>NC_079320.1:56422126-56725156 GCF_029931775.1 Euleptes europaea
TATTGAATTATTTATTCACATATGCAGAAGACTGATGGAAGTGATCAAGAGGAATCTGTCTATCCTAGACATGAATGCTGCTCACATTGGACAATATCAATGAGGTAATCTTCTCATTTATTACAGTTTTTAACCATTATATCCTGGCTTCCCACCATCCAAAACTGCTCAAGGCAGCTTACAAGAACCAATCAAGCAGTGCAATCAATACCACAACCAATCCTATTCCACAAACAATAACATCAATCAATATACCATTCTGACATCTTCTGCAATATAAAATTCCACACAGTCAGTGTCCAAGGCCTGTTGGAACAGTACAGATGTTCGCAGGCCAATGCAGGTGCCCTTTTCACAGCCTCAGGGAGAATGTTCTAAAGAGCCACAGCTACTGTAGAGAGAGAAAATATGAGCCCAATCTATGGCTGACGAAATCATTTTAAGGGAGGTTTCTAACAGGAGGAAATTCTGGAAGGGCCTGAGAGTTTCAGAGCAAGAATTTTCCCTGTCTAAATATGGAGTTTTCAAGAGAAATATATAAAACCTAATGTCCTCCACTTTCTTCCACTGGCAGCCTAATCCTGTCTATTCAGAAAAACAACCTATTGTGATCAATTACATTTACTTGAGGAAAGGTGAGTTTAGGACCACAGCTCCTAAATCATGAACTCTTGGAACCAGATTTCCATGTGCACTGTAATCTCCTACTCTAATATAACTCTGTGCTATTGTTCCCATCTTCATTACAAAATATTTTGTCCCACGTGTAGTAAAAAGATGCTAATTCTGCAGAATGTGCTTTAAAAATACATAGACTCTCCTTTTAGCATGTTCAAAGTTTCACCTTTGTGTTAATTTCATGACTGAGTTGCCTTTGTTCTTGTATTTTGAATAGGTAAGCAGAGAAACCAGCTGGCATTTTCTTAAATGTTCCTTTTATATGCACTGCTGACATCCCACTTCTTAAATATCCCTTTTAACTAAAAAATATTGCTCTGAATTGTGTTCAACAGGAAGAACTGTTGGTTCATTCTTAAATTTTGTTATAAAGTTTTCACAGTTATTTACTTGATCTTGTCCCTATGATTATTTTTAAGATTCTGCAAGGGACAGGGGTCCAGTGAATTTAGGCTATGTGTCTTCAAATTATCTGTTTCCTTTACTAGGCATTATTTTAATTTTCTCATTCCTGCTCTTTTGGTATGAAAATGCAAATGTCAATTTTGCTTTTCCCTTGGAAGAATCCAAACCATATTTCTGCACCATTTCTCATTTCCTCATGCTGAATATTTCTCCCATAAAATGTACACATATTTCTACATTATTTGTGCAACAACCAATCAACAACAGAATGGGTTTCTGGCATGATCAAGTTGTAACCAAATAGTTTCAGAGGGTTGCTGTGTTGTTCTGCAGTAAAAGAGCTAGATTCAAGTTGGTAGCACGTTAGAGACCAACAAGATTTTCAGGGTATAAGGTTTTGGGAGTCTAAGCACTGATGAAGGGAGCTTTGAGTCTTGAAAGCTTATACCCTGAAAATCTTATTGGTTTCTAAGGTGCAACTGGACTTGAATGTAGTTATCCAAATAGCATGATCCTATACAGAATTACTCTAGACTATATACATTGAAATCTGTGGGTTTAGACTGGATTAACTCCACATATGATTGCAAAAAACTCTGAGTTTGGAGTAGCAATGGCAAGTTTCTCTATGATATCCAAACAATCTGTTTCTCAATGATATCCAACAATCTGTTTCTTTTCCGTAACAAAGCTAATTTGGAGTAAGGTGTGAAAAAGGCATTTGTAACTCTTCTAATGATTATTTGAACCATGCATTTTGAGAATGCTGAAGTCAGTGTTGCTAACATTAGGACTTTCCAAATGATTGTATTTTAATATGATAATTCAATATCAGAAAGTAGCAACCACACAGACTATTGAATTATCAATGTATTCTTGGAGGGGGGACAGTGAGATGAAATACAATCAAAGAGTCTATTTGGGCTTCCGAAAATCATGAAACAAGTCCTGTCCTAATAGCTTAGAGGAACTGGGACAAGCAATGTATGTACTATCTCTTATAGGCCTAATGATATAATGTAACAGAATGAATATTAAGCAAGTAAATTCACTTGAAGTATAGATTATAGTATAAATATTAAGCACAGCATGTGTAAAGCCCACATTTCCTGCCCAGATAAACTTGATGTTCTTTAAGGCATAAATACGAACTGCTTAATTCTATAAATGTAGCTACTACATCTAATCAAGCTGATTACAGTATGCATTGAACCTTTACATTCTTTACAAGCAGTCTTCACAACACCCCTCCCACCTTCTGACTGGGATAAAAAGGCTCAGAACACCATTCCTACATGTGTCTGACAAAAAATGTGTAAGGGTGAAATTAATTTCACATGCTGACTGAATTTAACCACTCAGTACTTTGTCTTCAGGCTTCCTGGCTATAATTTTGCCTTACATTTTGCATCAAAGCTGCTGATACTTACTGGTTCAGGTGACACGGTGATACTGAATGTTCATGAAAATTTCAACTTACACTGCCTGAATGTGTACCTCTAAGCCTCTCTCATGGAAGAGAAAGTTTTCAGCTTGTCTAGGATTAATTGTCACACAGGGAAAAGTGGGGGGGGGGGGCTAATGACCAGAAAGACATCTCAGAAGGGGGCTGGGCACTTATCATCATTTTAGGTGTGGGCAACGATAAACGAGGCTTGCAGTAGCCACTGACCAAGTTTGGAGCCAGGGTGGATTTAGACAACAACACCAAAAGGGGGGGGGGAATGAACTCCACCCCCCCAAAAAAAGGACAGAAAACTTAAGGGTTGAGCTGAGAATTAAAAAATCTTTAAAATATATATTTACATATTTATTAGGTGTACACAATATAATGGATAAAAACACTGGGCCTGGACTGCAGGCTACATATAAAATCACAAGTATAAACCATTACAAAAATAATCAACACCATTGATGATACCTAAAATATAAATGACCTCCTCTCCCCCTCCCTCTTTTTGCAAGCTGCAACACATGGGAAGCATTGCATCATCCTTTCATTTGTATTAATAGCTGACTGTAACAGCCTTTGATGCTAATAGATAGTCACTTGTTGATGTTAGAACATATCTGGGGACATAATTTTTTTTGCACCAGGGAATATTTGATAATAATTCTTTTTAATTTTTTTGGGGGGGAGGTTAGTATTTAATCTATGGTGAAATTTAATTTAAAGGCATTTTTTGTCATTTAGATACTTGGGTGAGCAAAACACCATGTCGAAAGACCTATGATTGATATTATTCACATCTAGCCACACAGGATATAAGGTATATATGTTTCATTTTCATTTTTTAAAAAACCTAAAAAATATTCTTAAAATTGTTAATTTTTTTGGTTAAAAATTGGGCTATAGTAAATATTTATGTCACATTAATTTGGCTCCCCCCCACCCGACACACCTTGGAAGGGTTTACAAATTTCAGATAAAATACCTTGTAAAGTGCATTTCTGGATGTGTTTTTGAATAATCATGTTTTGTATAATTTGACCGCTGAGGAAGGCCCAAGAGGTCGAAACACCAGGGTGGATTTGCCAGAAAAAAGCAGCCATTGGATAGGCTGCCTAGAGCAGCTCACCCTCACTTGAAGTATTAGCATAATTTAATTGATGACGTAGATCAGCTGATTTAAATAAGCTAGTTAAACCCATGATGTTGTCTCAGGTATTTATTTGGGGTACTCGGGCAACAATGTATTTAAAATGGAGTGACACTCCATATGATTGTTCTGCTAAACAGGCTGTATATGCGCTCAGGGGGTTATAGAAGTGGCACAGGAGAAGCTGAGGGATCAAGGTCCTGAATATTGTCACAAATAATTTTGAGATTTTAAGGGTAATGGTATAGAATATTCAACATTTCAAAATTTCAAGGCTATATACCACTGTGAAGGCTGTATATAATTGAAAATGAATATTGCAGTTGACTATCATTGAATTCTTCACGTTTCTTCCCTTTGAGAAGGTCACAAACCACGAGCCTAAACAATAACATTCTTATTGCATTTTTTAATATAAAATAGGTACTGGCAGGTCAGCCTTAAAGGCAGTTACTTATAAGAAAGACCCACTGGGTGCAATGGTAGTTGCCTTTCATAGAAATATAGTTTAAATACTTCTACAACTATTTTGGCTTCTTAAAATGTGGGGTGTTGGATGATAAGAGTTACAAAAATCATTTCTGTTTCTGGTGACAGAGATGAATCTACAGGTTCACTTTCCATTGCTCAGTGACACTGAGTCATGATTAAACCCACCTTTCTGTGAAAGAGTCAAGAAAAAAAGTTATCATTTCTCATGTCACTGGAGGAGACTAAAACCAGCATGACATATTCTCCACCCAACATCTTGTGCAATCATCTCCAGATCTACCAAGGCCTTCTGAAATTCTAACATCTAGTTCTCCTCAAACTACACCAATTGTAATTTGAGCTGTGAGAACATTACCCATCACCAATGCAGGCTATGGAGGATAAAAGCTATCAACTTCATTTTTTATGCTATACAAAATAAAATTTAACTAAATTGTCTCCAAAAAAAGATGAGTTCAAATAGCTTTCCTTTTGGGGAGGAAAAGGCTGTATTAGAATGTTTGAACATTAAAATGGTATGGTTCAAGTGGTTGATTGGATACCAGATTAGCCTAGGGCAGCAATATGAGAAGATAAGATGGGCATGGCTTGTAACACCATCATCTCCCAAACCCATGCTCCAGTTGCTTGGTCTAGGGCATGCTGCCTAGCCTTTTCCAAGTCTGAATCCCATTCTGGATTTTGCAGAGACAACTTGAGAGGAAATTCTCCCACCCTCTGTGCCACTGGTGTTTGCTCTCATGGCATGGGAGGAGGACACTCAGGATAGCCAAGTGACCACCAGCCTTAATGGTTACTAGCTCATTTCATTCAGGCTATCTACATATTGATCCATTGGTCAAAAAAGTTATCATTTCCTGCATTCAGTTTCTTATCTGTTTATCCCCATATGATACTACCAGAACTGTGCCTTCCTAAGACATTTCAATGTGTGTCTAAATCGTCTCAAAAGCACTTTGAGCCTTTAGTGATTTGGTGCCATTCATTGTGATACAAGCAAGACAAATTTGACGGCACTGAACAGCTGTTCTTCTTTTGGTATTTACAGATGGAAAGGGCTCTGGGAGATAACTAGATCCCCTGTTATCAACCAAAGAGGCAGTGTACTTGGCAACATGGTAAGCAGTGTCTTCTGGGAAGTTAGCATGTACTTGAACTGTGCTCTTTCCAAAAAGATCAGAATAAATCATTATGAGGATAGGGAAAACCTGGAAACAGGATGTTTATAGTACATCCCACCCAACACAAAAGCAATACAATTTGGAAGCCAAGGAGGATAAAAAAAAAACTCTGGTTGGAAGCAGTCTAATTTGCATTTTATGTTGAAGCTTCTTGAAGTAAAGTTCAGAAGGGGAAGGTAAGAACAATCCATATCAAAGAGTGGGGGGAGTTGGCTTCAAGTTAGGGGGCATTAATACTACTTGGAAACTAGATTTAGTTGTAGTTTAGCAATAGATGTTAAACTTCAGTCATAGCCATACAAGAGTCCTGTATTAGAGAGGCAATTCCCAATAAGAGCAAGAAGTAGGCAGGAACCAGGACATCCATTCTGCCTGCCTACAGTGGTTTCCCTGTGGCTTGCTACTATGGTGTCCCAGTGGCTTGCTTGTTGTGTCATTTCTGCACAGTCAGCACTGAATAGAACAGACACATAAGGAAGAAGGTGACCTTTTCCAGAGTCATTTTTATATGAGAAGAACAATGTATATGTCAATAATAGTTGATGTGTCACACATTTATTTGAAGTGTTTAAACACTCGAGTGTGTGTCAAGTTGCGGCCAACTTATGGCAACCCTAGCAAGGGGCTTTCAAGGCAAGTGACTAAGCAGAGGTGGTTTTCCTCTGCAGAGTCTTCCTTGGAGGTCTCCCTTCCAAGTACTGACCTTGCTTAGCTTCTGAGATCTGATGAGATCAGGCTATACCATGCTGCCTTCCCTCCCTAAATACTCAAGTAGAAAAGGTAAATTGTGAATTTGTCCTGGCACTTTTCCATGAACTTCTTAAAGAACACTGTTCATACTCTGAGCCTGCTCAAACTTCAATCCTTGCATTTGTCCAAAATTCTGTTTTCCATGCCATGTTATTTCTCCTCTTAGTCTTTGTCTTACTTTTTCCTCCACTCATGGATGTCATATTTGTATTCCTACTTAAGTGTTCTTGGCTCAAGGGGAGTAATCTAAACATTATACCTTCTGCTTGATCAAAGCCTTTTAGTAATGGTGCATTTATGATACTGCACCACTTTGCGGAATAATTTCCCATTGTATCTTCCAAACAAGATTTCCGCTGAAGTATTTAATTCTCATATGGCACTTACCTTTTTAAACTGTGCATTTAATTCTTAGCTAATTGCCATCAATATTTATGTTGTTGAACTTTTATCCTGTTGCATGTTGTATAATTGCTACCATTAGGTAATCTCCCACAGGCTTTCTTTTCAAATTCATATACCACTCCAGCATCATTCTGTGAGGTTCATTTTTTATGATGTTGTTAAATTGTATAGTACTTGGTTTATTCTTTTAAGTCACCCAACTGCAGGTGATATCAACTAATTAATTATAAGTATTAGTAAATTCAGTTTTAATTGGGCATGAGATAGTTTTTGAAAGTGAACACTTTCATATACACCATCTTTTTTAAAAAAAATGAACACCCAAAACACAGTGAAAACTTCATCTTACTGCAGTAGATCTATGGCAGCTAAGTACTCAGTTGAGACTAGGGCTGTCAATCAATTTTTTTTTTGGTATTTTTCGGGTTCGGGTTTACTGAACCAGACATTTTTTGGGAAATCCGGAAAACCCGGATTTTCTGAAAATATTCGGGTCAATAAACCTGGACCCGAATAAAACTGAAAAATTCATCCCAGATCCATGCTGCTAAGCCTGGCAGCGTGGATCTGAACTAAGCCCCCCCCCCCCAGCTCGCCTCCCCGGGAGTCTCAGGGAGGCAGGCAGTGGGTGCTTTAAATAGATCCATGCTGCCAAGCCTGACAGCATGGATCTGAACTAAGCCCCCCCCCCCGGCCTGCCTCCCCGGGATTCGACAGTGTGGATCTATTTAAAGCTTGGCAGCTTGGCAGCATGGATCTATTTAAAGCACACACACCCCCGCCCACCTCCCTGAGATTCCCGGGGAGGCGGGCAGGGGGGGGGCTTAGTTCAGATCAATCTGGAGCCAGTGCAGCTAGCAGAGCACTGGTTGGATTTATTATGTTAGGCTGAGAAAGAATCTCATGGTCATCAACAGGCTTCCATGGCAGAGTAGGGATTTGAACCTCAATCACATCCTATTTTTCTTTCAGCGTTGATTCTGAAAAGTTTCCTGGTCATTGTATGAGGTATTAAACTATCATGTCTCCAGAACAGTCACAAACATATTTGATCAACTTAATACTTGAAACTTTCACATTATGGACATTAGAATACTATAAAGTTAAAAGGAGTCAGTTGTAGTGTGTTGGCCATGACTTGGAATATAATTTTAAACAGTTGCCAAAAAAATAAATAAATGAGAACATAGCTCTTCCTCTGTGCCATTTAGGGCATGCAAATAGACAGTAGCTGTGCCAAAAATGGGGTATAATCTTTTTGTTTGTTTGTTTGTTTGTTTCTGAGTATGTAGAACAACAGTGTAAATTTGTGGATGATTACATGCATTAATTAGAAGACAAGTAATTCCATTACTGGAATAAAACCATGCAGAACTCTACTGCTACCATTTTAGGGGGTGAATAACAACACTATATTTTTCTGTAGTTCTAACATCAAGAAAGCTTTGACAAAATCATTGTGAAAGGAAAACAATTGTTTTAAACAGAATACACAGGGTTTCCTGAAAGCTCACAGAAATTAGAATTGTGCTATTTCTCAGTAAGAACAAATTAATGACTCCATCTATTATCTTTAGAGTTTGATGATGATACCAAGACCTCTGCCATACATTTCCATAATCTGTTACAATATGTACCTTTAAATACCTAATTTATTTACTTCTGCTGCTTGTCCATAAATTTGGATTATGCATATAAAGAATGCTTATGTTAGAGAATAATATTTGCATGAATGGAACCTCAAAACAGCAGATATTTTAATGTTAACATAATTTAAGAAGGCCGGGTTCTCATGAAGTATTAAATAATGCCTGATATCCCTTTAACATACTGGAGATTATGTAATGACAATTCATAAAGCACAAATTCATTAATAATTTGTTCAGCATGGTGCTGGAGACTTATAATATGCATAATGAATACTAGAGAGGAGGAAAAGATAGCTTTGGAATGAATTCAAGGCAATATGCTTATATCAGATCTATTTGTAAAATTGTGTGTGTGTTAAGTGCGGTCAAGTCGTTTCCGACTCATGGCGACCCTATGAATGAAAGTCCTCCAAAATGTCCTATCTCTGACAGCCTTGCTCAGATCTTGCAAATTGAAGGCTGTGGCTTCCTTTATTGAGTCAATCCATCTCTTGTTGGGTCTTCCTCTTTTCCTGCTGCCCTCAACTTTTCCTATCATGACGGTCTTTTCCAGTGACTCTTGTTGTCTCATGATGTGACCAAAATACGACAGCCTCAGTTTAGTCATTTTAGCTTCTAGGGTCAGTTCAGGCTTGATTTGATCTATAACCCACTGATTTGTTTTTTTTGGCAGTCCACGGAATCCGCAACACTCTCCTCCAACACCACATTTCAAAGGAATCTATTTTCTTCCTATCAGCCATTTGTAAAATTAGCATGGGCCTAATTTAGGTGGATATGAACAATACAACTGGGCTTTTAATTTTTTTTTTTTTTTTGTATAACTTTAGTATTTCCAGGCCAGCATCCACCTGGAGTGTCAGATGTGCTCTAGTATGTGTCTAGTGCTCCAAGGTAAGCATGCAGCCTTTCACTTCAGTTGATATATCACCTCTGCATGTTTCAACAGATCTATGTACCAAGATATATGTACAAGCAGAGAAAAGAATGAGGTTGCAACCCCAGCAGAGACCGAACCATGGGGGATAGAGTGAAGTTAAGAAGGATAAGATTTATAAAACATAGGTTGGAATGAAGCTAATGCTAAAGTTTTATTCTTCCACAGCTTCTAATAGCATGTTTGGCATCAACTGATCATGGATCACAGATGACATGAGCCAAATCATACCCTTTTTCCTGGTCAACTTGCCTAGGATCTTGAGAAGGAAGGTTGGCCACTGAATAAGCTGGGGATATGTCTGACAAGTCCTTTGAGAGCTAATATAATCCTTTTATGGGACCCCCACCCCTTTATGGGGCAATCAAGGCACTCATCTTTACCTACCCTTGGATTGCATGCCTGGACAAATAGAGCTGTGACAAGATTAACATAAACATTATTGAACATTGATGCTGAGTGACTCAGTGCGTGGCCACATGTGGTTCTTTGACATGCCACCTGTGACTCTTCTGAGGACCAATCCCCAATGTGGCACTTAAAAAAGAGTTCCCCTCCACCCCTCCCTTTCTGCTGTCTTTACCCAAGAGGAGCAGAGGAATCTGCATGAATGTGAGAGGGCTTGCCCCACTGGCCCACTCCATTTCTGCTGTATGGGGTAAGGTGCCACAACTCAAGCCCTTTATTTCTTTGCCTGAATCTAGAGTCTCAGATAGGGGCTATATGCTCTATAACTGGTCCTTTTCCTGGTGTTTTTGTTGTTGTTACTGTTTGAAAACTTTGTACCTCTTTTTGTGTGATTTTCCTGCATAGAAACCTCACACTGTCCCTTTTTCCAGCCACAATCCTTCCTCATTGACATCTCTTTCCTTTAATGTTTAATAACAAAATCCGTACAATTGCAATTTCACCCAACCATACATTCAGTTCAGGAGAGGAATATTCATTATGAGGAAACCCTTTAGTATCCTATGTGATATTCTTCCCTCCCATAATATGGAATGAAAACTAACACATCTCCTGTTGTCATCACACTGTGAAAATACCAGAAGGATAATCAGGAAAATTCTGGGAGTCTGAGTAGAGTTTGTGTGGTCAAAGGCCCATTGCGATGCGGCACTTCCAGGTGTAAACCTGTAAGTGACGTGGCGCAGCCTGCAGGCGCATGTGCATGCTTGCCTGCCAACCCTCAGCTGGTTGGCAGGAAGCCGGGTAGATTGGCGGGGTTTTACCTGCCACCACCAGGCACTTGGCAACCCTAGTGACATCTTTAATATTAATAGTTATATCTTATATTATTGTATATGAATGTTTGGTAGGGTGGCACACAGGACCTACAGTTGTCATGGTTGATGGTAATTGTGAATGTGGACAAATAGAGTGAACTGCAGTGTGAATACCACTTCTATAGAGAATGTGGTATACTGTCGAGGCCAGACTTGCATCGTCCCTTTCTGAATAAGGAAGTTTGCAATGAGTAAGGCAAAACCCTTACCAGTCTGAGATAATGTTCCATCTGGGTAAAATTATTTCCTGGCCCTGTTAACTGGTGACCAAATGGTTGTTCATAGTAAAAGTGATAATATTGTATTAATTGCAAGTCTTAGTTTAAGCCTGAAGGCTCTAAAAGAAGTCTAGACTTGGATTGTGTGTGTGTGCGTGTGTGCGCGCGTGTGTGTGTGCAAGGCTCTATTTATGAAGTGGTGGAAGACCTGAGGAATCCTCCCTCCTCCAGGTACAAGATGACCAGTAATCCCCCATCAAGAATCCAGGCCGTGCAGGTGGAATGAGTAGGTGAGAAGGTACAGCAACTCAACCACGCATGGTCTCCCCCTGATTGCATCAGGGCACCCCGCTTAAGATGGGGTTCTCTGCTTCCTTTTGTACAATGAAGATACAGCCCAGTTGACTGTTTAATCAGTCAGTCTTCAATTAAAACTATTTTATTATTATTATTAATTTACTTCATTTCTACCCCACCCTTTTCACCAGTGGGGACCCAAAATGACTTACGTAGTTCTCCACTCCTCCATTGTTTCCTCACAACAATCCTGTGAGATATGCTAGGCTCAGAGTATGTGACTGGTCCAAGGTCACCCAGTGAGCTTTCATGGCAGAGCGTGGAATTGAACTTGGGTCACCCAGATCCTATTCCATCACTCTAGCCATGACACCACACTGGTTCTCCAAGCAGTGGCTTTTGCCTAAACAGAATCAGATTTATGGCAACTGTTTATTTTTAATGTCTAAAAATGTCTGATCATCTTTTATTGGGCCAGACTAATTGTGAGTATAGTTCATTTGTATGTGAAATGAATGCTATAGGCTATAAAAGACGTTCAGAAATTAAACTTTTTAGGACATCCTTGGCAAGGAGATACATACCCATGCCATAGCTATTCCTATCTTCCTCATGAATTTGCCTGATTCCTTTGTAACTTTATATACTATAGATATATTGCACAACAGTGAGGTCCAACAGAGTGTATATCAAGGTAAATTCAAAACAAAGAGAAACGAAACCTGTCAAATATTAATTTCATGGGTAGTCTCTCATATACTATGAAAAATGGTGCATTTTTTTCACTATATGTTTTTCCTAAATCGTTTTAGGAAAACTTGTCAAAGAAACATACTGCAATTTTAAGTCTTAGCTAAAGGTGTTATAGTTCGATCAGTTATTGACTTAATTGTGTCTGTATATACAGTTATAATGAAGCTTAAAAGAAATCCTAGTAAATAATAATTATTGAAAGTATGATGTATATGGAAAATGGGGAGGCTTTTTCTCAGATGTGTCCAATGAATCACACAGGCAAAATGCATTTGATTTGTTTAAGCAATGTTGATTACCATCAAAGAAGCCAAAACAGCAATGAGTATCAATCTCATCTGTCTATTGAAAATAAAGTATAAAATGAAAACAAATACTGAACTGTGTTTGATTCAAAATTCCATTAAAAGTTGCTTGAGAGATAACCCTCACCAAGAAATTAATTCTTGCTCAGTGGAAATAACCCATTCACCCTAAATATAAGGGAAAAAAATATTACGCTAGCCACATAAACTGAAAAGATATATTACTTTAGTCAACATCCACTAATCTCTGTGCCGTTAAACTGCTGCATGTTTAAGATCACCTTGTAATTTGTCTTAAGCAGTATATTCCATAGAGAAGGACAGAATGTGCAACTGGCATTATTAGCCTTTCAGACGCACCTCCTGTGGGACAGGAGGATCATGTGAGAAGCAACCATGTCTGCATTTCACAGATATATTTATCTGATTTATTTACTTCCTTTATACCCCACTTTCCCCCCAATGTGGTGTACATCATTCTTCTCTCCTCCATTTTATTCTCACAATAATGTGAGGTTGGTTAGTGGGCTGAGAGTGTGTGCCTGGCCCAAGGTCAGCCTGCAAGCTTCCATCACAGAATGGGGATTTGAACCTGGGTCTCCCAGAATGTCATCCTACACCAGTATACTACTGGCTCATATATAGCAGCACTAATTGAGATACTTTCCATTGATTTGGATCCAGACTAAACTGGCAATTTCCACTATTTCCCCTTCCCACTGCACCCCCCATGTCACTCATAAGGGTTGTCCAGGTTTTTTGTAGAGATAAGTGGGTGGCAGTAGGATGGGAGAACCAGGAAAATTGCACTCTGCTTGACAGAAAATTTAGTTTGGATCCAATCCATTGGGAAGTAGCTCAACAGTTGCTTCAACTAATTTATACACTTTAATACAGATACAAGAGGGGAACACATGAGCAACTTGCAGGGGAGGGGAATACCTGGCTGTTGCCTCACTCGCTCATCTACCTCCCAACCCTCCTCCTTCCCTTCATCCCCCTGCTCTGACAGCCCACCCAACACCCTGCTGCTACCACTACTATACTCACCTGCAGTGGCAACAGTTGGGGGGCAGGGGCAGCTACCAAACTCCCCAGTCTTCTCTCTCCCTCCTCCACCCTGTCTAACTACAGGGTGGCCTTGGCAGTAGGAAGGGGAATGGTAGTGGCTACAGGGGGGAAATTCCCCCTTTGCTCATTTGCCCATTCATGGCAGAGGGCGAAGCTCATGGAAGAGAGGGAACCTAGCTTGCTGGTTGTTTTGCCTGTGCACCTCTGCCATGCCTGTCTGCCTCCCTCCCCACCACTCAACAGATTGGTAATGGTACTTGCTCTCCCCAGTCACCTGTAGCACTGACATCTCCCATGTGACCCATCCATCTCCCTGTCCTATATGCGACAATGCAGATGACAGTGGACTGGCGAGGGGCTAGGATTTTACCCCGGCTCCATTTTTTTTAAGTTTTCCATGTTTTTTGTTTGTTTTTTTGCAAACCTGGGAGGTCTCCCAAGTTTGTACAAATTCCCTGTTTTCTCTGTATATGGCCCCAATCTGTGGATTTATCTGCAGATGGGACCTTGTTGAGAATTAGATTTATAAACATTCTACTGTAGAATTAGATATATACTCATGTGTATATATACACGTTCTACTGTATGATGATTTTTAAAAAAACTTGTTTGGGATCAGTGCTGCAGATTTTGCACCATATGCTCTGGCAAGGCATCTGAGGAACCCAACTCTCTATTGCATCATGCTGATCAACAGTATAAGCCTGTGCAGAATAGCTCCAGTCTAAGCCCATCAATTGCACTGTAAAAGAACTACACCTGTACTTAATATGCATGTAATGATTCCATAGGTACAACAGATGAATCACAAATTTAAGGGCAATTAAAAGAAGAAGAGTTGGTTTTTATATGCTGACTTTCTCTATCACTTAAAGAAGAATCAAACCGGCTTACAATCGCCTTCCCTTCCCCTCCTCACAACAGAAACCCTGTGAGGTAGGTGAAGCTGAGAGAACTGTGACTAGCCCAAGGTCACCCAGCTGGCTTCATGTGTAGGAGTGGGGGAACCAACCCGGTTCACCGGATAAGCGTCAGCCACTCATGTGGAGGAGTGGGGAATCAAACCCGGTTCTCCAGATTAGAGTCCGCTGCTCCAAACAACCGCTCTTAACCACTACACCACACTGGCTCTCTTAATGAATGAATACATCCTATATAGACTCCAGTAGTCCCCCTGCTCTGATCTTGGCAAGCTCAGAGCAGGCACACACTCTGATCAGGCATGCTTCAGACCTAGACTGTTGCTTGACCTACCTGTTTTGCCATTCCTCCTATGGAACATGTTTTTCTTGTCTGCCTGGATTTTCTTCTACTGCTTTTGCATTGCCATATTCCCTGCTCCAATATTCAAGGGACCATGCTTGCCCTGAATTCCTCGTGAAAAAAAGGAGGACCTGAATAAACAGGTCCCACCCTTGTGGACTTACCGGGTAGGATACAGGGGAAGGGGAGATGGTCCCTCAGGTTGGGCTGCCACCGTCTCGCGAGGCCATGCTTGCCTCACGGTTTCTCCCCCTCCCTTCCCAAGGCGGGTGGGGTGTCCTGACGTCACCCCTCCCGGTGCCTACTTAAGCCGGCGCAGCCCAGCGGCCGTCCTCTTTGCAGCAGGACAGCGAGGTTACCCGCCCACCCTCCCTGTGTTCTGGTTATGTTGTTTGCTTTCTTTGTCACAGTTTGTTCTGGCAGGTTTTTCCATGGGGTCTGATCCAAGAAGGGAAGATGTGCTTTTCCTTCCCGTTTATGGGGACCCCCATAAGGGGTCTTGGGATGGAGTACAACAACGATGCCCAGCTAAGGGGCCTGCAGTGGGTGCTCCAATCCCAGGTGGCACTGGCTCCACACAGAGATGCCCGTCCTGGTGGGGCCTCATAAGTGCTACTATGGTGCTGTGCCCACTGGTGGTTGGGCTGTTTATCGATGCTTTCGATACGTGTATCGAGTTACAGGGTGGTGACTCGATATCTTGGATCCGCCCCCATGTTTTTCCGCCAATGCTCTATTCTGTTGTGATCAATAAAAACTGTGGCCATTTACACCCAAAGAGCATGTGTATGTGTGTTTACTTAACGTTACTTCTCCTTCCCTTGGAGCCGCTTGCCTGTGCGTCCACAACTGGAAAATCATTACAAAAAGGTAAGCTTGTTAAGCAGAGCTTGCTGACAAAGCACAAATGCTAAAGATCATGAAAAAGACAAACAATCCCAGCACAGTTGTGGTGGGAATCTTTTCCCCACAGTTTGCAGCTGCAACATACTCTCTTAAATTTTTACTTCTCTCTCAAGAGCATTTGAACATGCAGAACATATGGATCTAGCACTACATCTGAGTGAAACTTGCCATATTTATACCCCTTTGGCATACAGAAAATAGAAAAGAGCAACACACATGGTACTTTGTCCACCTTGGCTAATGAAGCAGTAGGCTGTCGCCATTCTTGAGAACTCCATAACTAATTATCCCAATATGAACATACATATGGACATATGAAGGTGCCTTATACTGAGTCAGTCCACTTGTCTGCCAAAGTCAGTATTGTCTACTCTGACTGGCAACAGTTCTCCAGAGTCTCAGACAGAGCTTTTTCTTATCATCTACTACCTGATCCTTTTAACTGGAGATGCTGAGGGTTTAATTTATTTATTATTGTTCTTTATTTACTCAATTTATACCCCACCTTTCTTTCCTCATAAGGGTCACCAAGAGAGCTAACAAATTTAAAAATAAGTAATAAAATCACATTTTAAAACCATTAGCCTCCCAAAAACACACTCACACTATGAAGCCAATTAATAACAGAGCTAAAATACATTCAAAGATATAAAAACAACAATTAAAGCATTTGTCAGGAAGGAGAGATCACCAAGGGAACAATAAGTGAAACAAAAACGTCTTCACCTGCTGGCGAAAGATGGCAACTGAAGGAGACAGATGGGGAAAGAGTTCCAGAGTTTTGGTGGCACAACTGAAAAGGCCCTCTCCCGGGTTGCCACCTGCCTAATCTCAGAAGGCAGGTTCATAAGGAAGTAGGCAGTCCTTCAGGTATGTTGGTCCCAAACTATATAGTCCTCTGAAGGTCAAGAATTGTACCCAGAAACAAACTGGGGATGGGCCAAGACTGGAGCGCTATAGATTGGAATGATTCCAGTCAACATCCTGGCTGTGGCATTCTGTCCCAACTGAAGTTTCTGAATACTTCTCAAGCACAGACCACACAGAGCCCACTGCAGTAATCTAATCTGAATGTAACCAGGGCATGCACCTTCTGCATGCAAAACAGATGTTCTGCCACTGATCCATGGCCCCTCCCCTGTCTTTCAAATATATGATAGTGTTACTTGTCCAACTATCATTTTCTAGCACAAACTAGTAGTAAAATAAACAACAATTTCATGCGAGTGAAAGAAAATAATGTACAATCATGTGATTCAAGGGCCATTAATCATGGAAGCCCATCCTCCAGTTTTAAGCTGGAAAACGTTATAGCTCAGCAGCTGGTGTTGTCAGTGACAAATGAAAAAGATTAAAATTAAGTGATGTAGACAAAGTAAACTTTCCCCCCCTCCAAAATGCATCTTCCCTTGTTTGGAAAGAGTTTGCAATGTGCAGGCTACACAAAACAAAATCATGTCTCTCAGAATTTATCTTGTCAAGATCCCATCAGCACACCCTTCTTGCTGGAAGATCCTTAAAGAATAAAATGTATTTGAGAAACCATCAATACCGTTTCAGAATTTTTTTCTCTTTTCAGATTTTTTTTCTCCCGAAGACTCCAGTGAACCTTTGAGGACTACTTTTGTTTCATATTGGCATGAAGACACCATCAAGACTTTGGGCAGAACAGAACGGCTAGACTCTGATGTTCAACACATTATATTCTTTTGTTTGAGACTGTACACTGTCCTCTAAATGTCAAATGTATTCCATATACAGTGAGAGCATCATTTCCAACCTTATTGTGACTTCATTTCTTCACTTAGGCTGTAGTTAGACACCAAAAATAACCCAAAAGTCATGAGTAGTGCCTCAATCCGCTATCTGATATCTAGTACAACTTAGTCGTATCCTGAGATCATGACACTGTGCATTTTCCTCACCCTGCAGCTGCAGAGGATATGAAAATAAGAAGTGACATTATCTTCAACCACAGGTAGAAGATGTGCAAGATGCTATGGATAAGGGCACTAGAATTTAGGGACATGTACTTGGACATTAAGTAATGGAACAATGAAACAAACATGCACTTTAATTATCATTGATATTATAATATGTCAAATAATAAAAACCGGTATTGTCCCATTCCCAATTTTCAGACAATTTGGGGGGAGAAACTTCCCTGTTCTATAAGCAATTGAAATTCTCACCTACAGAGCAGGCACAGAGATTTTATATGTTCCTCCTCAGAACTGGCTTTGCTACCAGAATCCCTACAAATTATATGAAATGCAGGGGGGAAAGGTTGAAACCAACGGAAATGGAAGCAAAAGTTGTTGTTTTTTAATGGAAGTTTTTTTTTTAATGAAACACAGTTGAACACAGCCCACCTCCCCCAAATCCTGGCTACCATTTTGAGGACAACCTTAGCTATATTGTAAGATATAATTCAGGTCTCATGTTTGGAGCAAATGATGCTTGGGGGGATTTGCAGGTTCATTGTTTATATACTTTTTGTAGACCATCATGTAATCTTGTTCAAACACAAGCAGCACCTGCATAGCTAAAAACTGATCTACATGCTACCTTATTCCTTTAGTCATGTGCATTCATGAAATCACTGTCCTTGTGCCAGAATGATGTCAATGAAAGCTAGCTCTATAGATGCATTGGATTGTATGAACAGTTTGCCCAGCACCAACAGAGATTTCCAGAACTATCCAAGGCTACGGGGAAAAATCAGCATATGATTAGAAGATTCCATGTGATTAGAAGATTCCAGGTGTCACCCTCGAAGTTAGAAAGCCATTGAAAGTGTAGTCCTAAACAGAATTATATAAATCCCTTGAAGTCAATGCTTATAATGATGTAATTTTGTTAGGACTGCAGTGGTAGACTCTTTAATGATTATCTGGGAATAGAATGGTGGATGAACCGTTTTTGTAAGATTTGATGCAAATTTAGCAGGACAGCATTGATTTATATCTATTGACAGTTATATTTGGGCTTAGTAGGCTGAAAATATGATTTCTACAGGATGTTTTGGAAATTCTAGGTACAGATTCATAACAAAGCACTCCATAATTTTAAATTTGTTTACTAATGCTCCAGGCAACAAAACATTATGACATATTGAGGACAGTAATGGATAGAATCATGCATGACACACAGGATAAATTAAAATTAATTCCGCAACTTTGTTCTAAAGTCCACATTCTTATACACTATGTCATCCCAGCTCTCATTATCAAACAGTATTTGCAACAACAACAAAAATCCTCTGTAAAAGATTTGCTGACTAGCATGTATTTTATTGCTTAGCGGGTTACTTTAATTGTGATAGAAAGTGGTTTGTTACTGAAAATATTTTGGTCCTCTGTCACTAAAATAATCATGACCTATTAATGGAATTCTACATTTAATGCATAATGAAACATGTACAAAACAATGTGTGTCATTAAGAAGCATTTTTTATGTACTCTTGACACATATTTCAGAGTAAGTGCATATGGTACAAAATAAAACACATCACCTATCGACCTATATACAGATAGATATTTTTATATCTAGCTAACTAAATAAAATGACATCTTGCCTGCTTAAAATATATATTTAAATAATCTTCTGACTTTTTGATGGAAGTGATATATGGCTGAAAACAAAACTGTTAGAATAGTGTGTGTGCGTGTGTGTATGCACTGACGCTTGTGTATATAAACCAGAGAGGCCCAACTACATAAATCTCTCTCCTAAATTCTTTGAAGCAGAGAACTGGGGATAGTTCAAGTCAAGGAATGAGAGCATTCCTAGTAGATTGTCTGGCAACTATGAAGTTCCTTCATAGGAAAAATATCCAAGCTAGTATGTTGGTTATTTCACAGAATTCTCCTCCTTACTATAGCCTTCATCCCCCATGACTTTTGTCCATGATCCTCAGCATAGCCTTTTTGGAGATTATCTTCTCTTCAACAGTGGGAAAGTTGTTGGATACAATCCAGCATGTTTTCTGTTATATAAATCACACTGGTGGGCAGATGGGATATAAACATTGTAAATAAATAAATAAATAAAAGCTTGAAATGCAATAACTTTCAACCCTAATTATAACTGACTGCACATTAGGAAAACCGGAGCTTAATGGGAGGGCTCCTAAATCACTCCAAACCAAAGCAAAGCATGAAGCACATGGGACCACTTTGGAAGGATGGTTCCTTCATTTGGCTCCCAGCCCTCCTTCCACTTTGTCTGCTCAACATCCTGGAACTTCTTCTTCCATATAAGGAAGGTGGCTGCCAAGTAGGGTTGCCAATGGGCCTCTGATAGAGGCTTAATGTGTGGAAATGGGTCATTGAATATTTTTTGTGGCATGGAGGTAAATCATATCACCAGTTAAGAAACATCCCACTATTAAAAAGGCATGACATTCTTTTTCTCCAGGTAGTCAGCAACCCTGTTTCCAAGCCATCACAGGGACAATATGACGGACAGCTCTGAGCTGCCAATAAGGCATGTAACAGTTAATTGGTACTTGTTTTGCTTCCTTTTCCAATTAGTATGGGGTTTTTTTTCAGAGGGAAGTGTGAAATTTATGTGAAAACACATAGATTTGGGGCTAACTGTTTTTCCTGTGCAAATTCTCTCTTGGAATGAGTGCTGCAAGACCTTTGGGTGTATTCATTAGATAAACAAATTATTTCCCATTCCATTGTTCCTAACTAATATTTCTGTACCTGGGTTAGTTTTGTTTCAGTGTAGCATTTAAACAACAATACATACATACCAAAATTTTGCAGGAATTTTCCTAGTTTCAACTGTTTTTTCCTAGGATTTCCCAGGACCAGCATAAGCCTTTTTGAGTCATCAGCTTCAGTCATTCATGTGGGTGAAATTTAACATGCTTTGTCAATGCACAGAAGACTTCCATTCATGAAAATTTCATCTGATATTGAAAATAAGGTTTTTTTAAAAAAGTATCAGATGAAATTTGATCTGAAAATAGTTTAAGTTACTGTGAATTGAATCTTGCCTTTTGAAATCAATAGGAAAGTATTCAAAAATGAATCAAAATGAACCCAACTGCCCACATTGGGGAGGGGGAGGAAGAAGAAGGAGGAGGAGGGGTGGGAAGAGGAGGGAGGAGGAAGAAGAAGACAAAGATGAAGAAGAGTTGATTTTTATATGCTGACTTTCTCTACCTTTTTTTTAAGGGGAATCAAACCGGCTTACAATCTCCTTCCCTTCCTCTCTCCACAACAGGCACCTTGTGAGGTAGGTGGGGCTGAGAGAGTCCTGAGAGAACTGTGACTAGCCTAGAGTCACCCAGCTGGCTTCATGTGTAGGAGTGGTGAAACCAACCTGATTCACCAGATTAGTTTCTGCTGGCTCATGTGGAGGAGTGGGGAATCAAACCCGGTTATCCAAATTAAAGTCCACCACTCTTAACCACTACACCACACCGGTGAAGTGATGCAAGTTGTTGAAATGAGTGAACAAAATTCATTGAACCAATGAACGAAGCAATAAAAACCGTATACAATTAATGTACGCACAGTACTTCAATGGTTTTAGGGATATGCCTTTTTAGGATTATATGGTTAGGACTGCTTCTTTCAAACAGCTTTAGCTGGTAAGTGTTTGGGTTATTTCAAACAACCTTAGTGCCCCAATTTATATTTTACCTGGACATTCCCATGGTAGAGTTATAGCAAGATCTTCTTTTCTGTGTATAAACTAGGGCTGTCAATTCGGTTCATCCGAACCGAACAAACAGCCGAATTCCCCCCGATTCGGGGGTTTTCAGTTCGGATGGAACTGAACTCAAAAAAGGTGGGAAAAGGAAATGCCAAATTTGGTGCATTCTGGTGATCGCCGGATAAATTCGGCAGGTTCAGCGTTTGCCAAACCTGCCTTTTCCCGCCTTTAAAGACCGCCCCGCCGGTTTCCTGGGAGTCCCTGCTCTGGGCTGCCTGGGCAGGCAGCACGGAGCACTTTAAACCCCCACTGCCCGCTTTCCCGGGACTCCCGGGAAGGGGGCGGTGGGTCTTTAAATTGCTCCACTCTGCCTGGGCAGGCAGCGTGGAGCACTTTAGCCCCCCTGCCCAGCTTCCCGGGACTCCCGGGAAGCAGGGGGGGGTTAAAGTGCTCCCAGGAGTCCTGGGAGCTGGCCGGTATGTGTGGGGGTTAAACTGCTCAGCGATGCCTGCCCAGGCAGTGCGAAGCAGTTTAAAGACCCCCGCCCATTTCCCAGGACTCCCGGGAAACCGGGCGCGGTGGGTGGATCTTTAAACTGAATTTGTTCGGGAATGCTGAATTTCCCACCGAATTCGGCATTCCCGAACAGGGGGGGTTCAGAATTCGGCCGGACCGGACCCAAGTCGGGCCGGGTTCAGCCGAATCCGAACCGGACCGAATTTTTTTTCCAACAGCCCTAGTATAAACTGGATACTCCACGTCAACTTTTGATCATGTAGTGTTTATTCAATGGCTCCCACTTTGGGGTGGAACAATCACATGAGCTGGACATCTGCATTGCTCCTGTGCGATGCCTGGGTCACACATGGTTGAGGGAAGAAGAATATGTTATTCCTCTACCATGCTGTGTGACTGTAACAGGAAAATTCTAAGTAGGGTTACAGAGTTCGTTGACTTCAACAAAATTTAGAAGTATGTTACTCCGTTTATGATTGCACTAAATCCGTTGAAGTCAATGGGCTTAGAGAAGTGCAGCTCTGTTTAGGATTGCACTGCATGTAAATTAACTGCTGGGTATTTTATGTTTTGGTTCATCATACAGATTAGCTCCTTCTCCATCTCTGTCATACAATTGCCAAGGCTGGTACAGGCAGAGATACCCTGTATTGTGTGAGCCAATCTATGTAGCAAGTAAATATGAAGAGTTTGTTGTACTGAGAAGCTATGGAGACTGATGGAAATAGTTTCAACAAATTCAACTGAAACCTATCGCCATTGTTGGAGTGATATTGTCTGAAATCAATACCCTGCAAAATAATATTTAGCTAGTGAATCCTTTTTTCTTTTCAAGTAGTTCAAAGAACCCTAAATATACATAAAAACAGAATATCTTCATGATGAGTGCCACTTTGTGTGAACAGGTGCTCTACTATTGACAAATCTGAGAATGTCAAACAAACATCCTTGCAGCTTAAGAACGTGGTTGCTAATCAGGAAACCAGCCCAAGTACTTGCTATGTACGCTATCAATTAGACAATAAGGCTTGACAGAGCATGTAGTTATCATAGGATAATCATAGCTCTAGTGGTTTGCAAGGTATCAATCACAAGTGAATGGAACTGTGTAAACAAATATGGGACTGGAAACCAACTGAACAGAAAGCATTCACTGGAATTAGTGCGGTCTAGCTCAGCCCCTTAAGGAATGACAGAATTCTTTCTCTAGAGAATCAATGGTTTAATATAATTAATGATATACTGATACTGCCAGACACTTTAGAGGAACAACATGAACAAGATCCAAAGATACCTCACATAGTATAAGCCATGTGGGCAGTAGCAGAAGAAGTTATGGTTAGGTTGAAGGTGCTGGGTGAATTTAGGAAGCTGAATTTCAGGGGCTGTTTCACATGTACATTGGCTGCTTTGCTGAGCAACCAATAAGCATATATCTAATGCATTGTTTTCCATCCTTTTGGGCAAGGGCTTAAACTTAATTCAGTTCTGAAAAGGAGTCCGCTTAGCTCTTTTCTGCAACTCATATCTGAATTAAGTAGTATCAGCATATTTATAACTGATTTGCATTTGAAATGTTCATTTCTCATAAGTGCTGCAGTGCATCCAATTATGATTGTTTGTTTGTTTGTAATAAACAACTATGAACTGTGAAACACATGGCACTTAATTCATACATTAAATAGGTATCATGAAATCAGATATTGCTCTACAGATGGGAAGAGCTTCCATTGCAACATAGGGCATAGCTTATAAAATACATGAAGCATTGATGCTCCAGGTAATATGAGTCATTAGATTAAAATGTTGCTCATTTTAATTTGACATATAGCTATTGAGATCTTGTTTAAGTGTGCCAACCTGCTGAAGATCTCAAATCTATGCATATTGCCACCTTCAAGGCAGCAGTTTCTATGAGAATGCCAAAACAATTCCTCAGCAACATTTACAATGAATATTAACGTTAGGTTTAGAATGCTATGGTTTTATTTTTAACAGGAGATCAGCTCAAAAATTTGAAATTACTTCATCTGGATCTTCCCAAGTACTGCTAGGCATGTGTAAAAAAAGAGGCTACTATCTATCCTAATGAGACCTCAATTACCTCTCTCTCATTTTTCTTTAAATGATTAAAACCTGTTACCTCAAAAAATGTATTGTATCTCAGACCCCATCTTGGCAAAACCAAGAGAAACTTTAAGGTGAATTAGAAAGCATCCAGCACTGAACCAAAATATGGACACAAAAGACTTGTGATACCCCTCTGCCAGACTCTTCCCTTAATCTGCCTGCTCCCCTATATTTGGGGTACAGTCTTCATGCACCTACACACAAGGTGGGCACTGTCAAGTAATGCTAGTGCAGTGGAGTGGTTAGAGTTTCAGACTAGGATCTGGGAGATCTGGACTCAAATCCCCACTCTGCCATGGATACTTGCTTGGTGACCTTAAGCCAGTCACACACACTCAGCCTAACATATCTCACAGGGTTGTTCTGAGGATAAAATGAAGGAGAGGACAATGCTTTGGGTCCCCATGGAGGGTATATAAATGAACTAAATAAATAATAAATTCAAGTGTCTGTTGGGCTGGTTCCAACTGTCTATTTTTTACCATTACATCATCAACGGGTTTAATTGCTTGCATTGCGTGTTAAAATTGCCTCTTTTATGTCCTTCATTTATCCATTTGTAGCCAATTAAACTGAACCTGTGAATTTAGAACTGCTTCCAATGTTTTTTTATGATATTGCTTTCAACCATAGTTGGGCATACACAGACACAAACGATACCACATGAAGGTCTTGTGTACCCCATGATTCCAGGATAACAAATGACTAATATAAGGGCTAATAACATTTCTGGGAACTGGAATTAGTTATGTTTTACCAAAGATATTTTCTCAGCCATTACTTCCTCCATGTGGCTGTGCCCTTTCTAATTTCAAATGTCTGCACTTCCCCTATGTTTTCAGAGACAAGCACTGTTGTTTCCAGTGATTATTATGACATTTACCTATTTCACAAGAAGGGAGAGTACCCTTGATTCCCTCAAGCTCTGTAAGCATTTTTAATTCTCTACTATGCTCTAATCTAATACCCACTTCTTCTTACACGAATTTCCCACTCCTCTTAACACCCTTCCTTTCGATTGAATAGCATATATTTACAAACATTTCTACAGCCAAATCATACACTTGTGCAACACCTTCACTACAAACTTAAACGTTAAATGAAATCGCACAAGGTTACAGTTTTGAGAGTTCCTTGGAAAACACCATGACAGTTAAAATGGTATAAAGCTACTTTCAAGTACAGAGTGCTTATTAGGCCCAAATATTTAATATATAACAATACATAATAATAATACATAACAACAACAACAACGGTATTTCTTAATGCTACAAGAAAAGGTTTTTCATATTTAGATCAAATTTTTAATAGTTGCCTAATTTCTGTACTCCTTCATTCTACAGGTCTGCAAAGGATGAGGAAAAATGTTGTGGACCAAATTGTGTCCCTAAATTGATAGAGGGTTTTTAGGCTAAAACTGTCTCCTGTAAATATTTGGAAAATATCATGATTTTTTGTTTAATTCTAAGAATGTTAATAAGTTGCATTAAAATTTAAATTCACTTATAATATTAGGGTTTATTTCCCTAATAATATTTGTTCAGTTTTACAGCTAACTAAGGCTCAATATGTTTGCATTTCAGAGATCTAATATGAATTAACAACTTTTGCCTGCTACTGTAAATGAAGTTCATTTAGACTCCTACTAAACACTTCACCCAGACATGTCAAAAATCAGAAATGCTGACTCCAATTAATATAGTGCATGCACTGGAAAATGATTACATCATAAAAGAAAACACACCACGCCGGCAGAGAATTCCTGAAAGGGAAAGCCCACTCTGGCATGGTGAGGGGTGTCCTAGGGTGTTCCAACGGATGGACCTGACGTTAGTCAGCTTCCAAACCCCTTTTGCCCCGGGAATGCCCCCTCGAGCTGTGGAGTTTCTATGCCATCTTTTTGGGTGGCGCAGCCTCACTGAACTCTATGGGGGCATTTCCCCTATTTTCTTTTCTAAATGACGGTTATTTTCTTTACAGTAGCAGAGAAGCTTCTGTGGAGGCACATGGCTGTGCCGCTCCTGACTACTGCCTAACTGCAGCCCCCCTTCAGAAATGGGCTGCCCATCATTAATAGTTTTGTTGAATGTCACTGGCCATAGCATTGACCCCTTGGGGGAAAGCTAGTACATACACCAATGCAGACTAATGTATTGTTAACTTTTAAAGAGAGCTTCAACCAATTGTGTACTCATTTTATGACCGCATATTCCAATCCACATTTTGCCTGCTGTCAGACTCAACGAATGTAAGAAAATAAAAATAGCAGCAGCCACACATAAGCTATGTATAGCCACTTTAACAGTTCCTTTTTTAAAAGTCAGGGTTTTTTTATTGTTGAGGAGCTAAGAAATCTGATATTTTTAAAGATGCTGTGAACTATATTTCCTTCAGCTGTTTGTGGTCATGCACCACAGTAACTTCTATCAATCAAGGACATGTAAACCCTGAACTGTGAAAGGCTGGAAATGAAACTGACTGAAGAAAAAGTTGCTCATTGGGTTGCCAGGTTTACACTTACGCTGGGAGTTCAACAAAAGTAAACTGATAACATTAAAGGGAGCTCAAGAGTTCCCATTCTCAAGACCAAATGTTTCATTTTTGTATGAATGTGGGGGAACAGACCAAAATGTGCCACTGTATGCCATTATTTATCGAGCAAATAAAAATCCCTTTAAAACAAGACAGTGTAAAATAGTCTGGGCTGATCTCACTTTATTTGCAATTATTGGCAAGATTAGAAAAGGTACCTTTTCTCCCTCCCCACTCCATCTATAATGGCAGTAGTGGCGATACTTAGTGTTATTTTTAACTGTCCAGTATGTACGTATCAGATTGAAACTCATCAGTCCATGATGAAGCTATTTCTAATGGAGACTCTAATGTGAAATTTCTAAACTAAAATTAATCAATTAAATACTTATAAACCCACCCTTCTCCCTGACAAGTAGGTAGAGTTGCCAACAGACAAGAGAAGGCATATCCTGTCTCCTTTAACAGAGGCTTAATGGGAAGTTTTTTTTTACAGTGATATTCTTTACTTTCATTCCATGAAAAAAATTCAACTGCTAATTGAAGGTGTGTGCAGAGAAAAGAAAAGTTACAGTTTCAGATCCAGGCTGTGAGAAGCAAACATTTACTGTGAATGCTTCATTTTCTGTTGGGTGTTACTAGTTCAGGTTTAAAATCTGTGCTGATTTTTCGTCTCTTAGATTTTTGGGACTATTTTCTGCACACATGCACTGCAGGCCGTGTTCCGATCAATGCACATGCAATTTGAGGGTCTCCCATACAGCAGCCGTGGCACATAGCACCACCAAAACCTCACAGAATGCAGTCCTCCCTCTCCTCTCAAGACCCCTCACCAAATCTCATACACATGCACCAAACCAGCTCCATTTTACCCCCCACAAAAAAGTATGTCATTTCTGTGCATGCATGCTGCAACTGAAAAATTGTAAGCACCAACAGCCTCCTTAAAAATTCCCTCTCTGCAGCTTTTCTTTAAGAGAACTAGACCCTTGCTAGGATCCGACTGAAAGGAAGAATGTAATTGCTTGGTAAATTAATGGAATTGTAGAACAACCACTCACCTGTACATTCCCCTTTCCATGGCTTGTCTGCAAAGGTGATTTGCTGAAAGCACTCTCTTTGCACCTCCCTTGCCAGGATCCAATTGGAAAGAAGGATGCCATTGCTTGGGAAATGAGTGGAATCAGAGAAAAACAGGTGTGCACACATGCTGCATATTTGCTCTCTGCAGCTTTCCTGCAAAGATCATTAGCTGGAAGTGCTAGACCTTTGCCAGGATCTGAAGGAAGGTTACCATTGCCCGGGGAGGTGGGGGGAGCAGAACCAAAGAACCACATGGTGAGTGTGTGTACATGGTCCTGCATGCTTAGTGAGCACCTGCAGTTGAAACAACATGGATTTGGGAAGGAAGTAGTTTTGTTTCAGTAAGAATTCCGGATTCCTAATACTGTTCTGGGAACCCAAAATAAGAACCTGAAATAGTGTGTGTGTGTGTGTGTGTTTTGTATATTTTTGGCTCGGGAGTGCCATTTGCACACTCCTACTGCCTATTTCCATACATTAAGTTGTTGTTAAATGGACAGGACATTTATTTCTCCATGTTGTTGGCAACCCCACAAGAGGGACCTAAGGTAGATCATAAATACAAAACCATATGCATGAACACAAAATATTATACATCAAAGCAGCCTGAATAGCTCAGAATAGCCTAAGGTCATCAGAAATCAGAAGCTAAAGAGTGTTGGCCCTGGTTAATACATGGATGGGAGACCCCCAAGGAAGACCAAGGTTGCTGTGTACAGGAAGACAATAGTAAACCAACTCTGCTCATCTCTTGCCTTGAGAACCTCATGGGGGTCTCCACAACTCAGTTGCAACTTGACAGCACTTAAATATAATAATAATATATCAGACTATTAGAACTAGTAAATTTCCCAGCAAAACTTTATAAATGATATCCCCAAGAGATCAGAGTTCCTAAGAACCAAACAGACTACAGTAATCATCAGCAGACTCCGAAGTCTCTTTAGTCTTTAAGAAAAGCCACGGGGCCTTACTAATTTGTTCAGGAAGTCTGATCTGCATTTAGACTTTGTTTTCAAATTTAATTTGTTTCATAGTTTCATGGTGATTCTTGTGCTAGAACAATATTGTAAATGATGCCCCCCCTCCCGTTTGTACTTCCATGTTTAGCTTGTTAGCAAAAGATCTAATTAGAAGGTAATTGAGAAATGCTGCTAAACCTGAGCAAACAGAGAGGCTGCTCTTGCTTACACACTTAAAAAAACACCCTTGTTTATTCTGAAAGTGAAGAAGAGTAGAACTATAATTAAAGGTATAAGTTAATGAACACTGGAAAACCCAAACATTGTTAATTATAAAAGAATCAGATGGACATAAACAAATCACACTTTTAATGGCTATATTTTCAAAGCAATACAAATGAAATGAATCAGCGGAATTGCATTTCTTCATAGAATAAATACCATTAACCATGTAACAGGAATCAGTACTGTGATATCATGAAGTTCTCATATACGCAGTTTCCTGTCACTGAAAACACAGCTTCTATGTAAATGTGTTTTCAGTGTGAAACTCATTATCCCAACATTCCCAGGATAAAGACATAAGACAGCAAAACAGACTAAAATATGGGGCACAAGCCTGAACTACAACACATGTTTATTAATAACTTCTGAACCCTCAATATGGGTAACTTTCCTTCTTTGTACACAACTTGAACTCAAGTACCAAGTTTCTGCTCTTCTTATTTGTGCAAAACCATCCTGTGTGTGTGTGTGTGTGTGTGTGTGTGTTAAGTGCTGACAAGTTGCTTCCGACTCATGGCGACCCTATGAATGAAAGTCCTCCAAAATGTCCTATCTTTGACAGCCTTGCTCAGATCTTGCAAATTGAGGGCTGTGACTTCCTTTATTGAGTCAAAAAAACATCCTACTATAGAGGAAAGAAAAAGGCCCTTTTGCTATAACCATGACACCCAGCTGGAAAGGTAGGAGCCAGTGAGGACTTCAGGGTTTATGGGATGTTCTCTGCCCCAGTACCCCTCTGAGCCATTGTGACCTATTTAACATTGGGGAAGAGCCAATCAAATGCAACTATCACTTGCCAATCTCAAACAAGAGCACAAACATTCTTACTGGAGCACATTCAGTGGCAGGCTAATCATGCACTGCAAAGATCTGGTGAGGAGACTGCTGCCATTTATCCAAGAGGGGGAGCAGCTTACTTCTATAGTCCTGTATTTGCTTCCTTCCCATTGGCTGGCAAGAATAAGACACACTGCCATTAGGCCTAGCCATACTATTCCACCCTCTAATTCTGTAACACGTTACCAACATTATGTCCTTGTCAGTTTGAACAGCACTATTATTTTGAGGAATACCGTATGCTAAACAAAGTGATACACAGTGAAAATACTGGTAAAAGGAATGGATGAATGGCTCAATTTTTGTGTAAAAAAAGACTTACTTTATGGCGTTTTGCTGATTTTTCCAATATTTGTATATGGTTCTAGATGTGTGTGTGATGGAGAGCAAGCAAGCACACACTAGTAGTTAGAGGTGTGCATTCAGATATGCCGAAATGGAAAAAAGGTGCCATTTGACTGGAGCCAAAAAAAGCATCCGAAAACATTGAAATTTTTTGCCTTTTTCGGCTCCAGTGAAAGTTCTTTAAAGTTAAAGCTCTTAAAACATTTAAAGAGCTTTAAGGCTCCATTATGACCTATGGGGAGTTGTTGTGAGGCTTGGAGGCAGTTTTTTAAGGTAGAGGCGCCAAACTTGTAGCAGAGCTGCTGGTGATTCTCCTTATGTGAACCCCAAGTTTTGTAAAGATTGGGTCAGGAGTTCCAATTTTATAGGCCCCCAAATGGAGGGAAAAGAGGGCCCAATAAAATAGACCCCAACCCAATCTTTATCAAACTCATGGGTTCATGTAACGAGTTTGGTGTCTCTACCTTTAAAAAACGCCCCCCCAAGAGTCCTCCAAAGATTCTTCACAGAGTATAATAGACCTGAAAATTATCGAGAAAAAAATACGAAAATGAGCCAAAAGAACCCATATTGGTATGTGGATTTGGGGTTTTTTAGGACTATGCAAAAATTTTGGGGTCTATGACACCCAAATCTGAAAAATACTGAATTTTTTGGGCGTGCACACCCCTACTGGTAGTGATTAATACATATTATGTCTAAGACCCCAGATGTAGGGCTGTTGATTCGGTTCGGCCCGAACTGAAAAACAGCCGAATTTCCCCTGATTCGGTGGTTTTTAGTTCGGGATGAACTGAACTCAAAAATGGAGGGCAACCGGGGGAGCCGAATTCAGCGAGTTCGGGAGTTCACAAATAAATCCTGCCAATTCGGCCATCAGTAAGCAGCATAACCGTCAGTAAGCAGCATTCTCCTTCCCCGGCCAATCGGTAGCCAAGCTGGGTCTTCTTCTGGCCAATCAGTCAGGATTGAGTACTGGAGGAATCAGCTGATGTGAGGCCTGGCTGGGGAGAGAGAGAGAGAGGGAAATCCTCGGGTGTGTGTGTGGGGGGGATGCTTGTGCACATTCACTCTTTTCTGTGGCTGCAGGGGGCGTATTTTTTGGGGTACAGACCCCAAACTTTCAGCAGAGATTCAGACAAGCCTTCTTAAGAGACCATCCAAGTTTTGTAAACATTGGGTCAGGGGGTCCCGAGATATGGGCTCCCCCCTTTTTCTTTCCATGGCTGCAGGGGGCGCATTTTTGGGGGTACAGAACCCAAACTTTCAGTGGAGCTTCAGATGAGCCTTCTTAAGATACTCCCCATGTTTTGTAAACATTGGGTCAGGGGATCTCGAGATATGGGCTCCACCCCTTTTCCTTCCCCCCTTTTCCATTTACGTGGCTGCAGGGGGTGCTTTTTTGGGGATACAGCCCCCAAACATTCAGCATAGCTTCAGACAATCCTTCTTAAGATACCACCCAAGTTTTGTAAAGATGGGTTCAGTGGGGGCAGAAATATCGGCTCCCCCCTTTTCTCTTTCCGTGGCTGCAGGGGGCGCATTTTTTGGGGTGCAGATCCCAAACTTTGAGCGGAGCTTCAGACAAGCTTTCTTAAGAGACCACCCAAGTTTTGTAAACATTGGGTCAGGGGGTCCCGAGATATGGGCTTTCCCCTTTACCCTTTCCCTTATTGGGATGAATGGATCAGCTGATCCTGTGCATCTCCAGAGCAAAACGTCCCGTGCCTAATTGGAATTGTCTTGGATTACAAGTCCTCCCCAGCCCCTCCTGATGGAACAGAAGACAGCCACAGTAAGACCCCTTTGGGGGCTTTAATCTATAATTTTTCTCCTGTGTGTTGTGTGGGGGGGAAGCAGAGTCTGTGTGTGTGTGGGGAGTGAGCAATTTCTGTGGGTGGGGGGGAAGCCAAAGGGGGGTTTTGCCGGTTCTGCCTGGGGGTGTGTTCCCCCTCGAGTCTCTCTCTCCCTGGTTTGAGGGGGGGGTTTCAGTTGTGTGTCTTCAGGTTTCCCCTCATTCATAAGAGCGGTTAGGTCTATTTGGATGCTTGCTCAAAACTGATTTTCAAATGGTGACTTAAAGAATGCATTTGGAGTCCCATGCAAAAGGGGAAATTCCACCCCTCCTGCTCATTATGCATAGCTAGCTGCCTCTGTCCCTTTCCATGGTATGCAAACTCCCAGGTGTCAGGTGTTGCTTTGCACAGTTGCAAAGGTGTTGCTTACAAGGTTGTGTTGCTTTACAGTCGGGTTGCAATGCTTTGCAAACTTCTCAGCTGTTTGTCTGGGCTGGGAGCTTTGTGCGTGGGCGGCAAGCTCTGCTCAGACATGCACATTAAGGGTGGGGGGACCCCTTTTGGGGCCCATATCTCAGCCCCCCCTGACCCAATCTTTACAAAACTTGGGGGGGGGGTCTTTCAAGAAACGTCCTTTGAAGCTCCGCTGAAAGTTTGGGACCTCTACCCCCAAAAATGCCCCCCAGAGCAGCGGAAAGGCGCGATTGTGTTTTTAATGGCTTTATTTGGCCGAATTTTTTTCCCGAACTTTGAATTCCTGCCGAATTGCATGGACCCAAAGCGGGGGAGTTCGGACTTCGGCATATCCCGAATCTAAACGGGCTGAATTCAGCTGAATCCGAACTATGCCGAATTTTTTTAATTCAACAGCCCTACCCAGATGACATCATCATGTGTACTCAGGAGCACCAGTTCATATGAATAGGATCCTGTTCCTTGAAAATACCATATAGTCACAAAACAGGAATTAACATTTAGTACATGAGAACCAGCTATCCTTCACAGTCTCTTGAATGTAGAGCTGCTGGCTCAGATTTTGGTAGGGCTGTTGAATTTAAAAAAATTCGGTATAGTTCGGATTCGGCCGAATTTGGCCCGTTTAGATTCAGGATATGCCAAAGTCCGAACTCCCCCACTTCAGGTCCGTTCAATTCAGCAGGAATTCAAAGTTCGGGAAAAAAATTTGGCCGAATAAAGCCATTAAAAACACAATCGCTCCTTTCCACAGCTCTGGGGGGGGGCATTTTTGGGGTTAGAGGTCCCAAACTTTCAGCAGAGCTTCAACGGACGTTTATTGAAAGACTCCCCAAGTTTTGTAAAGATTGGGTCAGGGGGGGCTGAGATATGGGCCCTGAAAGGGGTCCCCCCCACCCTTAATGTGCATCTCTCAGCAGAGCTTGCCGCCCACGCACAAAGCTCCCAGCCCCGACAACAGCTGAGAAGTTTGCAAAGCAACTGCAAAGCAACACAACCTTGTAAAACAACACCTTTGCAACAGGGAAAACCAGAAGACACACAACTGAAACCTCCCCCATCAAACCAGGGAGCGAGAGACTCGAGGGGGAACACACACCCCAGGCAGAACCGACGAAAGCCCCCTTTGGCTTCCCCCCACCCACCCACAGAAACTGCTCCCTCCCCACACACACACAGACTCTGCTTCCCCCCCACACACACATACACAGGAGAAAAATTATAGATTAAAGCCCCCAAAGGGGTCTTACTGTGGCTGTCTTCTGTTCCATCAGGAGGGGCTGGGGAGGACTTGTAATCCAAGATGATTCCAATTAGGCACAGGACGTTTTGCTCTGGAGATGCACACAGGATCGGCTGATCCATTCATCCCAATAGGGGAAAGGGAAAAGGGGAAAGGGGAAAGGGGAAAGCCCATATCTCGGGACCCCCTGACCCAATGTTCACAAAACTTGGGTGGTCTCTTAAGAACACTTGTCTGAAACTCCACTCAAAGTTTGGGATCTGCACCCCAAAAAATGCGCCCCCTGCAGCCACGGAAAGAGAAAAGGGGGGAGGCGATATTTCTGCCCCCACTGAACCCATCTTTATAAAACTTGGGTGGTATCTTACGAATGATTGTCTGAAGCTATGCTGAAAGTTTGGGGGCTATATCCCCAAAAAAGCACCCCCTGCAGCCACATAAATGGAAAAAGGGGAAAGGGGAAAGCCCATATCTCGAGATCCCCTGACCCAATGTTTACAAAACTTGGGGGGTATCTTAAGAAGCTTCATCTGAAGCTCCACTGAATGTTTGGGGTCTGTACCCCCAAAAATGCGCCCCCTGCAGCCATGGAAAGAAAAAGGGGGAGCCCATATCTCGGGACCCCCTGACCCAATGTTTACAAAACTTGGGGGGTATCTTAAGAAGCTTCATCTGAAGCTCCACTGAAAGTTTTGTGTCTGTACCCCAAAAAATACACCCCCTGCAGCCACAGAAAGGAGCGCATGTGCACAAGAACCCCCCCCACACACACTCACACACACGAGGATTTCGCTCTCTCGCTCTCTCTCCCTGGCCGGGCCGCACATCAGCTGATTCCTCCAGCACTCAATCCTGACTGATTGGCCAGAAGAAGACCCAGCTTGGCCACCGATTGGCCGGGGGAGGAGAATGCTGCTTACTGACGGCCCCGAATTTGCCGGATTTATTCGCGAACTCCCGAACTCGCTGAATTCGGCTTCCCGGTTGCCCGCCAGTTTTGAGTTCGGTTCCTCCCGAACTAAAAACCAACGAATCAGGGGAAATTCAGCTGATTTTCAGTTCAAGCCGAACCGAATCAACAGCCCTAGATTTTGGTACTGGGTGAAACAAAATGTTACTGGTACAATACTCTTACATGCTTCATCAGATCAAATGCAAATCTGAAAATGTAATGACCCACAGAATAGTAATAAAGATCTTTGACTGCATGACAAAGTGCAACCAAAGGTCTTGCCTATAAGGTGCTTTCCCCATGAGGATGAGTGATCCAACAGGTCCTGAGCTATGGAGTCCTGTACCCCTGATGTTTTGGACAATAGAAAAAAGCCACTAGGGTCCTGTCCCATTTTGGAGTACATTCTCTAAGATTAAAAGGTTTCAAGATTAGCCATAATATACCAGGAAATAATATGCCAACTCTAGCGGAGAGCCTCAGGGCACCATTGTCACCAGCCCATCTTGGATACCTGGTAATTACTTTAATTCTGCTTCGTTGATGCCCATAAATGCTGCATTCCCTCTCTAGAGATGTGAACTAATCATTTCTGTACAAAATGAAAACAGGAATCTTGAGTTACCCAAGGAAGCAAGACATTAATAGTGTCAATCCAACCACTGCCTAAGATAGTCATTTGTCTGTTCATTTTAACACAACAGATTGCCCCATGCTCCGCCAGTCTCTCAGCAGTGACTGGTAGCTTTAGCAAAAACTAGATTTTTCCAGCTCAAATTCAAACCCCAACGGTCCATAGAACCAATTATGTAAAAAGGGCTCTTTCACTCAGCAACTCTGATTCAGAAACACTTGGGAACCTAATGTTGAATTCTGACTTTCCCAAATTCATCTTACCCTCAGAATTTTTGAGGAACTTCAGACCACGGGGCTCCCTGCCATAAGTCAGACAAAGTATAACTTAGATTCTGCTTTTTATTCCCCTTAGCCAGCAATCGCCCCTCCCCTTTGGATGTACTTTACTGGATCAATTGTTTGGTTTTTAATACGGTGTATCCACTTTTCTTTTATGCTGTCCCTTATATTCTAAATAAAAATCTGTGAATGTTTCAATTTCTGGGAAATGCAATGCTAAACTTGACCCAAATATAGGGGAGATTGTACAAAGTATGAAAGTTGGGAAATCAACAGACACGAAGACAGCTCTGAACACCTATTGACAAGGTGAGAAAGCTCCATACTCTGGTATAAGAGGCCTTTTAGGATGGAAGGTAAGAGGGATAGAAATATAGAACAGCTGAGATCCAGTGGAGAATCCAGCATTGGTGGGGAACATTGAGGCATCTTTACAACTAGTAAATTCACCAACCCAGGTATAATGCACTTCAGAGGGAATGCAGGCTGCAGCATCAGAACAGGCACCTGGAGTAACATGAAGTTTTTAAAACTGAGGTTTCTGAGTAGCTTCACAACGACGAACTGTTCTTACTATAAGCTAGCTTTATTTTCTAAAACACATGTGTCATCTTTAAATATGCTAACATATTTAAATGAACAGTCTTTGCTAAAGCAGCCTGTTTATGGCTGCCTTTTCTAGCAGAACAACCACTGACTCCAAGCACTGCTAGTATCTTCTGCTGGCTTTGTTTATCATTGCCCGCACACAATGTGCCAAGAGGTGCCCATCCCCCTCACCTGATGTGCCACACAGCCACTACCAGGTTTGGAAAGATGTTGCTCAGAACCAAGGACTGCTCCTTCCCAGCTGTACCTCACCACATAGCCAGTGATGCACTGATCCAGACACTCCCTCCACCACTTTAGATGTTTCAGGGTGCTTGCCGATCGTCCCTACCTATTGTGATCAGCCGGCTCAACCCCTGCCAAAACTAGTTATGGCCTAAACAGTCAATGACCAGGCCTAATTAACTACCCTAACTGTGACATCATGAAGCAGATGAAAAAGGCAACCCCAAAAGCCAATTGGAGAGTCCAAAAAATTTCTGCTTGACCCCGATTGGTGACCGGCTAACCCCATATGCCTAAAGGGAGGGTGAATGGGCAGCAGCCAACAGTAAAAGCCTATTCAGAAGAGGTGCAGCAACAAGTACATCATGCCTCACTAATTGGCTGCCTGGATATTGTAACACCTAATGGGGCTTCGTGCCTCCTTCGAATGCTAGTGAGCCAGGGCAAATTCCTCCTTGGCATTAGTGTTGGGAATTCTATCTTTTCTTTAATGCAACAAAGCCTTCCATTCCACACAGCAGAGGACTAATAAGTTCTGGGAATGTAGTGAGATCTTTATATGGAGGTGGGACAAGGTTAGAGTGACCTGTGCCATAAAGGTCTCCAGTTTCAAGATTAAGTCATTTCAGCATTCAAAGTGCATTGTCATAAAACAAAGGAAATCGGAAGGACCAATAAGCAAGTGGCTCAACTATGGATGAACATGCCTTGTAAGAATGGTTGGCAGGCTGCTCAGAATTCCACAATTTTCCTTTGACAAGCACTAGAGAATTATTTTTCATGTACATGATAGCACAGATCTGATTAATAATGTATTTCTAATCTTATCAAATAATTAAGTTAAAAATGAATGTCATTCTTTTATGTTAAAATCTTCAGATTTTAGAATGAATTATTGGTCCTTGCACAAGACATAGACCATTAAAAGACAATTTGGATTTTGCTTGCAATCTTTAAAATCATAAAATGCAAGACTTAAACAATGGAACAACTCTGATTAACCAGAACACCTTAGAACAATTTACAGATTACAAATTGGTTCACACTTTTAACAGCAGGCTCTTATTTTCACCCTTCAGTTGCAAATAATCAGTCCCCCCTGAATTTTTATTTTCTTGATTTTGTGATACGCAAGGTCATTGTTATGAAAGAAGGTGAAGCTACAGAAAGTTGTGTACGGTTTTCTCAACCACAGAAAACATTGGGTTACATTCAACCAACTTTTTCTATCCATCTTACCTCATTCTCCTCTTTATTGCATGGCCCATGAGGATTTTGTCCATGGAGGTCCCATAAGACCCATAACTTTTTTGATACTCAAAGGGAACTTCCCTCCATTTTTCAGCAGTGGGAATATGGCTGGATCCAATCCATTGTGAATATTGCAGCAGTGGAGATGGAGAGAACATAATGACAGTACAGCAACAATGGATTAGAGTTCTAAATTTGATAAACTGCATACAAGATATAAAGTGGGAACACAATTCATTAACGAGGAGCCATAACTGTATTTTATACAAATGTTATGTCATGACAATAACTATCTGTTCCAACTCTGCTGCAAGGGAACACCGTTCATATGAAAATGGGATATAAATTCAGGAATACTTTAATCAACGTGTTCCCTTGGAACATCTCCCTGTTTTTTTTTTAAGTTAATGGAATATCCTACCTGTACACTATAAGGATGCCAGCCTCCAGGTGGGACCTGGGGATCCTCTAGAATTTCAGCTCATCTCCAGACTACAGAGGGTGAACTCTATGGCATTGCACCCCATTGAGGTCTCTGTCCTCCCTAAGCTTCACCCCTAAATCCCCAGAAGTTCCCTAGTCAGGATCTGGCAACCCTACCCCCATCCCCCATCAGTGACTGGGGGGACCTGACAACCCTAGTATGCTACCACTCCACAGAACAGCTTGGAGCTTTCCCCCACCTTGGAGGTCTACTAAATTCAGTGGTGCTTCCTCTCATGAAAGAGCCTTTGAAATTGGAAGAAGCCTTGTTAAGGTGGAGGAAGGCTGTGATTTTTCCTGAGCTGTAGGATATAGGGCAAGACCCTACATTTTTCCTTCTAGTCTCAAGTTCTATGTCGGATCATCTCTCTTGTTCTTTTCCCAGCTAGTAAGAGGTACGTTAAGAGCCCCGTGGTGCAGAGTGGTAAGCTGCAGTACTGCAGTGGAAGCTCCGCTCACAACCTGAGTTCGATCCTGACAGAAGTTGGGTTCAGGTAGCCAGCTCAAAGCTGACTCAGCCTTCCATCCTTCTGAAGTTGGTCAAATGAGTACCCAGCTTGCTGGGGGTAAAGTGTAGAAGACAGGGGAAGGCAATGGCAAACCACCCCATAAACATAGTCTGCCTAGTAAATGTTGGGTTGTAATGTCATTCCATGGGTCAGTAATGACCCAGTGCTTGTATAGGGGACTGCCTTTACTTTTGAAGAGTACATTTAGCCTATGTTTTCTGGAATTGGATCCAGACCCCTATTTTTAAAGAAAATAACATTACTGCACACAACCCCCCCAACAGCACCATACTCCCAAGTAGTTGTCCCATTCTGTTCTGCAAACCTGGTTTGAAAGTGAGTGGGATTTCAAAAGCAGAATGACATAATGCCTTTCAAAGGAATGAGACAAATATTCAGCTGCGGAAATGCAACTCATTGTCTGTACCCAAGGTAGCTCTTTGGACCTCATCCAATATTAACTGCCAGCCCCCCAGTATAAATATAATCAGGGTATCAAGTCCTTCTAAAATTAAGACCAAGATGTAGTATATCTGCCACATATCTGTGATATATTACGTCTTCTCAGAGGGGCTATTGCATGCTTTCGTAAAGATGAAAGGAAGTAATTGCAGCCAAATGTCCAGTGAATTCCTAAGGAGAGTCCATTGAAGTCAATGGGTTTAGAAGGATGCAACTCTGTTTAGGATTGCACTGCTACATAGGCACTGACTGGAAACTTGTCCCATAACTTGAGGGTGGATTGACAAAACAGGCTATATTACCTATGGTATCTTCGACAGATCTGTTTCCAAAGATTTTCTAGAATTCTAGCTTCTTGAAGTAAAATCCTTGATAGCTCTATTTTTAGGTCCTGTAATGCTACACTCATACTCTATACCCAAATGAGACTTTTATGTATATTCATCTTCCATTCACACTCTAAGATTCTGGAAAGAAAACCTATGATATTTTAACTGCACAGCACTGATAATATGTACAGGAATGCATGAGCATTGAGAGAGATCTAAGGGAGACCAAGGTACATTTCAAGAAAAAGGGTCTATCCGTTCTTTCCACCAGGGTTTTATAACAGAACAGATGGTCTGTTCTTGGATGTGTATAGCTAAGAGACTGCTGAGAAAATAATAAGAAAAAATGTATGCTTAATGGGCTGTTAGTTTAAAAAAAAAGGTGTAAGCAAAGAACACCGTAGACGGGTATAATGTCGAGAAGAGGATTGTATATCATGGATAGTTTTCCTCTTAGCAATGTGTGCTATTAAATTTTTACTGTATTTCCATTTTATGTATAGCAACGTTTCACTGCACCATGCCAGGAAGCTGGAATTTCAGTTATGCCTTGTAGCCCCCTGCTTTGCAAACGTTTTGAAGGTGCAGCAAGCTTCTGGTTCTTGAGCATATAAAGGAAGCCTACAAGGGCCTATGACAAAATTAGTCTTTGCAATTCTGGTGCAAGACTAAAGAGGTTTGATGTGCTGTGTCCTATTTTGCCTGCTTTTGTCAACGTGTCACATCCTGAAGATCACAGTAATGTGATGTGATGTGGGCTGTGACACATCAGTGACACTTAAAAATGCTTTCATACTCAACAATTGTCAGAGATGGAGTGGCAGAGTTGCCTTTCCTGGTTTACTCCTGTCAAACTTCTCCTACATGACTAACGATATGTAATGTAATGCTAAATGCAGGCAATAATGTCTATGATAGAGCAACAATTAACAAGCCATAGCAAGGAATGTACATAATGGAAGACACTGTTTGTATAAAAATAGGAAGTAATCTGAACAGAAAAAAACATGAGGAAGTTCCACAGCTTTTGGAGACAACAGTTTTAAAAAAGCACACTGCCACAGAACTTACCAGGCCCACCAGGGCCACCAATTGTGGGCATTTGGGCTGCGGCTCCGCTCTGAAATGGAACTCTTCCTGGGCGAGCGGTCCTGGCCCTTTCTACCTCCACTGTGTGGCCAGGAAGGTCCTGCCCGCCCCTTCGACTTGCAGCCTATTTCTGCACAAGGGGCACGCTGCTGCTCAGGCTGGGCCTCGGAGGGTGACAACGCAGGCGCCCCGTGTCGCCCTGCCTCCTTTGCCTATTTAATGCCAGCTCACACAACCAATCCCCCTGCTTTCCTGCTACACCAAGGCTGCTATACTCCTAAGGACTGCAAAAGCTTGTCAGAATGTCTTTGGGTCCTTTATATTCCCAGAAAGCTAGTGGTCTATTAGAATGTCTTCTTCAGTTTCATACTATACAAAACAACAACAACAACAACAGTTTTTTTCTCTGGTGGCAGCTGAACAAAGGGTGCTGCTTGAGGCTACTACCTCTGAGGCCATCTGGGGCTGCCTCTCCACCTTCATCTCATCACCTTGGCCTGATGCTTCCTGAAATATGAGAAATCCTACTGGACATGCACAGCTTGCTCCACTGGCCTTAAAGATGCCTGGTGGAGCACGGAGGGATGGAGCATTAGTAGTTCTGGCTAGAGGAGGGTGCGCAAGAGTAGGAGAGATGGGGGAGATGGGTGCAATAAAGAGAGGCAGGATTGGCAGTGGTGGAGGCAGAGGCTGCCACTTCCAAAGATCCCTTGCCTGAGTCCACTGCTTCAACTTGCCTCATTTTAGTGTTGTCCCTAATGGAGTCAGCAGATTAAACTCTTTGTTGCAACTGGGCCATATTTGACTGCTGGGTGTCTTCAGTTTAAATGGTAGTTCCTCTATGGCATCTGCTTTGAGAGAGTGGTGAGTAGAATGTCCTTTGAACCACCAGATTGAATTTTAAAGTATATGCATCACAGGGCTCTTGCACATGTGCTAAATTATTCAAGACACCAACCTTTTAATTATCAAGAGAAAGCTGGCATCCTGCTTGAGTCTAATGTTATTTTAGAGGGTTATTTTACTTTACTTGAAGAAACAAAAAGTTTACATTTCTGGAAGACATTCCTGAAAGCAAGCATTCTACAATGTGTACTTTATAGTGGTGAACTCTCTCACTTCAGTGTCAAGGTATTCTTTCTTAGTGACACCTGATGTATTTCTTTATTATATTGTGAACACCAACTCTAACACCAGTTCCACTATAAACTGTCACCATATCCATGTATCCAGTGGTGGAATTAAATTAAATAATTTATCATGTCCTAGAGTACATCTGTCCCTTTTCTCTTTTTTGTTGTTGCCGTCAAGTCACATGTGACTTAGGTGACCCCTGGTAGGGTTTCAAGGCAAGAGATGTTCAGGGGGGCCTCCCCATCATGACCCTGGTATTCCTTGGAGGTTTCCCATTGAAATACTGGCCAGGGTCCATCTTTAGTTCAGCAAAAAGAACTCTGATCCCCTGATGAAGCTTTAACAGCAAAATGCATAGAGGCTGTACATGACAATAAAGATGTCACCGGTCACCTTGCATCTTCTTTCCTTTTTCAGTTTGCTGACAAATTGCTTAATGTAGTCCTATTTTTCTTCTTTATTGGATTATACCCAACATTTCCAGTTTAAAATGAATCCTAAAAACACTTACCATGCAAACCTAAAGGGGGGCTGGAGCCACATTGGAGCTAGCATGACCCCAACCTTGGGGTCCATGCCACTGTGGACCATCCAGCACGAATGCCAACGCAGGGCCATTTATGCCAGCACCAAGGAGCAGTGCAACAGAGCAAGCCCCATGCACCATTGCTGCCTTTTTGGCAGTGTTTTTCCGGCACAAAGAGCTTGTGCCAACATAAGTGGGAGAGGGCTTTCCCAGGGCGTTCCCAGTAGGGTTGCCAACCTCCAGGTACTAGATGGAGATCTCCTCCTGTTACAACTGATCTCTAGCCAATAGAGATCAGTTCACCTGGAGAAAATGGCTCCTTTGGCCATTGGACTCTAGGTTATTGAAGTCCCTTCCCTCCCCAAACCCTGCCCTCCTCAGGCTCTGCCCCAAAACCTTCCACCAGTGGTGAAGAGGGACCTGGCAACCCTAATTCCCAGGGGTGGAGCTATCTTTAGGCAGCTTCCAAAGCCCTTTAGACCCGGGAACTCTATGGGATAGAGTTTGCTTATAAACTCATTTTTTATTTTATATTTATGGCCAGGGAAGCCTCTCAGGGGTGGCACGGCTGCGATATCCCCGGCCATCAAATAACTACCCCATCCCTCTTAGGAATGGGCTGTAAGGCATAACATGTCTTGGAGCTCTAGGGATGGGGTTGTTAAAATGGCTGGGCAGTAGACATTGAGATGGCCACTGTGTATGTTCTTAGGTGTTTAAACTTGCAGTATGAAAGTATTATAAAGTAGGTGTCCCGCTCTTAGGCAAGGTGAGCAATTGTAGGACATGATGGGGCAGATGGCAGATCTTAAGAAATGTACCAATAGAACTCTTGACCTGTGGAATCTTAACTGAAATAAGCCAACCTTATTGCACCACATCCTGTCAGTGCTTTCTTCTCTGCTTCCTCTAGTGGCAGTGTATCATTTATACATACAGTTCAACAGTATGCCCCCAGCGTTACTTTATATGTGCTATGTTTCATTTATGTTTGCCGTGTCTTTTATTTAAGAATACTTGTAAAAATATTTTTATAAACGTGGCATGAGACATCATTCATCTTTGTTATATGGATAGGTTACCAGTGATTTGGCAGCACCTACATGATTTATTGGGGAAAGGTTCTCGATGCCTGCGGCACCAGTTTCTAGAACTTGTTTGAAGTGAAAGAGATCTCTTGTTGGTGACAGCATGCACACTGTTTGGATTTTTAATATATATATATATATATATATATATTCCTTGATTTAACATGAAGAGCAGAGACCCCCATTTCTTTTCAGTGAAATCACTACCTCTACAAACAAAATGAGAAACATAAATCCAGGGTTATTGAAAATAAATTCTGTGATTTGATTTAAAATGAGCTTAAGGCTCTTTCTTTTCAAAGGGTAGATCCATGGATTGAATTATTCTTCTATTCCGTTTTATTTTCTCCTACTATTTTTTTATATATGTATTTGTCAATTTGTTGTGTATTTTTCTATATCTTTATCCATTCCGCACCACTGTTGATGAATTATGTATTGATGGATATTTGAAGTAGCAGGGTGACATTCATCAGCATATGAAATACCATATGCTAAACATTTGTTTTGATATTGTGCATAATTTTTGTTGACTGAAACACACTTACTTGAATACCTATTTTCTTTTTTTGTTATATTTCAGGATATGTTTTATGAATCAGAACTGGAAAAGACACTGGACACAATCTTGAAGAACAGCGGGGAATACTTTTTTTAGATTAATGAAAATGTGCAGGCACATACAGCGAGCACACCTAAGCACAGCATGGGATGGGGCAGATTTCGCCGATGGAAATCTACGAAAATCAGAAGGAAAATGTGACTGTCTCCCCAACCTCAGCATGACAGTTTCCCCTGAGCTTTCTGCACATCGTGGAAGACTAAGATTGGGGAAGTATCTCTTGTATCATACTGAGTAGGAGAGGAAGATGATGCCCTCTCCTGAATCACTTGGCATGAACAGAGGGCGGGGAAGACTCAATTTTGGACTTCATAGTGGGATTTACAGACACCAGGATGCAGCCAAGAGTACTTTTTCTTATCGCTTATGAGTGATTTCAAGGAACGGCACAAAGTGAGCAAATGACTCACTCTGCCTCCTGTTTTGAAGGCACTCCGAAGAAAGGAGGGAGATCCTAGTTGTGTCCAAGTTTCTGCACATCCCAGCACAAAGAGAGAGAGAGAGAGAGAGAGAGAAAACATGGGTTGAATCCCATGAAAGATTTCCACACATGCAACAGTCCTTGTGCAATTGGAAACACTAAAATGTCTCCTTGCCGTCTGCTCGTGCTAAGTGATTGTGTCTCCACTATTTATTATTCTTGTTGTTCTTAATTAAGCTTCAGTTTATTAGCTGGCATGCACTCCAAAATTGCCTCCAGGCACTGGTTCAGGGTTTCTACAGCCTCTCTGGGAGTGAGAGATAGAGCTGAGTGTAATCTGCATATAGGTGAAAGCCCAGCCCAAATAGAAGAAAAAAGAGGGGAATGAAACTCAACCTAGAAAACATAAGTTTGGTAACCAAGGATGGGTAGGATAAATAAAATATATAGATAATGAAAATATAATTTATTTAAAGCGCTGTGTCAAGATAAAGACTATTTTTAAAAAAAGTTAAAACAGCACAATGGCATTTCCTAAGGTTGATATCTATAACCACATGCCAGGCGCTTTTTGGCCTATTTGGCCTTCCTCAGTGGTCAATTGAAACCCATGTAAAACATACACACATTTACAGATATATATACATACATATACAGACAATATAATACTGCCTCGGAGGGTGGTGGTGTCCCTGTCTTTAGAGGTCTTTAAGCAGAGGCTGGATGGCCATCTGTTGGGAGTGCTTTGATTGTGGGATCCTGCATGGTGGGGGGAGGGTTGGTGTCACTGGGGATGTGGGGGGGTAGTTGTTAATTTCCTGCATTGGGCAGGGGGTTGGACTAGATGACCCTTGTGGTCCCTTCCAACTCTATGATTCTATTATCAGACCAGACATGTATATAGGTTGTATAATATATTGTCAATTACATCTGGTAGGATTGTCTCAAGTTGTTATACTGGGCTGTTTATGTCTCCCATATAAAATGTGTGCAATTATCAACCTGGTAAAACAGCCCAGCCCAAACCTCCGGATGACCTTACCTAGCAGTCCCATGTAGATGTTAAAGAGCACAGAGGGCAAAATTAACCTTTCAGGACCCCAAAGGGCAAGGGGCAGCACCACCTTCTGAAATCTACCCTCCAGGTAGGATTGGAACTTCCATAGAATGGTGCCTTCCAATCCAAACCCAGGTCCAGAAGGATACCATGATTGATGGTATCAAAAGCCACTGAGAGGTCTAGGAAAATCATCCCTCACCCAGGAAAGCTTGGTGTTGTCCAGCCACCACCTATTCAGTCACCTTGCTCTATATGTTGTTGTGGTCCTTGCACTGACACTTGTGCAAGTGGAACTGTCATAAGCACATTTTCCTTTCTGTTCATGTATCTGTGGATCTAATGCAATGACCCCACTCCTTTACATCCTCTAGAAAATCAGGATTGGACAGCTCATTCATTTCATTCTGGATATTTACAAATAACTGTGGATGCTGCAAATTTCACCTTAAATGTCTTCCATTGTTGAAGTTATTGTGTTTGGAAGTGTCAGTTAGACCCACACAGATCATCTAGCCTGTTCTGTTCATGCAAACAGATCTGCATCAGTTTTTTTGCAAAATTGTACAAGTGCCAGGACCCAGCTGATTCAAACGAATCAGCAGTTATTAGCTTTATCAGGGGCTACTTAGACAAATACCAAAGAGTAGGATTTTATTAGAACATGGCATTTATGTATGGCTGATTTATATGAATTGTGGCTGATTTAATGGTCTATTTAAACAATTGTCTGCCAAGCAGAGCAGCTATGCAGCAAGGGGATAGTAGAACTCAATCAGGCTGTGTGATAATGCACGTTAAAAAAACACAGTTGTACTGTATTGCATGGTTAGGAAGGAATAAGTGAAGCAATGTGCCATGAACAGGTCAATGAACCATCAAACTGATCACTGAAAAATCAGTTCCCTGTTTGCAACCAGTTTGCTATCACAAAAGTAAAGCTAGAATAGTTTTGAGGCTAAATTTGGACAAGCCCACGTGCACCACCTTAGTATACATGAAGAATTTTAGTGTTAAGAAACTGCCTCGAGGTTTAGAGGGTGCATGATACAGTATATGAGACATATTATGTGGAAGTACAGTGGATAAGATCCATAAACAAACAACTTTTTTTTAAAAAAAATATTTTGCATGTTGTTCAAACCTTATTGGCTTTATTTTGTCACAAAACATAACGTTATTATAGTCAGGACTGTTCAATTTTTACACTTGTCACAGAGTTAACGAAACTGACTGACAATGAGCTATGCTAATTTATACCATATAAGAATCTAGCTCTTTGTCAAATATTATTTTAAAGTAATAGGATATTTCCTCAGTACTTTTGTTGCATATGCACAGCCATGTCATAAATGCAATTCCTTACAGGCAGTTTAAAAACTATAGATCTTCAAAAGTGCTTCTCACATACTGATGTAATACATAACCCAGAAGCATAGGGTCAAATCTAAAATGCTCACATCAATTGATTGAGAAAATGAAATGTACAGTATTTGCAGTGTCCTGGGGAACTATGGGACTACACTACCTTGGGAGGTACCTTTCAGAAGATAGCAAGTTCATGTGTGCTGCCTTTCTCAAGACCATGAACAGCTCAAATATGGAACTGATGAAATACACATGGAAAGGTCAAATTTCAGTCTCTGTTTGATCATGAATACCTGGTTGGTATGAGATAACACACTCCCTGTCAGCCCCGTTTTCCTTTTGGAGGGGAAAAACATGAAATGAGAACTGTGAAAAGTATAATATAGATGCTTAGTTCTTTCCCCTTTAACATTCCTAAAAAAGTTCAATTGGCTTTGATTAGCTCTAATATTTTTGCAATGATTTTCAAATATTTTTGTAATTATTTTCACTCGCTGCCCCCTCCCCAGCTTATAGTCATGTTCTTCTTTCCTATAGAATTCATATAGCTTCCTGGTTTACTAAAGAGCTCAGAGCACACAAAGCCAAAGGGAGAGGAAAATACCCTCCCACACACAGCCATTTCTGCTGGTGAAAATGACACAGGAGAGAAGCAGGAAACCCCTCCTCCCCCTCACAGTGTTTGGAACCCCACCAATCAACACAATGCTTTAAAAGTGAGTTACACCAATCCTATGTCCCAACTCTTATCACGCATATTGTGTATTTTGGCCCTAATACAACCAAAAGCAAGCAAGAATTTATTATCATACCTATGCTGTTACAACGATGGAGGTGAAACACTCTTGTTTCTCTTCCACCCATTGTATCTTCAGATCCAAAGTAGTTGTTCCAGGTAGTGAGGGGGTTGCAAGGTGATGCCCCTTGCAAGTACTCATGGGTTCCTCCTTGTTGGATACCTATTTTCAGATCCAATTTAATGTGCTGACTTTGACCTATAAAGCTCTATATGATTTGGGACCCAGATATTTAAAGGACCACTTCCTGCCTGGACACCCATCATCATTGCTGCCTCCTCCTAGTACAGTGAGGTAGGTTGCCATGAGAGCAAACATCTTTTCTAGTGTCCACCCAGCCTCTAGAATCACCCGTTGGAAGTCTTTCTCCGACATCCTTTTGGTGGCAGCTAAAAACGCATTTGATTGGTCAGGCAGTGATGACTGCTGTTTTATGTTGGTAGCTATAGTAATATTGATGCCTTTTTAATTTTATTGTAAACTCCTTGAACACATTGTGGAAAGGCAAGATACTAACATTTTAAATAATACATAAGCCCACCATGGTTCAAACTGTTGAAGTTTGTTGACTGAAAGTTCCAAGATGTGCCCAACTTCTAAGTTTCCATCTTAAGTTAAGAGCATCTCTAGCTGCTAGAACTATTTCATGTGTAAACTATTATTTTATCTTCAGAATCTGTTCATTCAAACAACATAAAGTGCTGAAGTACAGACAGGCTGTGATGCCATTTAAAGCTTCCAGGAATGTGTACATCACTAAAATGATCATTTTATTGACCTTGTTCCTGTCTTTTTAACTGCTGATGCTTAGCAGGTAAAGCTGCTTTTTTCATTATTTATTTCCATGCCAAGAATCTTTTCTTTGGCTTTACAAGCAGAGATTATTAACAGAGTAACTGAATACAAAATAGAACAACCTTTATTTACAGAGAACTCAGAAGCACATGCTTCCATTTTCCCTGCCTTCCCCTATTAGGCCATATTTAGCTAAGTCATCTTACCATGAGAGAGTGCTCTCTTAAAACTATTTTTCATAAGGAAATTTCTTCAAACACTAGGTCTGTGACTCATCATGATCCCATTAGTCCATAAACATTTTTACTCTCTAAATTACTTGTAAAGGTAAGGTAAAGGTCCCCTGTGCAAGCACCGGGTCATTCCTGACCCATGGGATAATGTCACATCCCAACATTTACCAGGCAGACTTTGTTTACGGGGTGGTTTGCCGGTGCCTTCCCCAGTCATCTTCCCTTTACCCCCAGCAAGCTGGGTACTCAGTACTTGTGGCTTCTCTTAAACTCACAAGGTGTCACTCCTCAGGTAAAAGCTTAAGGGGAGAAACAGTAAATATAAGAATCTGATTATCCTCCCTCAGCTGTCTCTGTTTTAATTCAACAACTAAGTTTCTCTTTTGCAAGTTTTCATTTTGTCTCTCCTGTGCTCCTTCTGTGGAGATATTCAGAGTGCTGTAGCTATAGCTCAGCTGCTACCAAGCTGAATAAAGAATACTTGGATATTTTTCAAATCAAAGTGTTCCTGTGGTCACACTATAACAGTTTCTTAAACTCCTTTGAATCCTCCTTTCTCCCAACTATACTGGGGGTTCCACCTTTTAATGCCCAAATGACTCATCATTACCTGGACTTCTAATAGGATTCACCTGAGCAGTCTCCTCACAGCCAGATCCAATTAGCCTTGTGAACTCTCACAGTCAGCTCAAGTTCTTCTGGCTGAACAGATGCATGCTTGTTCTGTCTTGCGCGCATGCTGCCAAGCAAACAAACTACATTCCTGCAGCCCAAACGCAAACTTCATAAACCATCTCACCTTTCCACCTGCAGTCAATCCCTATCACAGTTTGAAAGCCAACAAAAATCTGGCTCAGCTTTTCAAATATATAAGGATTGGCTCTTTAAGGCTCTACCCTAAGAATGACTACTGAAGAGAGGCTGCAAGCTGTGCTTTTATGTTATGTGGGAATGGGAGATGCAAAAAGAATACAGAGCTTGGGGATGACTGCCTTTACCACAACTAAATCAAAAAGCCTTGGAAGGAGTCATGATATCAGGCTGTCTGGGGCCTACAAGGCAGATTTGGAAGTTATATTCAACCACAGGGGAAGGGATTTTCAGTTATGCTAGGAACTGAGAGATGCCATTCTTTGTCTTCCTCATTTATTTTAAAGAGTTGAGATGTTTTTGAAGAAGAAGAGATAGTTTTTATGTGTCAGTTTTTTCTACCTTACAATTGCCTTCCCTTCCTCTTACAATTGCCTTCCCTTCCCCTCCCCACAACAGACAACCTGTGAGGTAGGTGGGGCTGAGAGAGCTGAAAGAGAACTGTGACTTGCTGAAGGTCACCCAACTGGCTTCATGTGTAGGAGTAGGGAAACCAACCTGGTTCACCAGATTAGAGTCTGCCGCTCATGTGGAGGAGAGGGGAAACAAACCCGGTTCTCCAGATTAGAGTCCACCACACTAGTCTTAACCAGTACACCACACTGGCTTTGCTTGTTTGTGTTGGTTTCAAAATAGTACGGACTTTGTCCTAGAGAAGGAAGACTTGTCATGCAGTGTATAACATACGTTGTCGCGATGTAGACTGGAAATGGGAGGGGTAGTTTTGCAAGGCTCATAATAAGATTATTCTTCATAATAACCATTCTCTGATATTTGCTGTTCTGCTCGTCCCCTTGATCTTCTGTACAGTTATAGGTGCCTAAACGCCTTGTAATCAATGGGCTTAAGTCTGCCTAAGTCCTAATTTCTGTAATATATTTTCCTTCTTTCTTGTGTACTACACCAGTCTGTCCAAAAATTACAAAGGCTAATCTCAGAAGCAGCATATAATATTTAAAGCAGGTAAATATATTAAAAGCTACCCTTTCAGAGCTCTGGTGAAGCTCTTCTATTTGTGTAAATGCCAGCAAAGGCAAATGAGCTTTGTTTTAGCCACTGGGCCTCAGTATGAAATTTTAATGAAATGATGTTCAATTTGCATATGCATCTTCCTACTAGAAATGGAAAGGTAACCATTACAGAAAAGATGTTTTTCACCATTCTATTTATTTATATCTAGAATGTGTACAGTATGGACGATGTAATCTTAAAACCTTTGGCTGAACCAGACTCCAGCATTTTTAGAACAACTTTTAACTTATAGAAGAAGAGTGGTTTTCATATGCCAACTTTCTCTACCACTTAAAGGAGATTCAAACCGGCTCACAATCACTTTCCCTTCCCCACAACAGACACCCTGTGAGGTAGGTGGAGCTGAGAAAGCTCTAACAGAGCTGTGACTTGCCCAAGGTCACCCAGCTGGCTTCGTGTGTAGGAGTGGGGAAACAAATCCAGTTCACCAGATTAGCCTCCGCCGCTCATGTGGAGGAGCGGGGAATCAACCCTGTCTCCAGATCAGACTTCAATGAAATTGATTATTGTCCAAATAGCGTATGTTAGATCTAGAGCCTATGCAACTCATCAGTAAGGTTGCTACCTTTTGGATTGGCTCATATGCTCCATAAGACCCTATCTGTAATCTTTCCTTGAAATTACAAAATCTCCATTATTGCTTATCACATGGATGTCTTATAAAATTTGTTGGCCTGAGGTGCTATCCCACTGTCCTCCTTCTGTGTCCAGCTCCCACTCTGGAGTTTATGGGAATTAAAGCTGTGTGGGAAATGGATGACTCTTACCTCCAGTTCATATCCAAGGGGAAATGTGCATGCTAGGACTGGTCTGTCCATTAGAAGCACCTGGGATGCCAGAAGTGGAAGGGGACCAAAATCAGCTCCAATGCTGCCTACCCACCCAGGACAAGCCTGTTTCTTTCCTCCTTCACTCCTCTTCCCCTCTCTATTGGGGGCCAGCATGCGGTCCGTTTCTGAGGCTGTTTTTGCCTCCCAATCTACCCTTGTTGGGAGGTGTGACACTGTGGCCAGCCACAGCTCTCCAGTGAGGACAGTGAGTGGGGGCAGCTTCTCCAAAGTGCAGGAGGGAGGCGGAGGGTGAAGCCTTCCCTCCATTGGAGGGGCAGCAGTTAAGCCATTTTCCTAAAACGGTAAAGGTCCCCTGTGCAAGCACTGGGTCATTCCTGACCCATGGGGTGACGTTTCCAAGGCAGACTTTGTTTACGGGGTGGTTTGCCAGTGCCTTCCCCAGTCATTTTCCCTTTACCCCCAGCAAGCTGGGAACTTATTTTACCGACCTTGGAAGAATGGAAGGCTGAGTCAACCTTGAGCCGGCTACCTGAAACCAGCTTCCGTTGGGATCGAACTCAGGGCGTGTGCAGGGCTTTTGGCTGCAGTACTGCAGCTTCCCACTCTGCGCCACGGGGCTCTATTTTCCTAGGGTACCAAAAATTCTTGGACAGGTCTCGGTGCATGCAGGAAGACCTGCAGTATGCAGACTGTTTTTTGATGCAATACAGCTGCTCAGACTGTGTAAAATTGTTTGTGATAATGAATAAAAAGTCAAATTATGTCGCTAGTAAAGAGTTAATGTTTGGAGGAGAGGCCATCTACCTCCTAGTGGAGTCTGAGAGGAAGAACTACAAATAGGTTTTGTAAGATAGCTGCTGGGCTGGTTGTAATTAGTGCCTTGGGCCCAGCTTGCATGATATGAAATATGTTATCTTTGAGATAAACACATTGATTTCCTTCATAAGAAGCTAGCGTCAGTTATTTGCAAGAGCTTGAAAGACACTGCTAAACTCCCTTACTACAGTGTTCATGTTGTATGGTAGGGCAGTTTTTTAAGGATATCTTTAACCAAGGGAATAAACACCCTCTTACCATGCATTCCTAAAGGGGTGGGGACAAGGTCCATAGGAGCCAGTGTAATCCAGCGTCCATGCCACTTTATGATGGGATAAAGCATCATGGATGCCAGCATGGCGACAAACATGACAGCCTCCGGGACGCCGGCAGCAGCATGGCACTCGGGCACTGGCGCTGCCTCCCACCAGCATTTTCCCAGTGTTTCTCCCTGTGCCAGCATCCTGGAGGGCGCCCCAAGGGTGTGCCGGCATGGTGTAGTGGTTAAGAATGGTGGGCTCTGATCTGGAGGACCGGGTTTGATTACCCACTCCTCCACATGAACAGCGGACTCTAATCTGGTGAACTGGGTTGGTGTCCCCACTCCTACACATGAAGCCAGCTGGGTGACCTTGAGCTAGTCACAGTTCTCTCTGAGGTCTCTTAGCCCCATCTGTCTCACAAGGGGTCTGTTGTAGGGAGAGGAAGGGAAGGCAATTGTATGCTGGTTTGAGTCTCCTTTAAAAAATCGAGAAAATTGGGGTATAAAAACCAACACTTCTTCTCCTTCTTCCTAACCCCTTTCAGGCTTCAAAAGCATAATTTTGAGGACTCAAGATATGCCTGCAAAATCCATAGAACTCTATGGGGAGTTCCATGGGGGGGGGGGGTGTTGGCACAAATCTTTAAAAAAATTCCCCCATCTTGCTGCACTGGAGCAAACTGCTCTGGAGGTGGTGCGGCTGCATTGCCTCCAGCTGCCTTCCATTTCCCCCCCCCTCCGGATTGCTCTTTTAGCCTTTAAATCAGTGCAGAAGAGGCTATTTCAGAATAAATTAATACAGCAAACTGAACACAGCCCTCAGCAACGTGCAATAGTGGAGAAAATGAGGCTTGATATGAGAACAGGGGAGACACAAGCATGTCCCAATGTTTAGCTGTAAAATGCTAATGCCTGTATCTAAGATACCATTTGGCAGCAGCAGTAGACAGGTCATATCGTTTAATCTCTATGTCTCCTCATTTCTACATAATATGTTGCTCTTAAAGCACAAAAATAGGGCACGCTGTTCTCCCTCTACAGAACATTATAAATTTGGCTTATTTTTCCTGTTGGTTGGCTTCTGGTTTATTGATTAATATGCATCTTATAAATGTACCAAATGGACACACCTTTGAGATAAAGTTCTTAGTTTTCATTTCTCTACTTTTTGAGCCCATGTGACGAGAGACACTTGGTACCTGATGCAACTCCCATTCCAATAAGTGATATTCATTTCCACAGATCTAGTATGAAGACATAGCAGATCATATGCAACCAGTGTGATGTGGTGACTAGTACTGAAATATGAAAACATCAGGAATTAATGCACTGCTGTTCTGAACGGGGACCATTTTAAGTAAGAACTCTGGAAGATCTAGAGCAAATGCTTAGCCAGGATTGGGCCTGTGCCCAAAAAAAAAAAAAACTATGTAAATTTTGGGTTCAGGTTTGTTGGACCTGATTTTGTTTGGGAAACCTGGTATTCTATCTTTTTGCAGGTACCCCCCCCCCCAAAAAAAATTAGGTCCATTTTAACCTATGGGAATTTCCCCCAAGCTCTTGTAGGGACATTTTTAGAGGTAGAGTAGACTCTCCTTGCATGAACCCTGAAGTTTGGTAAGGTTTGGGCCAGGGGGTCTGATTTTATGAGCCCCAAAGGATCACCCCCTTCTCCATAGAAAATCACTGTGAACTTCACAATGCTTTTCTATAGAGACGGGGGTAACCCCTTCAGGGGGCCATAAAATCAGACCCCTGACCCAAATTGTACCAAATTCTGTACAAATACCTATTCAGTTGATTTGATTTAGGCTTCATTCTCTATTTCAATATTGGGCCCCAAATAAGCCTGAGAAAAGCTGAAGTGCCTTTTTGGATTATTTTTGAATTGGTAAACCTGATATGCACAGCTCTTGCTGGGATCATTAAAAAAATAGCCCCAAACGTAGTTTGTCATTTAGCATAACTTGCACATTGTGTCTTTGAGATGATAATGCAGCAGCAACTACAGCTTGAAAGCAACATATATGCTACTTCATCAAAACACTGCAATACTATAGTAAAATTACTTGAATGCAATGTAGTGCTGGTCTGAAGCATTTCCCCGTAAACATGAATGGCTGATAAATGCAATAAAACATAACAGAACACTTGTCAGGTTTTGACCAGGTTCAAAGCTCCACTCAGTAGTGAAGCTCACTGGGTATCCTGGGCCTGACCCCTTTATCTCACCTCATGGCATAAGTGTGTATGTGAGACTCAGAATGTGAGCCACATGATCTACTCTGACATGCTTGAATGAAGGGTGGGATAAAAATGTAAATTCATTTTATTTAGGATTTCTGTTTAGTTTTCAGATTGAAAGAAAGCCTAAAGTAGACAATGGCACTGTGATACCTCTTGCTGGCTAAGGATGCTGGACTTGATGGATCTTTGCCCTGATCCAGCAAGACTCTTCTTAAGCCATGCCAAACCCTATTGTGGCATAACAGCAGATCATTCACATGTTGCCCAATGACATTGTTGCCCCTGAACTGGTTTGTACTCATCATTAAAAAGTGGATATTTAGCTGGCAAGGAATGAAAGTTGGTGTCAACTTTTTGTCAATAGCCCTTCTTCCTTCACTGAAAAAAAAACATTTGCTTAATTCAATGTTAGCTCCTCTCATATTTACATTCACTGTGGCACATCCATACAATGTGACTCAGCAGTCTGAAAATTTCCCAGCACAGTTAATGAGACAAAAATTCAACCTAGGCTACATTAAGGTTCCCCACCCTTTTTGAGCCAGTGGGCACCTTTGGAATTCTGATGCAGGGTGGTGGGCACAGCCACAATATGTGAGCCAATCGCACAAAATGTGAGCCAATCACACACAGGAGGTGAGCCAATCACACACAGGAAGCCCAAGTATAAGGGAGAAAATGGGTAATTTAAAAAATACCCTTGGAAAAAGAGCGAGAGAGAATAAAATGAACACAGTGTGGTGGTGGCAATGGCAGCTGAAAGAACATTATTTTAATCTGCACGACCAATCAAATCTTCAATGAACAATCAGAAGCCATGCTGGCTTCATAGATTTTCTATTTTTTTAAAAACCACTGTTTAAAAAAGTTGGTGAGTGCCAGGAAAGGTGCTTGCAGCCCCACGCTGCCCCCATGCACAGCTTTGGAAACCCCAGCCTACATAGTTTTAAAATGCTTGCTATCTCAACAGGCCAATTAAATGGATAGCTATCCCATTAATTTTAAGTTCCTAGGTCTTCTTTCCAAAGGACATGTAGGAGATGCTAGCATAAAATATACAATTGTAAATCTGAGGTCTTAGGTTCACTCTTCCCTTTGTTAATTAATGAGATATGTAACTGATAAGAGGAGAGATGGAAGAAAAGTAATGGATATTCCCCCCTTCTTTAATTCAAAACTGAGAAAAATGAGTAATATAATTTTTATTGTTTCTTATTTTGCATTGTAGTGCTGGTACTTTGAATACATAGACTGTGATCTTTAAAAAAATTGCATTAACTTTTGCATTTTGTTCATTGACTAGGTTTTATAAATATCAGCTCACTTGCTCTGAAGTAGTTCTTTAGCTGCCTCACAATGCAGTACTTTTACCTATTTTGAAGTCATTCATCAAAATTGTTGTGTGTGTTCACCATTGCCAGAAGTGTACTACTTCTAATGATCCCTGCCCATTCTTGAAAATCAAAGGGGAAAATTTTGCTTTCCTGACAAGTATTGGTGTACAACCCTGAAAAAATAAAATAAAGCTTCCAATCAATTAGTATTTATTAACATATGAATGCACTCAACACCTATTGTTTAATGTATGTTAACAATATTAAGATGTTTTTTGTTGTCATGCTGTAAGTTTAAGTTGTGTATATCACACTGGTTCCCAACCAGGGGTCCGTGGACCCCCAGGGGTCCGCGAGAACTAAATTAAGGTCCGCGAAACAAAGTTATAAACCCATAATAAATTAATATTTTCAATTAAAAGTTCTCTATTATAAAATATATATATTCAAATATTATTCTAAGTTTAATGTTTAACTAACAGTTATGATTAAAGTTTATTTTCAAATTCTCAGAATTTTTATTTTGAACCTTGGGGTCCCTGCACCGAACAAAAAAGCCTTGTGGTCCCTGGTCAAAAAAAGGTTGGGAACCACTGGTATATCATCTATCTAATTTGAGACCAAGCTGTCAAGTATGGATTAATAACAAATGGAGCTAGGGGCAGATGGCATTTCTCTACAAATGAAAAAACTCCCAAATTTGCAGAAAAATCTGAAAGCTAAAAAAATATATATATATACTGGGGGTTAAAATGCCCCCAAATAAGAAGCCCGACCTGAATAAACAGGTCGGGCATTGTGGACTTACCTGGGCAGCTCCTGGGAGAAGAGTTGGTGCCCTCGTGGCAGGGGGGGCAGAGCTCGTCCCACGAGACCCTGCTGGCCCCGCGGTCTTCCTGGCTAGTGTGGGGTGTGGGGGAGTGACTTCAGGCAGCTGCTTGACCACGTGGGTCTCCCCGCGCCTTTAAAAAGCGGCACGCAGCCGGCCGCCGGCTTCTTTCCATGTGGGGCAATGGCGAGTCCCGCCCACCCTCCCTATTTTGTGATGTTGTATTTCTTTTCCATCACAGCTTTTGGGCGGTTTTTGCATGGGGGCTGATCCAAGATGGGAAGATGTGCCTTTCCTTCCCATTTGTGGGGACCCCATAAGGGGTCTTGGGATGGAGTACAACACCGTTGCCCAGCTGCAGGGCTTTTGTTCGGTGCTCCAATCCCAGGTGGCGCTGGCCCCACACAGAGATTCCCGTCCTGGTGTTGTCATCTAAGCGCTACTCCGGTGGTTGCCCAACAGGCGTTTGGGACGGTTATCGATGCTTTCGATAAATCTGATGACAGGGTGGTGATCCGATACTTGGATCCACCCCCATGGTTTTCTGCCAATGCTCCATTCTGTTGTGATCAATAAAAACGGTGGCCATTTTATTACCCAAAAAGTACTGTGTGTGTATGTTTATTTTGCTGTTTTATATAACCCTGGGTGTTGTGAATTATTTTGCTGTTCCCCCCTTTCTCTGGGGAGCCGTTCGCCCATGGGGCCACAATAGAAACACCATCTGTAGTTTTAAGAATGACCACTGGGCTCTAAGTTGTCCTCTTAGGAGATTACTAGGCAACAACAACAATTTTGCTGAGCCTTCCAAGCCTTGGTTTCTATAAAGCAAGGCATTTGAGGGGGGGGGGGAAAGCAGGGGTGTACTTGAAGATCAATACAGTAAGGAAGGAATCCCTTCTCTGTCCTCTGTCATGTCCCTTGATAGAGGAGGACTCACTGGAGATAGGCCTAGTGGCAACCACCAGATCACTATGCTATTGGGCCTACTGCCTGGCCCAGTGAAGATCACTGTGCATTTGGGCCTATCACCAGTGGCCATCTTGCATCTCAGCCAGATTTTTCCTGGGGAGAGGCTATCAGGGGAAGGAAAGGGGGAAAGTTGAAAACAGGGAAACAGATAAAGGTTGGTTGACTGGTGGGTTGGAAAAAGACAATGAAGCAGAAAAAGGAGAGAGGCTATGGGAGCTGACATTAGGGTTGCCAGGTCCCTCTTTGCCACCAGCGGGAGGTTTTTGGGGTGGAGCCTGAGGAGGGCGGGGTTTGGGGAGGGGAGGGACTTCAGTGCCATAGAGTTCAATTGCCAAACCAGCCATTTTCTCCAGGCGAACTGATCTCTATTGGCTGCAGATCAGTTGTAATAGCAGTTCTCCAGCTAGTACCTGGAGGCTGGCAACTCTAGCTGACATGGAAGGCAAAGAGGAAATAGTGGGGGAGGCGACATGGGAAAATGAGATGTCCCATACAAGTTCTTGTGGTTTCTCCTGCTTGTCCTGTTATATTAGAAAATTCCAATCTAGTCTTACCCTGGATTTTTTGGTGCCAAAAGAACTAAGGTCTGGGTTGGTACACTTGCAAGATGTTAGATCTGAATGGTGAAGCAGCTAAAGTTTCAGAAGGATCTACTTGCTTGTAGGGAAAACTGAATCAATCTTTTAAAACAGGTTATCCAAGTCTTTTTAAAATTAGCTTTTATAGGACCTGAGCTGTCATGAAAAGTCTTTTGATTTGATGTAGCTTCTCAGCCTTTAGAACAATTCACCTTAATTGTAAGAAACTTAGTAGAATGAAGACAGAGTCAACCAATCCACTTTAAAAACCGGGAGGCAGATGAGCCTTAAAAAGAGTTAGTGGGAGAGCTGGCAGGTCTAAATAATGGGAAGAGACAGTGATCAAGGTGCAGGGATGTCAGAGAAAGCCCTGCAATAATAATCTTTGGATTCAGCAAATGCTGCTGTGCATTTTTTACTTTTTAAAATATTCATGAGTCCTAGGTACATTTTTTAAAAAGTGAAGGTTAGGATGCTTTGAACCTAATTTTTGCCAGATGAAGTACAATGGTGGTAACACGAACATAATGAGGCAGAATACACCCAGTTCAGATCTGGCTCTTCAGATACACTGTTGACTATTGATAGAATGGACGTGATTACTAAAGAAACAACACATGAACACATATTAAGCGGCCTTATACTGAATCATAGAAGGGACCACCAGGATCATCTAGTCCAACCCCCTGCATGATGCAGGGAATTCACAACTACCTCCTCCCCACATCCCCAGTGCCCCCTATTTCATGCCCTGAAGATGGCCAAGATGACCTCCCTCTCATGATCTGCCTAAGGTCATAGAATCATCATTGCTGACAGATGGCCATCTAGCTTCTGCTAAAAAACCTCCAGGGAAGGAGAGCTTACCACCTCCCTGTTCAACTGAGGAACCGCTCTAACTGTTAGAAAATTCTTCCTAATGTCTAATGATGGACAATTAGTATCAGTATCATCTATTCAGAATGGCAATGGTTCTCCAAGTTTTCAGGCAGAGGTATTTCATATCACCCGCTCCCTGATCCTTTTAAATGGATATGCTGGAGATTGATCCTAGGACCTTCTCCATGCAAAGCAGATGCTCTACCACTGGACCATGGCCCCTCCCCACTATTTTCCGATGCTTAGCTAGCATATATTCCCTTATTTCTGTCACATCAAAACTCTACGGTTTGGTTTAGTAGCCTAGTTCAGATTCCTTTGATGGATTAATTAACATACAGTGGATTGATTAACATACAGTGTTAAGCATACTTAATATATTTCATCTATATAATTGGAAGTCACTTCTAGGAACGGTCCCCAATCCAACAACCCAGCAAAGTTTCCTATTCATTTCTGCTGCTGTTTTAAACATAAATTGAATTTAATGGCTAGAATTTGTTGGCAGATAGTAAGGAACCATTTTAATGATTTGTTTATATTAGATACAGATCCTTTTTTGACCTACCAGAGGAACCACTTTAGTTTTCCAAATGTAATTTTACTAGACATTGCTCCAATAACATTGGATACAGACTGATAGGAGGAGAGATAGCACAAATAGCCATGGAGATAATATCAGCAATCTCTTGCCCTTCGGAAGCTGCTTTGACTGATACCCTGGAATTGGAAGAATCAGAAGTGAGAAGAATCTATGGGTTGAATTTCCACTTTGGATATGTCACCATTGAAAGTCATTTAAAAAAAAATACGCTCAAACCTACCTCTGTGTAAAAATGTACATTAAAAATGCAAATCGAAAGTCAGAGCAAGTTATGCTGTCAGTTGATCTGCCCTGGCCCCAACTTACTTCAAATGAAGCACAAGGCTCCGTTAACTACAAGGAAAACAGCAGCCAATCAGATGAGGGTAGCCAGCCATTTTTCTGTGCTGCTCACTCTCACTTTCAGCCTTCTCACTGCAGCTGGCCCACCTACTATCTCTGGGGGCAGCATAAGATTAGCTGGTCGCTATATAGGGCCCAGAAGGAATTTGGGGGGGGGGGTTTCTCAGAAATTGGCTGTGCTGGGAGCCTCTTGCTCCATGCTGTTTCTGTGAGGTAGGTTTTTCCTATTAAATAGGCTTGGTTTATAACTGGTTAGGCAACAATTAGTTGGCAGGAATCAGGTGGGTTGCTTTGGACAGGTGGGTTAATTGACAGGCTCCCTGAGACACCTGCATGATGGAGGGCATGTCCAGAACAGGCCATCACATGCCTCAAAGATGGGTGCCATGATTCAGCAATGTGTATCTGTCAGTTAGATTCTTAGCTATGCATGGAGCATTGCGGTCCCATGGGCAAATGGCTCCACGGGGAAAGGAAAGCCAATAAAACACACATACAATGATTATTTGGGAAAACAAACGGCCACAGCTTTATTTATTACAAAAGATGGAGCACAGGCAGAGCATAGGGATGGATCCAGAGATCCACAGACAATGATTATTTAGGAAAACAAACAGCCACAGCTTTATGTATTACAACTGATGGAGCATTGGCAGAGCATAGGGATGGATGCAGAGATCGGGTTACCACCCTGTCATCCAATATATCGATCGCTTGATAGAACGGCCCAACCCACCTGTTGGGATAGCAACCAGAGTGACATATAGGTGACACCACCAAGACATAGATCTCTGAGTGGAGCGTACACCACCTGGGAGTGGAGTACAAAAACAGCCCCCAAGCTGGGCAACGATGATGTACTCCATCCCAAGACCCCTTATGGGGGTCCCCAAATGGGGAAGGCAGGCATGCAGGCACTAGGGCTGTTGAAAAAAAATTCGGTAAAGTTCAGCTTTGGCAAAATTCGGCCCTTTTAAATTCGGGACGTGCTGAAGTCCGAACTCCCCCGCTTCGGATCCGCGAAATTTGGCGCGAGATCCAGAGTTTGGGGGGAAAATTCGGCCCCCCACAGGCCTTCACGGGGCTTCCATGAAGGTGCGTGGGGGACTCTTTAAAGAGATCTGCTCTTTCAGGTGGGAGGCGCAGATCTGTTTAAAGAACCCCGCGCGCGCCTTCACGGGGCTTCCAGGGAAGCCCCGTGAAGGCGTGCGGGGGGGGGGGGGGGACAGATCTGCGCCTCCCAGCTGGGAGGTGCAGATCTGTTTAAAGAACCCCCCAAGCGCCTTCACGGGGCTTCCCTGGAAGCCCCGTGAAGGTGCACGGGGCGGGCTCTTAAAACAGATCTGTGCATCCCAGGAAACCGGGCAGGGTGGTCTTTGAAGGCGGGAAAAGGCAGGTTCGGGGAACGCCAAATCTGCTGAATTTATTTGGCGTTCGCCCGAACTCGCCAAATTCAGTGCGTCCTTTTCCCACCTTTTTTTTAGTTCGGTTCCATCCGAACCGGAAACCGCCGAATCGGGGGAAATTCGGCGGTTTTTTGGTTCAGGATGAACTGAATCGACAGCCCTAGAAGGCACATCTTCCCCAAATTGGATCAGTCCCAATGCCAAAAACCACCTGATCTGTGATTAAAAAAAAGACAATAACAAACCAGAACAGAGAGAGGGTGGGCAGGACTCGCCACCGCCAAGCCACAAACAGGCCGGTGTCCAGGTGGCACACTCTTTAAATAGGCAAGGGAGGGGCAGAGCGGCTCCGGGAGTGCCATCATCATTTGCCCCCGATGCAAGCTGGTTCCTGCACCCACCCCCACACAGCGATAGGCTGTGGCATTGGACGGAGCGGGCAGGAACACCCGGCTACACGGTGAGGGCAACAGCAGCAACATTGGCCCTGCCTGCAAAGCTCCTTTCCCCCCCAGACCTGGGCCCTGCCAGATCGCAAGGCATGACCAAGGTAAGTCTTAGTTGCTTTCATTGCGGTCCCATGGGCAAATGCCACACAGGGAAAGGAAAGCCAATAAAACACATAGACAACGATTATTTGGCAAACGACCACAGCTTTATTGATCACAACAGATGAAGCATTGGCGGAGCATAGGGAGAGATCCAGAGATCAAGTGACCACCCTGTCATCCATTATATCAATAGCTCAATAGAACGGCCCAACCCGCCTGTTGGGATAGCAACCAGAGTGGCATATAGGTGGCACCACCAGGACATAGATTTCTGAGTGGAGCCTATGCCACCACACACAACCAAGGTAAGTGTTAGTCGCTTTCATTTCTCAAGGATCATGAAAATCTATCGATAGTTCTGACATCTCAGTAAGGATGCAGCTTTTTCATAATACTTCTTTGGTATTGTGGTTGCACTAAAATAATGCTATTTTGACAGTTCAAAACACACACAAACACAAAAGCTCAAGTAAAGCCATAACTTTTATACATATGGTTATTTCAGCAATAAGAGGAGATGTTAATGCAGGCGCATGGGACTGAAGAGGAAAGAACAACCTATAAGCTTGTGAGAAGAAGGGGGAAAAAGATAAAGTGTGACCATAAATAATCCATGGCTCATATACGCTGTGTGGAGTTCATCCCACTGGACTTAGTAATTGGAGGTATGAGCACATGAAGTTGCCTTATACCAATGAGTCAGAGCATAGGTCTATCTAGCTCTGTTTTGTCACAGGCTCCAGACTTGTTAACTTTGAACACTTCTGAGAAATGTTTGCCTCACAAATGGGGCTAATCACAAAACACAGATAGCATCTACAAACCATTAAGAAGTTCCAATAGAAGCTTCTGACTGGGCATTCTCTACAGACATCCCCCCCCCTGCCCGGGTACCACCAGCAGTGAGGAGAGGGGAGAAAGCTGTGATTGACTCTTTGTGAAGAGGTGTTGTCTGGTTTCAGTGTTCAAATGAAGGATATCTTGTTCCCTGTACAGCCACAGGAAGATATGTCCATGCCCATCATCGTAATAAAGTCTGTTTATGGAGTGGCTACGGGCATGCAGCTGTGACCCACATACCCAGGTTAAATTCAGCACTTTGTTTTCTGGAAGGTAGCTCTTGATTTTTCTCTGCTCCATTTAAGAAGTTTTGGGTTTTAGCTCCCTAACTCAAGAAGCAAGGAAACACATTTGTGGGTGCCTTTTTGGGGATAGCTGTTCTTTCTTGCAACTTGAATATTTTTTTAATTAGGACTGAACCTGGAACATTAGGCATGCAAAGCATATGTTCTGAGCCCCCACCCCTCCCTGAGCTGAATGGGACCTTCCTTCCCCCTTCAGACTGCTGCTGGGAGAACATCATGAGCAGGTCGTTCATTCTGAGACATACACTTCTGAATTTTCCAAACAAACATACACAAGCCTTTTCTCCCTCAGGAGCCTATTGCATTGTACATTCCAAGAACAACATCAGTAAGAGTCATGCACACATTGTGAAGTTTTCTCCACTGCCACAAGCTGATTCTGTGATCTATTTGTCTGATGTTTTATACTTTCTCTGAGTGAATGAAAAATAGCAGCAGTTTTTTTTATATGGTCAATATGGCTTCGTAGCATTGAGCAGTGTTATCTTAATGTAAAGATGGAAGTACTCGTGACATATACCTCTTTTTTTCATTCGTGGCAAAAAGTAATACTAATCTGCAGGTGAATATCCCCACAGTACTATTAAACACAGAATGGTATCTGAGAAAAGAAGCGTTAGCCAGAATGGTTCAGATCTATTTATTCAAGCAGTAGCTGAAGTAGCAGATGGTCAGGAGCATTAGACGACAATTTGACCATGGCAAGTGCTGATGGGGCCGAAAAAGGCCCTTTATTTTGTGGTTTCCATTTGATCCTGTTGTTGGGAATTTTAGCCTAAAAACCGAAGGTCATCCCTGCTGCTCAGGGAACTAATGCTGGGACTGCACAAAATTGATTTGATATGTTATGAAGAGGTACAAAAAGACATATGCCCTTGATATATGGCTTTGAGAGAAGTCTTTTATTGTGTTGTGGATGTTTAATGTGTGATATTTGCTCTCATTGCAGTTGTTCTTTTTTGCAATTCCCTTTAAATTTTAATTGCTATTAAAGGAAGAGGCACTAGAGATCATATTTCAAAGTTACATTGGTTACTGGAGCATACGAGAGAATTTCAGAAGAAAATCAGCTTGTGTTTCATAGATTACAGAAAAGCTTTTGACTGTGTGGTTCACAAAAAGCTATGGCTGGTTTTAAAAGAAATGGGTGTGCCACAACATCTGATTGTTTTGATGCGCAACCTGTACTCTGGACAAGAGGCCACGGTTAGGGCAGAATATGGAGAAACAGAATGGTTTCCAGTTGGCAAAGGTATTAGACAAGAATGTATTTTATCTCCCTATTTCTTCAATCTATATGCAGAACATATCATTAGGAAAGCTGGATTAGATTTAGATGAAGGTGGAGTGAAAATGGGGGGGAGGAACATTAACAATTTGAGATATGCTGATGATACTACATTACTGGCAGAAAATAGCAAAGATTTGAAACGACTACTGCTGAAAGTTAAAGAAGAAAGTGCCAAAGCAGGACTACAGCTGAACATCAAGAAGACAAAAGTAATGACTACAGGAGAATTTCTCAAGTTTAGGTTGACAATGAGGAAATTGAAATTGTTCAAGGCTTTCTATTCCTTGGCTACATTATCAACTAAAAGGGAGACTACAGCCAAGAAATTAAGGATATTGAGACTGGGGAGGGCAGCCATGAAGGAGCTAGAAAAGATTCTTAAGTGTAAGGATGTGTCACTGGCAACCAAGTTCAAGTTAATTCATGCCATTGTATTTTCTATTACTATGTATGGGTGTGAAAGCTGGACAATGAAGAAAGTTGATAGGAAGAAAGTAGCTTCTGTTGAAATTTGATATTGGAGGAGAGTATTACGGATACCACGGACTGCCCCCCCCCAAAAAAATATCAGTGGGTTATAGATCAAATCAAGCCTGAACTGACCCTTAAAGCCAAAATGACTAGGCTATCATACTTTAGTCACATTATGAGAAGACCACTGGAAAAGACAATCATGCTAGGAAAGGTTGAAGGCAGCAGGAAAAGAGGAAGACCCAGCAAGAGATGAATTGACTCTATAAAGGTAGCCACGGCCCTCAATTTGCAAGACCTGAGCAAGGCTGTTAAAGATAGGACGTTTTGAGGGACATTGATTCATTGGGTCGCCATGAGTCAGAAGCAACTTGACGGCACTTAACACGCACATTATCTTTTTAAATTGTTATTAATTTTGTAAAGCAGATACGTGAAAAAGTATTATGTGGCATTACCAGCAATGAAGAGTACAAATTCAACAGTGCAATATGGATGGAGAACAAGTCTCTTAAACTCAAGCAAACTCACAGTCTTTTATTCTAGTAATCAAAAATCTGATTTAAAGAGATGGTCATGGTGCAGAAAAACAAATCCACTACTTTGGGCAGCCTTCAGTTTGAGAGCAGGTTTTCGTGGGGGGGGGGGTGATATCAGAACCAGCCAAACTCATGACCAAGGTGGCTCTTCTGAAGTTGGTTCAGCAGCTGTTGGGTATATCCCTCCAGACAGGATTGGGTGAGCCCCATCTTTTAAAATGACCCTTCTGCTATCCAGATTAATCTACTAAGGGTGATGGATAATTTGGTCTGACCAAGTTGGCTCTGATAGTACAACCCCTACTACAAAAGGGACCCAACTATGGGGTCCTAACAAAACCAGTCAAAGACAGAAAAATAGGAGAAGGCACAGAACTGAGCAAAGGCAAATAGCCGAACCCTGAAAAAGCTGAATATCTATTTGGCTTTTTTGGAATTGGCAGATTCACAGGTTTTGGTATTCGGCCAAAAATAAACACAAATATTGCTGAAACGGCTAATTTCAGGTTTATTTTCGGTTCGGGTTTACCAATATGCACAGCCCTACTTACTAGCATTAAGGCGAAGACCATTGGCCTAAGACCAAGAAAGGTGGGTACAGGAAACACAAGCTTAGCACCAGGATATATATCATAGTGAGGAACAATCCAAAGGTGAGAACCATCCTCTCTACCACTAAATAACCTCAAATCACTACCTGCTGCTCATCTACGTTTGTGTGCAAAGAGAAGCCAGAGCAGAGGTCATTTCACAGGTGAACTCATATCAGGTCCTTTAGAAAGAATGGAAAAAATGAAAGTTCAAGGCTCTGTGACCCACCTGAGGGACCCACTGTTTTAGAACATTGGGAATATGACAGAAAGAATTAAATGTAACATACATAACCTTGTCTGTCTGTCTCTTTCTCTCTCTGAATACTGATTGGTGTGGGAAAAGGGAGGGGATGCTGTTATCCTCTTGCCCTGCTTATGAACACTGCAAAGGCATTTGATCATTTATAGTTGGAAATAGCACTGTAATTTAGACAACAGTCTCTTTGCAGGTAACACCTCCTCTTGTGTGCATTTGAAAAGTCTAGCACACAACACGATCCCTCCTTTTCCTTCCTTCCTTCCTTCCTTCCTTCCTTCCTTCCTTCCTTCCTTCCTTCCTTCCTTCCTTCCTTCCTTCCTTCCTTCCTTCCTTCCTTCCTTCCTTCCTTCCTTCCTTCCTTCCTTCCTTCCTCCCTTCCCTTCCCTTCCCTTCCCTTCCCTTCCCTTCCCTTCCCTTCCTTCCTTCCTTCCTTCCTTCCTTCCTTCCTTCCTTCCTTCCTTCCTTCCTTCCTTCCTTCCTTCCTTCCTGTCTGTGTGGGCAGAATCTGGAACAGAATAAAATAATCTGTAAAGCTGCCTGGAGAAATGGATAGTGAGTGCCCCAATGGCTCCTTCCCATCCACCTTCTGGTTATAACACAGCCCCTTTCTCACTCCCACATACATTGCTTGTGGAACACTTCACCACCTCAAGTGCAATGTGATACAGGATAATGATTTAGTAATTAGTACAGGGAAGATGTGTAGAAGAGTGACAAAGTGAAAGGTTAATGAAGGAATCAGTTAGCCACGAAAGATCTCTCTCTTTCTGTCTCAGGAATGAATAATCACAGATATTTGTAGACTCCCTAGTAATAACACTTGGGCCCCAAACTCAGAGCTTAAGCCAGTGACAAAGTCTTGTTGCTGCAAGAAAACCCCAGAAAGATGAGCAGTTCTCTTACTCCCTGTCAAAAGTCTTACTGGCAAATGCAAAGTGAAATATCCTTATGTCCAGTTTACACGTCTAATTCTTTGGATTGCATGACACATGCCAGTTTTTTAAAAGTGTAATAGTATTTGAAACTGTGCTGGATAGAAGGCCACAAATGTGTGAAGAAACATTTTGCCAAAATGAGCACAAACAGAGAATACAATAATACATGTCAGGTAGCTAACATTACTTTAGCCAGGATTTCTGAATGGTAAACATGTCTTTACAGCCTTCAAACCGCACCTATGTCTTAAATGCACCTACTTGGAAACAAAGACACTAGCTTTCAATGTAATGTGGTTTCAAGTTATGGAAAAAAGTCCTTGGACCCAAGCATATTTACTTGGGAATATGTTTCACTGAAATCATGGGATTTTTCTTTCAAGCGATTAAATCTACAGTGTAAGAGATTTTCCATTGCTGTCCAAGGGCTATTGGGCTGAGGACTGAGATAAAGTAAGCTACTACTCAACTTTACTAAACATATAACAATTTTATTAACAAAGAACAAGATTTTATTGGAAAAACATTTTTATTGGAAAAAACATGGCCACAACTAAAATTAATGGCAGCAGTGTTATCAAACCATTGGTGAAGCATGGGAAGGCTAGATGGGGGCATCAGCCGGCCCGCTGCAAACTGATGCGGGCTTGAACTCCCAGCGGTCTCGCTGGTATTAGCAGAGGATGACGGTATGTGGGATATGCCGGGGCTTGCGCCACAGGTAGAGGCCAAACCTGCCGCCCTCTATGCGGCAACTCAACACCCTTGGCCTCCCCCAAAACCCCTTATTGGGGTCCCCCAGTTGGAGGAAGTGGCATGCAGGCCGCTTCCCCCCATCAAAACCCATCCATCCCCATGCATAAACCACCTTAGTTGTGACAAATATAGCATAACATCCACACCTATAGCCCTTAGGGAGGGAGGGTTGGCCAAAGCCGGAGACAGATTGAGGCGAAGGCAGACTGAGGGAGCCGCCCGGACTTTGCAGAGCAGTGGGGGAGGGGGCGATCAAAGCCTCCTCCCTGCTCGGCAACAACCTCCAGGCTCCGCCCGATTGCCGGGAGTAATTGGCTCCCTAGACCAATCAGGCGAGACCCTGGGGGCCGAGGCCGGGAGAGCAAGGTTGCTCAGCCGCTGTCATCCCCCGCCCAGACACCAAAACTGGCTCCGGGTAAGTCTGGAACCATTTGCTTTAAAAAAGGGAAAGAAAAGGAGAAAACATTATACAAGCTTTCACCATGTCACGTCCTAAAACAAATAACTTTCTAAGAGAATGATCAGCAGTTGAGGGATGTAGATGTAGCACCTAGATTTTCTTTTGAAATCTGCTTCGTAACAGAGATGTCTCAAACTGGAGATTAATCCTGATCACATTGTGTTGAGAAGCAGTAGGTGGAAGTCAGGAATGCTCACAACCTTCCATCATAACATAAGTAGGGCCATCCCTGTCTCCTTCCATTTTGCAATATTGATTGGAATTGGAAGACAGGTAGCAGGGTTCTGGTAATGGCATGAAGGATATAGAAGGTCTATAGTCCTGGTTGGTCCCATTTGCAGTATATTTGTCAGGAACCTTGGGACACAAGTGGTGCTTTTTCAAGCCATGAATGGTGCCCACTGGCCACGACTTCACCACTAAGTCATAAGAGGTGGCAAATGTAAGCAATGGTCTCATCCATGGCTCAAAAGCTACAGTAGATCATTTTGGTTATATCATCACCTTGCATCAAGACCCAGAAATTTCTGTACCCAGAGCTAATACAAAATCTGGATTAATATTGACTAATTTCGTTTAAAATTTACAGTAACATCTGTGCACTCTATATTTATGGTCAGCGAATTCCCTCATCTTTGACTTGCCTCAAAATCAGACTCGGATAAGCAGTTATTTGCTAATAAATTAGCAAACATTACTATTATATTTATTGTCTGCCTTTCTCACTGAGACACATGGTGGATGTGTAAGTCACTGCAATCAATAGGATGAACCATCTAATGAGCAATGCAATCAGAGTAGGATTGCAGAAATTTGAAACAAAGAACAAACTATTAGACATGATGTGTTAAACAATGAAGAAAATAGTGTGACGTAAGTATAATACAATGCAGTGGGAGCAGGATAATGCATATAGCAAACAGATATTATCTGCAGAAGTATAGTCCACTGTCCTGTTCCCTTTATTAAATGGTTCCCTTCCATTATAGTATAGCCCTATTACCTTTATAAAAAATCCTCCTGAACAATTTTGTTTTACATAGTTTGCGGAATGGTAGATGTGTGGGAGCCTTCTGACTTCTTCAGGCAGGCCATTCCACAAGGCAGGCCATTCCACACCAGAGAATGCATGTATACGGGCAGCTGTTGATTTTTCTGGTTGGCAGGGTGGCACTTGCAGAAGGCCCTGCTCAGATAAGCAAACCTGTCATGGTGGAGTATAGGAGCAGAGATGGTCCTGTAGATATGAGGCTCCAGTGCCATGAAGGGATTTGTATGTGCTGGTCCACACTTGAGTTTCCCATGGCCAATTCTGAATGCTCATTGCAGTCAGACCCCCATGGCATTCCTAGTGGAACCATGGACCTTTGTATGCCCCTACCTCAATTTACTGGCTGTGGCATGTAGCAGTGGTCTGAGTGGTGGACCAGTTGGATAAGAGTGAGAAACTTCAGACAAACAGCATCAGGCATTCTGGGAATTCCATGTCCAAAGTGTACCCAATACCACATATGCTTTGATTTGGAGATATCTACTGTGGAAGGATGGGGAGGAGGGAAGGAAAAAAACAAGACAGAATCTCCTCTCCTCTCACGTGGCTGGACCGCTGCCTCCTGTGATCAGTAAATGCTATAGAAGCAGACATGTTTGGGGAGTAGGAGAGGGATGAAAGAGAGAGGAGAGGCAATTCTTTTCTGGCTTGTATCATCCAGAAAGTGGAATTTAGGAGCTGTGTTACTCATCCCATATTGAAAGCAATATTGGTTGTGAAGTTCATCTTCTGAGTACAAGGTGTACAGACTTTGGTGGCATCTCTAATTATTTCCAGGGAAGACAACACATGCCTTATATGAGTTATATATATATATATATATATATATATATATATATATATATATATATATATATATATATATATATATATATATATATATAATTTATATGGAGGAGAACACTTGGAGCAAATGCATATAAGAACCTATTGAAGAACTCTGAGATAGCTAGGAGGAAGAGTCCAGAAGAGAAAATTGTTAATAATTAAGGGTGGTGAGTCAGGAGAACAAAGTATGAATACAGTCACTAGACTCACAAAAATTATTTAAAATCTACAAAAAGATTTCCTTTTTCGTATATAATCAAAACATGAGACCTTGTCCACTATACTTTGTAATTAGGAAAGTTGACTAATATTATATTTGGTAATAATTGTCTATTGCTTGGTAATAATTGTCTATTGCTTGGTTTGTTGTTTTCTCTCTCACACACCCCATGGATTTGTCCTCTAGGGAATACTAGTTCACCAAGATAGATATGAATAGTGATGGTAGATTAGGAATGTTCTTAAGGTCATGTACAAAATATTTTTTAGATGGAATATTCTCCTGGGGCATAAATCTTATTTGTATTTCTCCAGAAAACAGTACTGTAGGCATTCTTGCTGAAAAAATTGTACTATTGAAAGTCTTTTATAAAACTATTTTTCTAATTTCCCCCCTTTCTATGTCAAGATATAACTATTCACCAAAATCTAAGATGCTATTTCAGGCAATATTTTTTTGAAACATCAGTTAATCTAGGTGCCTTTATTTATATAGAATTTTATTTCTTCCATGAACAGAATATATACTCCTCTGTTGTGTGGGTAGGGTGAGCAAATTCCCCCCATTTATTCATCATGGGTTTTGCATCATGGGTTTTGTGGTGCATTCTACTGGAGAAAGGGGCATTTGCTATTTTGTTCACGATTCAGTTCCTTTCCCTCATTTACATCTTCCTTCTGTGATGCAAATTTGCACATTGTTGAGACACTGCAGAGGTCAATCTTGATTATGACATATATGGTTTCTTAATTTTTTTATTATTATTATTTGCAGTTCTCTTTAAATGTACACATGCACGGCTTTTTGTGATGGTGTTTGCTGGTAATGAGTACTGGTGCCTTATTCAGAATTCTTCCGAGTCTTGAGGGGGGAATTCATTGAAATCACTACATATATGAGGGGGGTTGGCCTTTTGTTTTTTTGTTTTTTGCTGTCAAGTCACAGCTGACTTCTGGAGATCCTGCAGGGTTTTCAAGTCAAGAGACATTTCAGAGGTGATTTGTCATTGCCTGCCTCTGTGTAGTAACCCTAGACTTCCTTGAACTATGGGTTTTCCAATAGGTCCCTTTTTTGTACCACAGTGGCATATTCCATTAATTCCCCCCCCCCCACACACACACACACACACATTCTTCTATGTCCGGGAGGAGTGGCTGTTTCCATTTCCGATTTGTGTCTGATGAAGGAAGCTTTGACTTTCTGAAATTATACCTTGAAAATCTTGTTGGTCTCTAAGCTTGGACTCAAATCTAGCTGTAGTACAGCAGCACTCTTTTGTATCCTCAGCTATATACAGTGCTTGCAAATACAGAAAACAGACATACCTCCCAAGACAAGGACAAGACAAGGCTCCAGCAGCTCCCAGGGGAAATCCTGGTCTCTCGGATGCTTTTCTGCAGGGGAGTCTTGCAATTCATGAGCATGGTGGAAGTCTTTTCCCACCATACCTGGATGGGGTGTAGACACAACACATTCTTCCTCCAACTCCCCCTCTGATAGTGGTGGAAGCAGAGGAGAAGTGGAGTGGCTGTTGCTTCAGCTTGGTGTTTCAGCAATGGTGGCACCTGGAGGGACCATAGCTTCTGTCAATGTACAGTGAGGGTGAGAAGGTGGTACTTGACGTTGCGCCTGTTTGGGATTGGGTTGACTTCCAGTCATTCTGTCATGAGGTTTGGGGGTGGGGGTCTCCTGGCCATCACAGAGGGTCATGGTTGTATGCAAATATTGGTGGAAGTTTGAGAACTGGAGTTGTTGTTTTTAATCCCAGAAGGCCTCCAAAAGGTTTGAGTGGGGTTTTCTTGATCGCTATGAAGTGCTGTCATCTCCAGATGCCCTTCAAGGTTTCCACTGGTCCACTGTAACTTATGATGTTGTAATGTGAAGCAGGGTGATAGAGAAGGTGGATTCTTTATTTTCCTGTGCTGTCTGTGTAAAGCTGTAAAACTCGAGTTGGAGCTCTGGGAAGGGATTGTAGAGCCACCACACACTGAAATCCGCCCCCCCCCCCAGCCTGGATCCAAAACTGTAACAAACAAAAAAATATTTCCGCATACACTCAGCTTGCATCCAAGGGTCATTCAGAACCCACTATTAGATATACTGATAATAATGGAATGTAAGTGGACATACCTTTATTTATCTATATATTAAGGTATTTATATTCCTATTTTCATTTAAGGGACCTACAGAAGCTCATAGAAATTTCCAGAACAGACCAAATTAACAGTATAATTTAAATAATCAAGACAAACAAAATTCATCCTGGGTGGGTCCTGCTTCACTAGACTGGCTATGTGTTTTTTGTTTGTTTGTTTGGCTGCTTCCTTTCAGCTTTTGTCAAAGGACTCATGCCTCTGGCCACATTTGGGTAGGAAGGAGACAAAAACACCGCTGAGATGTTATGAACGTGGCAAGATGTTCCCCAGCCATTCCACTTTTTAAAATGAACCTCTGAGTTCTAATGTGGCCTATCCACCATCACATGCTTTCTCAGTTCATGTTTCATCCTTTGTATACCGAGGTATTTTAACTTTATAATACTGGTCAAGGACCGCAATAAATTATATTATTGTTGTTGTTGTTGTTGTCTACAGAGGTAACACACATGGAGAGGCAGCCACAAAACTGCTATAAGTGCATGGAGTTTGAGATGAGAAGTGAATACATGGTAAAGATGCTGTAACACATACCACACTCTCTCCATAGATCCATTGACTTGTACACATTTTGGTATATTTAACTCACTCTTGGAAGCTGTTGATGTATTTCCCCTCTTTCCTTCACCCTTGTTGGAATACACATCTTAACTCTGCTATAGAAATAATAGAAAATCTCCCTTCATATATTAACACAAATTCTCTGCTGTAGCATCCCTAAATGATTGCTCTAGCATAATTCCTTGTGAATAGAGAGGCAAAGTTCAAACAGTGCATTTTGTGCCTTTCAGCGGCACCAAATTTAGAAAACGCTGTGCAGCCTTGTTTGTTTTTATATATAACGTGCTTGCTACATACCGCTTTGTGTTACTTAGTTACACTGCTTAAAATATTGGCACAAAAAGAGCACTAGTTCTTTCTTAAGGCAAAGTGCCATAACATGGTCCAAATTCCGATGAGCCATATGGTAATGGTGGAGCCATCTGTTCCTTTCTTGGCAAACCTTGCACCCATATGGGTTATTGGTGCCCTCGTCTGTGTATAGCATATACAGAATCAAAATAAAAAGCTATCATTCCCTTCTGAAATTATACTTTGAATGATTACTCTGAACATAAAGATTACTCCGGCCTTATGTTTTTCATTGTCTGCTTAGGTTTGTGCAGCCTTTGTTCTTTTTAGACACAGGTAGGATTTCGTTTCCGGAATCCTTGAAAGCTGTTATCCCAAGCTGTCAGGTTCGAGGCATCCTAATCATCTCCAACAACTGATAGCTCCTGCTTTGTGGGATTTGAAACTTCATCACTAAAGAGATGGAATGATCTGTCCTTTACACACTGACAGGGTAGCAATTTGGTGTCAGCGAGCACGGATCTGCAGGCATTCCTACAATAAGGCCACACCGAATTTATGCGAAGTCCTTTTACGTTTCCCTTGACAGCCGCTTTCAATAATATCTAAAATATTTGACATGCACTGTTTAGAATAATTGTAAGTAACCGGGAGGCGAGTGTCATCTTTCCAGCCTTGATGCATTATTATCAAGCTGAATGAAACCCATTTTTATATCCCATTTAGCAATCTGCTCACTTTAATTTTCACTTTGAGCTGAAAGAATACATTCCAATGCAGAAGCCAGAGAGAGAGAGAGAGAGAGAGAGAGAGAGAGAGAGAGAGAGAGAGAGAGAGAGAGAGAGAGAGAGAGAGAGAAGCGCTTTTGTCAAAACAGATAGGCCTTTTCGCCCTGTTGGAGACATCAGTCCCATCAGCCCGCCTCCAAATAGTTGAACATCTTGTTTTCAGACAGCAAAGTGCCAACATGCTCTGGACATGGCATATTGGCTTTATGTGAGCTATTCTGAGTTATGTGCATAATGAATTGGTTTGCATCTCCTATCTGTGTGTTTATTGATTTGCTCCATTCCCCTTCTTTGCAACGAAGCTTATTCATGAAATACAATGGTTGATTTGGCATGTTTATTACTTTGGGGTGTGAATGATATTGTTTTAGTACATTATGTTGGTTATGTTGCACATCATGCCTTTCTATGAGAGTGTAATTGGATTACTTCTCATTTTAACTGCAGTTTTTATATCAACCTATTGGCTTACTTCATAATGATTCTGGGCCGGCTGCTTGTTCCATTGAACTTGATGACAAAACTGCCATTGATTTCAACCAAGCCCGTGTGCTGTGCTGTAGTTTAATTGCAAACCAGAGGCAGAAAACAATCTCTCCTTCTATCTCTTAACTAATTTGATGATTAGGGCTATCATTAATCTTATGCTCTGTAGATCAACCTCTGCTTTCACAGATATGTGACCCATTCATTTTGTTGCTGAATACATCAGTAAGATTCTTGCTTGACCCATTGGGATTCCTCTATTGTTGAGAAATAAATAGATAAGTAGCATGCAAAGCATGACATTTATCATCTTCTAAAGCACACAGTAACAACTTAACTCTGTTTTTATAGAAGCCAGTAGGAGAGCTGATAGCACTGGTAGCAGTCGAGCAGTGGATAATGTGCGTATTAATCAGAAAATTCATGAATTACACAGGAGTGTTGGCTAAAGTCACAATGATCCGTGAAGATTTCTGAATGCTTCACACTTTATTGAGCTGATACACATCAGCCAGCTCACCTTGGATGTGTTTATGGTGCTATTAGTCAGCAGAGATTAGCTGCATGAGGTCTAAAATGGATGCATTCTCAACAAGGAGTGGACTGAGAGTCTGGGAGCATGATGAAATTATATTATATGTAGGCTGCTGCTCTTAGGATTCCCCTTATTTTTAATGGTGATGGTATCATAAATGCAGGCTGAGTGCATGATCTATTTTAAGTGCTGCTTTTCACATTGGCATGGAATCAGGAGTCTACGCAAACCATTACTAGAGCTCTGTATACTCCATGCTAAAAAGATCCTATGAGGAAAAAGATGGATTTCCCCAGTATGTATCAATCATGGAAATCAAGTAAATCAGCATAACGTCCCTAGCTTGAAAAAGTCTGCATTTGCCATTTCTTTGGGGCTTACTAGTCATTGGATGCCATGCCAATATAAAGAGCACTGATGTTGGATGGACTGGGCATCATGAGATGCTGTGTGATACCACACAACCACTTTCAGTCACATAAATGGAAGTGATGTCATACATAGCTAGAATGCTCTAGCAAACCATAAACCATAGAGTTTGGGGGAATTGCTACAGCAACATGTGATGTCACTTCCAATTACATGACGAGAACTGATGTTGCCACAATATCATTTTTTTTTTTGCCCAGATTTCTCCTGCTGCTGCACTGGGCAGTAGTCAGAAGACCAGGGGTGGGGGAGTGGGAGGTCTTCCAGTATAGTTGAAAATCTGGTCTGCCTAGTAACTATATTTAAACACATATATACAGTTCTTTGCAGTGGCAGAGCATCTGCTTTGCACACAGAAGGTCCTAGGTTCAGTCTCTCAAATATCCAGTTAAAAAGGTCAGATATTATGTTATCTAAAAGACCCGAGTCCCTGGAGAGTTGCTGCCAGGCTAAGTAGATAATATAGACTTTGATCGACCAATGGTCTGATTCAGTTTAAGGCAGCTTCATATGTGTTTATGTGTGCTCATTCAGCTATCACAAACCTAATTTACCCAAGTCCTTCTATCAGTACTTTACGTTAGCTTCTCACCGTTGTGCTCCCAAAAGACACTCAGGTTTTTGTGAACCTCCAGCCTTAACTGTCCTGACTGAAAGGTGAGTAGGGATGTGTATCTTGATATTCCAAATAAAAAACTCCAAAAATACCTTTTCAGTAGTATTCATTGGGGCGGGGGGTTTACCAGCAAAAAAATGACAGCAATAAATGGGGACTGAAAAAGCAGACCCCGAATAATGCAATAAATGAGGACCGAAAAAGCAGACCCCAAATAATGCAATAAATGGGGACCGAAAAAGCAGACCCCGAATAATGCAATAAATGGGGACTGAAAAAGCAGATCCCGAATAATGCTTGATTTATTCAGCATTATTCAGGGCTGCTATTGCCCTGCCCCCATTTTTGCCTCCCTTCCTCCCTCTCTTAATTACTTGCATTATGCTTCACTGCAGCAGCAGATCTCCAACTAAAGATCTGCTGCTGCGCCGAAGCTGGTAGGGAGCTCTGAGCCAGCTTTGCCTCCAGTCCTTCAGCATGGCAGCAGAGCGGAATGCAGAACAGAGGGCTGGGCTTTCTTTGAGACCAGCCTTCTGCTCCACATCCCATATATTTTGGGTTTGGGTTTATTAACCCGAATTTTTCAACAGCAAAATCCAGGAAAAGCCAAATTAATTATTCAGCTTTTTCCAGGGTTTTTTGGGGGAATAAACCCAAACCTGAAAAATACCACAAAAACACCCCTAAAGATGTTAATCTCACAGACTGATATGTGCCATAGGTAAGTACCCAACCTCTTAAGATAAAAAAAAAATTATATCTGTCTCTACCCCCCTCCAAAAAAATCTTGCTGATTGGGGGAGAAAAAAGATGTTGGCCTTAGAAAAAAGAAATTAAATGATAAAAATAACAGAGCATTTTTCCTTGAGTTGCTTAAAAATTAAATGCTTCTGCTTAAACGTGTTTAATGACTAGAAATCAGAAGCTAGGAGTGAGAAGGAGATATGCAGAGATATACTATGTGCTTCTAAATTTAACTCCAACTTCATGTGTGTTTTAATTCAGTTAAACTCTGGACTCTGAGCTAAATTAAACCGTCTCTTGGTGACCGTTAATCACTGCAGTGTTAAGGGGAGCTAGATAAAGATGAACACACATTAAACAACATGTTTGCAAGAATAGCTAAAATTGTTGATGTATTCTAGCAGCCAAAGATAGATTTAAAAAATAGATGAACATAATCTTAAAAGCAGCTTTCCCAAATTATTGGGGTAAAGGAACCACATAGGGAGATCACATTACAAAACGGGAATCAACAGCTATCTCTAATACACAGTTTTGTGTTAACTTTTGCTCTGTTTGCGGAGCAGCTGCTTGCACAAAAATGGAGGGGCACTGCTGATTCCCTTTGGTGTATGCTGCTGTGTCACATTGCCTGCTGTTCCAAAGATCCTGTACCCCTCTGGAGGAGCTTTAGGGGGACAAAAAGGGCTGCTTTGAGATAGAGCCAAAAATTCCTCCTATTAACTGACTCTGTTTACAGGACTCAATAAGATTTTTGGTATTTTTTTTTTAAAGAAAATATGCATTACTAAAATTCCTTGTTTGCTTCATCATCATTCCTTGTTCCTAAAATGTGGCTTGGATTTTTCTTTCCTAGGGGAGCAATAAGTTTCTCTTTGGCTATTCCCCAATAACTCTGAGATACACAGGTTCATAATTGTATTCTGGCACATCAATCAGAGAGGAATGGTGATACTCTGAGAACACAAGTAGATACATCATCCCAATATTTTTTTAAACTATCAATTTAAGAGTGGATATGGGAATTTAAAATAATGATTAATTTTCCTTATTATGATGGCCCCTTTTCCTCTCTCTCCCCCCACCCCAGAATTTCATCTGGTTGTGCATATACTTCAATGTCATAATGAAATAAGACTCTTAACATGCTATGCATGATTAATGTGATTGATTGTGCTATCTTTTGGTAAAAACCTTCAATAATTCCCTTTAGTATCATATAAAGAGCCACAACGTAGATTCAAAATAATTGCTTCTTCCCTTTAAAGTGCATGGAAATAGTCAAATGTTATCAAAATTTGGGCTCCTTCCAAGTTCTAGGCTCCATCGATGCTCCTGATGATGTCACTGGGAAATTGTCCTGTACACTATCACACTGGACACTCTTCCCTTTTGCCTTTGCTCCTTCTCTTTGCAGAAACTACCTTCCTCAGAGTTTGTTGATGTTGCTACTGATGGACATTTCTAGGGCTTAATCATGTCTACCACAGCAGTCCTTTCAATTGCTGCTGCTGTTGTCCTCTGTTTCAGCGGCAAAGGGAAGAGAGCTCATGCTGTGGTTGGGAAGACAGGCGTTGGGGCCAGGGGTTAACTTATCGCAAGATGGATATAAATTTCAGAGGAGTTTGGTTCAGTTTGTAATTGATTTGGAAGTTCTGAACTGGAGAACTGTTTTCTGACCTCATCAGTTCTGAGCATTGGCCGAATCAGGACCTCTACTGCTGCTGCTTAAGTTACTGAACTGGGAGCCTTTTGACTGGAACTGCAACAGGCAGCCTCCACGGAGGGTGGATAGTTCTACACCATCCCTGTACTGGGAATTCAAATAAAGCAGATGAGAAGCAGAGACCCATTGTCATGGGAGGCTGGTATAAAGATGGCAAGGCTATGCATTAAATCTTGGAGAGATAAAGTGGACCTTCTCCATACTGTTAGATACTTTGGATGAGAACTATACACCATGAAGTGGTTCTTTCCCTTCTTTAGAAAATGAAAATTCAACTGAAATGGTACCCTAAAGTTTAGAACTTGTGAAATGAGAACAGAGAGATTTGGATGGTTATGTCCATTGTTAAAGGTTGTATTGTTTAGTGCGTGCGGTAGTGCTTTCAGTCTCTTTGATGGGTATGGTTTTATATGTTGGGGAAACGGATGAGGCTGGAGTGAGCCTTCAAAAGGCCCCTCGGTCTCATAAGGTTGAACTGGTTTGGTGTTAGAACTTCTTTTTTAAATAGCTGCTTTAAGAGCAATATCCCTGGGGAATGTTCTAACCAAAGTGAAATTGTTTTAAAGTCCCATTGATTTCCATGGGATAATTTTAAGCATGTGTTTCAATCAATGGGAATTTGGCTGGATCATACTTCTGCAGTTATCAGATTTTTGTCAAGGTTACTCTGAACAAATCAAAAAGTTGTTATTTAAAGTAGGCCATGACCACATACTTGGATTCTGTGATAGTCTGAGATTCTGGGGGAAGAAAAGAGGAGAATCAGGTCTTCTCTACTCACACAGTGCATTTGTAGCAATTATGAGGACCAGCCACTGTCTGCTTGACCTCCAAGGCCAACAAATAGAGTTTTGAGCTATTAACACTCCAGAGTAAGGAGAAGGTCTGCATCTAATTGAATCATACTTGCTGGGAAAGAATATTTCCGCATAGGAGACATGCTTGTCTTGGTATCAGGCAATCACACCATTGATCAGGACTCTCAAAAGAATATTAAAAAGGCCATTTTAAGATACAAAGGATCCTGATACAATAGCATTCCTGCCAAAAACAGAACTAAGCCAACATTAATATTTCCCAACATCTAATTTAGACTGGTTTAAATTTCCTGCCATAAATACCATCCCAGTGAAGAAACCTCCATCACATCACCACCCTGCTCAGTGATTTTCCCTCTGTTCTTATTTGTAAATGTTCTCTGGGGTCACCTTTGACCTCACTTTTGGCCAGTCATGATACATAACTGTTAGCTTAGTACCCTGAATTATGCTTATGTGACACTCCCCCTGGTCAAAGCCATGTTGTCTTTTCTGTACTGTGACCTTCACTGTAATGGAGGACCTGCAAGGCCTCAGACTGGAGAAAGGGGTTGTACCACCTTGTTCCTCCATCTTTTCATACCCTCTGCTCACCCATGCTGCCTGAGCAGGAATACTTCATCTTCCCTGGCCTGCTGCAGATTCTCCTTAAATAGGCCCCCTTCCACTTCCCTTCCCTGGCTTGCTCATCCCTCTACCCCTTCACCAAACCAGAAGTGCCCTGAAGCCCTGTCTCAGCTTCATCTGGCCTCCCAGGTTGCTTTCTTTCTGAGGCAGGGCTTAATGAAGTGTGTGGCTCCACCTGGCTACCAAACTCTATTACTGAGCCTGGAGTTTGCAGCCCCATCTGCCTGTTCTGGGTGCCTCCTAGCCTGGCTGCTGCAGCTGCTAATTTTGTTAGGTTTCTTGAGGGATTATGAGGGCTTTGTTATGCCCAAATCCTTGTTAAGTTAGCAGAGTGCGCAATGGATATTGTACACAGAGAAGCTCATCCAAACCTGTGTGTGTGCCAGGAAAAAAATTGCTTGGAGCCCTTTTATGTATTCAACTAGTATACTTTATTTATTGTAGGAAATCCATTTCTGGATAGGATAGAGTAAAATATAGTTTCTTGTCTATTCTAACTAACTAGGATGGAGGGAGATCCAGGACTTGCGTCCTTCCCTCATGGTGACAAGATGAAGAAGAATGCCTGTGTGTGAGAGGAGTGAAGAAGAAGCAGGAAGGAAGGAAGTTTTCCTAAGAGTAGCAATCTTCACATCAAGGGGATATTTCAGAGCAGTACAGAAAGGATGCTCCAGTGTCTTGTCCCCTCTATCTCTCTGACTCACTAGTCTTGTCCCCCTCTGGAGTCCGAGGTGAGAAAAAGCGTAAAGTCCTTCACTTCCAACATTTCTCTCGGCCAAGATGAGTTGTCCCTGTAAGTCCAGAGTGGGCCCCATGACTGGACACTTAGCTTGTTGGATTGTTGTGTTCCATTATTGCTGTACACCTTGACTGGAATGCCTGGCTATGCCAGCCTTACTTGGAGGTTTGGTACACTTCCTCTGTTTTCACCCATGAGTTTTGCTACAGATGTTTTCCAGTTCTTGGCATGTTACATGCTTCCACCTCTTTGCTACTCTTTCTCTTGGAGTTACCTTTTTTGTTCTCTTTTTGGTGTTCTTTGTTTTGCTTTGCTGTTGAGATATCTGGGACCCCTGCCTATGGATATAGAGCTCTGTCTGGAACATACTTGGATGGGTAGTTATAAGCCCAATCTTTTGGCTTCTTATCTCCCTTCCTTAAGTGATACAAATTGCACAATATATGTAGGCGTTTGGAATATTCAGAGTTTACTACGGGCTATCTATTGCTGAACATTGTTACTAGTATATGCTTGGTAGTATGACTGATCAAGTAAGCTGGTTATTACCACCAGTAAAACAACCTCTGATTTCACCATTTTCAAGGTTTCAATACCTTTTCAAACTTGTTTAAGGAACTTTGCAACTTTGTCTTGTGTTAGTTGTTGCTCAGAATGGACATATTCCTTTAAGCTGGGTAAAGAACCCAAGGCAACAGTGTTCCAAACCAGGAGATGGTGGAATAAAAAAGGTCCTTTATACTCAGGTTACTTTAGTGTGATGTTGGGATCAAATTGTAAAGTGGGCTCCATTCATGTGGACACCTTGGGTAGAGGTATTCCTTCCTCTGACCATACACCATGATGGCTGAACATTAGGAGACATCAGGATAAAACTTTGGCTTCTTAAACACCCATTAGTGTGTCTTTAAAGAACACACTTCACAATTTATACATTTTGGTTCTGAACAAGGGCTTTATAAAACCCTGTATTTTCTACATTGATAGTAAATATTAGAGAGCATGCAAAATCTGTCTGTTTTTCTACATATTTAAAATTCAAGTTGAGCTCAGAAATGTTCGTCATTATGAGATTCAATGGGCTTGAAACAATGTAGTTACAAAGGAAGAATGTCAGCTGAAAAGTTAACAGCATTTCTAACAAGGGGAAGAAAAATAATCCAAACCATAATTCGATAATTAATCTTGAGTGTCTTGTTTATGTGGATATGGACCAAATGTCAATGCCATATCTTTCATTATCCACCCACAGTTTCATATCAGAAAAGCTGCTTGTGGATGGAGGAGTTACTGCCACTGCCTTGCTTTGAAAATAAAGAAGCCTGCTTTATAAGGCAGCCCATTATTGTTGGGCTGTCCTTGGCCAATCAGATTTGTGAGGTTAGGGACTCATACAAGTGAGTACTCATGTGAATACAATAAAAGCAACCACAATAAAATGCTATCAAAAACATGTAAAACAGCAGCAGATTAAGGGTAACATTTATAGGAGGCTCTGTGTCAGGCAGAAAGTAATGCAAAATAGTTCTGTTGCAACCTTCTTTGTAAAGGCCACCAAGAACTTTCCAAATGAACTTCCTAGAGGTGGAACTACCACTGAAACGTAGGAATGCTGAGAAACAAAGATGATTACTTAGGGTTACCAATGTCCAGGTGGTGGCTGGAGATCTCCCACTATTACAACTGAGCTCCAGGTAACAGAGATCAGTTCACCTGGAGGAAATGGCCACTTTGGCTATTGGACTCTATGGCGTTGAAGTCCCTCCCTTCTCCAAACCCTGCCCTCCTCAGGCTCCACCTTCAAAATATCCAGGTATTTCCCAACCCTAAGCTGGCTGCCCTATGATTACTGGATGAACTTACCTTGATTAAATTGCCAAACTTACATATACGGCAATCTCCCTGTTCAGATTGCCTAGATGTTTCCAGTCAAAGTCATTCTCAAGAATAGCATCATGCTGAGTTGCTTTGCAGTTGCCATTTGTGCTACAAGGTAAGATTGTGTGTGGTAAATAAACAATTAGTACATGGTAGGTTGTGGCTACTTTTGCCCAGTTCATAAATGAAATCATCTTATTTACTGGAGAAGAAACATATCTCTCCCAGAGCAATTAAATCAACTTGCCAGTAAAACACAGAATTACTTGTACCTGTGCAGTTGGATACAATGTTAAAATGACTGGCATTAGATACATTTCCTGCTTTTTGCACCTGAAAACATACAGGTACACTCAAACAGTAAGTCACAACTTAAAAAAACTCTAAAAGAAGGGTGGCAGGAGAAGGATGGAGAGAAAATAATTGTGCAAACAGATGCATCTGAATTTGCTCAGATGCATCCAACAGCTTTGTGGATGATTGATTTCATGATCATGTCTGGAGGCAAGCAGAAGATGAGCCAAACTGGTGGGTGCATGGTAGTTAACACATTAAAGGAAACATGTTAGCTATTGTATACCATGCATAATTCAAAATGGCAGTTTTATCATATGATGTCTTGAATTAACCGGGATCAGTTTGTCATAAACAATGTCTCATCCCATGTGAAATGCCTGTTTTGTATGCTCACTACACTGCAACCAAGCACAGCAGGTAGCTTGCCAGAGTAAAACATTGCAAGACTTTCACAAGCAATTTTTTAAATATAACATGTTTTTTGCTAGGATTTGGTGACCTAGGCTTAATAGAACTATATTCACCTCCAATAAAATTCTTATGAATTTTAGATGGCTGGAAACTGTTGATATTCCATAACAACAAATGTAAAGTAATGACTGTTTCATATGATAAATGAGTGTTGAAGGAGGATAAAAACAGACTGTTGTAGATTAGGGCTGTAAGACAGGTTTGTTTTCATTATTACAGTATATTTTGATGTAAAAATAGCAAGCAGGAGAGAAGACTGTAGTGTGGTGTCCAATTTTCTGCCTAGCCTTCGGTAGGAGACGGTGTTATCATTAGAGCATCTTGTTTAGGATACTGCAGGATAGTCCGTCAATACTTTCATTAACTCAGTTTCTAGGCTATCTTAGCTTAAGGGTTGTGTTCTGTACAGAGCTAGACAAGATGTGACAGAGCTTGGGACCTCAGCCTGAAGCCAGTGTCAATATAGAGCACGTTGAAAATGCCAAGTAAAATAAGTATTAAAAACACCCTTAATCTCTCAATTATGCACAAATTAATGGTAATGCAGTCATAGCCTCAGACATACCATCTTGCCTAATTGTTCTTCACAAGTCCAGCTGTATCGTCTTCTGTTACAGGAATCAGTTAACAAATGAAACTGAAACAGAAGACCACGCTAAAATGAAGGGTCAATTGGTATGCACACTGGGACTTTTCTGGGGGGGAAAAGTGTGTATCCTTCTAGTTTCAGTGTAATTTTCATTCACTTTGGTAAGTATTCTAGCATGTTCTAGTTCATTTCTGCTGTTTCAAATGGTTTTCTGTGGTTATTTTTAAAGCTATTTTTGTAGGGATTTTCTAAACATTGCAAAGTATATGAACATGAGAATACCTTGATATAGCTGTTACATTTGGAATATGACAGTTTTTGTTAGGAGAAAAAAAGTGCTGATTATGAATCAGGATTAATTAATTTATTCAAAGGCATGTGACCCACACTCTCCATCAATTGATTCCCAAGGCAGTTCACAACCATCAGATAATAAATATCCAAACGCGAGCACATTACTTTGCAACAGTAGTCAGGAGTAGGGTTGCCACTTATTCAGTTCTGGTGTAACCTCCTGGTCACTCTCCCTGTCCCACACTGTTGCTGAATGGAGCAGCAGAGGGAGGGGAATGGGGAGAAAAACACCATTGATCTGACTGTCACTTCTTATTTTGGCTTTTAACACAGACATACTGTAATTTCTAGAGTGTCAAGATGTCACTTCTTGTAACAGGAAGAGATGTCCCAGAAGTCACTTCCCTCCACAGAGCTCCCAAGGATTGGTATCTAAGGATGGCAATCCTAGATGGAAGTAAAAAAAAAAAAACTAACCCACTCAACCGAATAAAAATCTGGCCATTTTGCACCAAACATAAAATTTAGCAACAAACATAAAATATCAAATTTAATTTGCCACATAAAACTAACATGTGTGTGTGGTAAGTGCCATCAAGTCGCTTCTGACTCATGGCGACCCTATGAATCAATGTCCTCCAAAACATCCTATCATTAACAGCCTTGCTCAGGTCTTGCAAACTGAGGGCTGTGGCTTTCTTTATAGAGTCAATCAATCTCATGTTGGGTCTTCATCTTTTCCGACTGCCTTCAACTTTTCCTAGCATGATTATCTTTTCCAGTGACTTTTGTCATCTCATAGGGTTGCCAGGTCCCCCCTTGCTACCAATGGGAGCTTCGGTGGTGTGTATGTGGGGGGCAATCGCAAGTGTGCAGTGTGCACATGCAATAATGTTCCTTTCGCGGTAAACTCAGAAGTGACGGGGACATTCCAGCATGTTCCTCAAAAAACTCTATGGAAACCATAGAGTTTTTGGAGGAATGTACTAGAGCATCCCAAAAAAACCTGGAAGTGACGGGGACACTCTAGCATATCCATATTATGCATCTCAAGTAATAGCTGCAGCTGTTGAGATATGCAGAAGTGATCAAAGTCACTATGAACTTTAAAGGAAATTAAGCTTCCTTCTGGAGAACTAATGCCTCCCCTAAGCTAATGAGCCTGCTCTTTTAATAGAGTTGGCAGGTCACTCTTCGCCACCAGCAGGAGGTTTTTGGGGCAGGGTTTGGGGTGGGGAGAGACTTCAATGCCATAGAGTCCAATTACCAAAGTGGCCATTTTCTCCAGCTGAACTGATCTCTATTGGCTGGAGATCAGTTGTAATAGCAGATCTCCAGCTAGTACCTGGAGGTTGGCAACCCTATCTTTTAATGGGAGTGAGCCTAATTTAAGAGAGGCTGACTTCTTGCTCCTTCATTGTCTCCATTATTGGCTGTTCAGTCTTATCTTGTTGAGGTTCACTTTCTTGGCCTACTTGCAGTCTACCTGGTCAGGGCATCTGGTCAGTCCACCTGGTCAGGGCATCTGCTGTCTTGCCTGTTGACACTCGGGGCGGGGGAGTAGAGCTGAGTGTGATCTATTTATTGATGATGCCTCATTCTAAATCCCAGCACAACTTCTCCCAACCATTTCATATAGTTATCAGACTAATGTTGCCAAGCATGGCCTGGCTGACAACTAGTAGGAGATGGGGGAGCAGGCACATTAGGGGCTGCTAGTGGCAGTGTCGTGACATCACTTCCAGGGAAAATCCAGAAGTGACATCATACCACTCTAGCAATCACTAGAAAGTCTATGGTAAAACCATAGTGTTCCCGGCGATTGCTAAAGAGGATTGGCATCAATTCTGGGTTCCTCTCTGGAACTGATGTCATGCTGTTTGGCTGATGGCCATTTGAGTTTGTTTTTCCAAAAAAGGAGGTGGGAGATCTCACACACCCACTGGGGGCTTAGCAGATCTATAACAAACACAATGTGGACAAAGTGGAACTTTACAGGCTTCAAAGCTCAAAAGGCATGGAGACAAGCAGTTATTGTGTTGTGTGTGTTAAGTGCCGTCAAGTCGCTTCCGACTCATGGCGACCCTATGAATCACCGTCCTCCAAAAAAGTCCTACCCTTGCTCAGCCTTGGTCAGGTCTTGCAAATTGAGGTTCCGTGGCTTCCTTTATAGAGTTAATCCATCTCTTGTTGGGTCTTCCTCTTTTCCTGCTGCCCTCAACTTTTCCTATCATGACTGTTTTTTCCAGTGATTATTGTCTTCTCATGATGTGACCAAAATATGATAGCCTCAGTTTAGTTTCTATGGTCAGTTCAGGCTTGATGTGATCTATAACCCACTGATTTTTTATTTTTTTTTTTGGCAGTCCATGGTATCTGTAACACTCTTCTCCAACACCACATTTCAAAGAAATCTACTTTCTTCCTATCAGCTTTCTTCAATGTCTAGCTTTCAAATATATGGTGTACAGTCATTTTAATACTTGGTACTTTGATTTACATGCTTTAGAATATCTGACGTATATTTACTTCATATGAACTTGTTCCTTATTGTTCGATTAGCTAGCATGAGCATAGCATTTCACTGAATAGGTCTTTCAGTTTTCAGTAGCATTTATCACAGGATCTTTCTGGACTAGCTTTTGGGATTGGGAGGCATTGTTCTGTGATGTTTCTTGTCCTATCTGGAAGGTGAGTTTCAGAAAGTGGTACTGGGGGACTGCTGCTTGGCCCCTTGGTCTTTATCAACAGGAGACTATCTTGCCCACTATGCAAGAGTCTATCTGACCCTCTGTGGCCAGATCTCTTTTGTCAGGGAATGGCCATAGCTGGATAACCAGCTGATAAAAGGCATCCCTGGCTGCAGGTGCCACCTACTTATCCAGTAGTAGGTTTGTGTGTCCGAGAGTGCAACCAGACTGTTGACCTGTTTCTTCAAGGTGAATGCAACTCCATCCAGATCTTCCACTCACTTCCGTCTTGTTGGGATTAGGGCTGTTGATTCGGTTTGTCCAAGCCAGTGATTCCCAACCTTTTTTTGACCAGGAACCACTTGACTTTTTTGTTCGGTGCAGGGACCCCAAGGTTCAAAATAAAAATTCAGAGAATTTGAAAATAAACTTTAATCATAACTGTTAGTTAAACATTAAACTTAGAATAATATTTGAATATATTTTTTATAATAGAGAACTTTTAATTGTAAATCAATGTGATTTTTGAGCTTGCATCCTTTTTACAAGCTGGACAATTCTGGGGCTAATACTGTTGCTCAGAGCTACACGAATATCATCACTTGCTTCCAATCGATTTCTGGTCTTGTTCTTAATTATAAGCAAAGCAGAAAATCCTTGTTCGCATAAATAAGTTGTGGAGAAGAGCATAAGATATCACAAGGCGAATCCTTGAACTGTAGGATATGAAATTGCTTTTTTACACCAGAACTCTTCTAGAGAAACTGATTCAAACGCATCCTTACAGTGCCTATCATTTTGGAATTCAATGAGCTCTTCCTGGATTTCTTCTGCAACCTCTTCAACAGCAATACCAAAAGGATTGTGAATCAGCTCTTGGGTATCTTTTGATTCTGTCTGGTTATATTCTGGGAAGTAAGGGTGGAATTCATCGACCAGCATTTGCAGATGACTTCTGATGTTGTTTTGTATATTTGCGGTGATCAAGTCATCTTTACTATCATCGACCAGTGCTTTTAATGTCACAAACGCAGAATAATTGTTTTCGCCTACCCGTAATTGAAGTTTGCAAATAAAGGCACGCAGTTTATCTTCAAACATAAAAATGTTTCCCACACCTGCTAAATTTATGTTTCCAGAACCTTGCAACTGTAAGTTTAGTTTATTCAAATGTGAGAAAATATCCACAAGATAAGCCAAATGCATCTGACTTTTCGAATCAGAAAACAGCTCTAGTAAATCTTTAATTTTCTTCTCGGCTAGAAACAGCTCAACCTCTTTTCTTAGTTCAAATAACCTTCCCAGCATATTGCCTTTCGATAGCCAACGAACTTTGGTGTGGAAAAGAAGAGTCTCATGATCGGAGTCCATTTCAGTGCACAGTTTTTAAAAAAGGCGTGTATTTAAGGTGCTGCTTTTAATAAAATTGACCACTTTTATGGCCATTTCCATGGTATTAACAAGGCTTTTAGGAAGAGTCTTGGAAGCTAACGCCTGACAATGTATGATACAATGAGTTGTTATTGCTGAAGGATTCTTCTGTTTTATTAATGTTGCTAGACCGGAGCGTGATCCTAACATGGCTGGAGTGCCATCCGTACAGAAGCCGGTGAGCTTTTCCCACATAATGCTATGGTTCTCAAAATACTCCGCTATTATATTCATGATGTCGATACCTTTTGACGTCGTTACCAGTTTCAGCGAAATCAATACTTCCTCTTTAATAGTGTTGCCGTCGTCTAAAAAGCGGACAAATACGAGCAACTGACTGCAATTAGAAACGTCTGTCGATTCATCACACTGCAAAGCGAAACATGGCGAATTTTTTATTTTTGAAACAAGCTGCTCCTCGATGCCATTTGACATAATTTCAATTCGAGCTTTTACCGTGTTGTTCAATAGAGGTATTTCTTGTATTTTCTTTTTGGCTTCCATCCCTAAAACCTCTTTGACAGCTATCATCAAACAAGGTTTGACGAGTGTTTCTCCTATTGTGTGTGGTTGTGTGAGGCTCGCTTGCACCCTCCCCTGGCCTCCCCGGCCCACATGTTCCTTACTTGTCGCACGCCGCTCCTGCGAGTCACCACCACACACCGCCGCGCTCTGCGCCCGCGAGCCGCCACCATTTTTCACGGACCCCTGGTTTAGTTCTCGTGGACCCCTGGGGGTCCACGGACCCCTGGTTGGGAACCAGGAGGTCCAAGCTGAAAAAACAGCCGAATTTTCTGCAATTCAGGGTTTTTCAGTTCGAATGGAACTGAACTGAAAACGATGCCCCGAATTCGGCAAATTCGGGGTGATTGCTGAATAAATTCAGCCAGTTTGGTGTTCCCCAAACCTGCCTTTTCCCGCATTTAAAGACCCACCGCCCACTTTCCCGGGACTCCCGGGAAACCGGGCAGGGGGGGTCTTTAAACTCCCCACCTAGGCTCCCGGAACTCTTGCCCAGCCCTGGCCCCAACGGCAGCATGGAGCAGTTTAAACCCCCCACCCATCAGCGGTGGTCGGGCAGTGTAAACCCCCCCCGCCCGACGACCAGCTGATGGGCGGGTCTTCCAGAAACTCAACGAGCGGGCTTTTCAGCTTCCAGCGCGCTTGCCGAGCTGCGGGGCAGCAGCTCTGATGGACCTCTTCCCTGGTAAGTAGGGGTTGGGGGGCTCCTTCCCCCACTCCCGCGTGTCGCCGTTGGGGCCTGGGAGCCTACGTGGGGAGTTTAAAGACCCTCGCCTGGGGGCTGTCTTTAAACTGAATTTGTTCGGGAATGCTGAATTTCCTGCCGAATTCAGCATTCCTGAACAGGGGGGTTCAGAATTCGGCCGAACCAGACCCAAGTCAGGCCGGGTTCGTCCGAATCCGAACCATACCGATTTTTTTTTTCAACAGCCCTAGTTGGTATTAAACTTCATTTTATTAGACTACATCCTCTCCAAAGCTGCCTCCAGGTACCAGTTCAGGATTTCTATGGTTTCCCTGGGATCAGCCAGGAGTGAAAGATAGAGCTGACAGCAGAGTGTCATCCATGACAATCCAGCTGAGCTTACCCAGTAAATATTAAAGAGTATAAGGGTCAAGATGAAACCTTACAGCACCCCAAAGGCCAAGGGCTGAGTAGCAGTCCCCCAGCACCACCGTCTGAAACCTACCATGTAGGACTGGAACTAATACAAAATGGGACCTCCCAATCACAGCCCAGAAAATGACTTAAGAAAATAAACAAATAAAAGTACCAACAGGGGCACATAGGCCAAACTACCAATCACAGTGCAGTAGCAACTGTAAAATATGAACATCTGCAAAAAGACTTGCCATATTGTGCCCTGGATGTAAGATTGCTGTTTGAAACAAAGTCATTTGGTTCTGTGGGGATTAGCGCATGGGCAGAATGTTCTTGGTTTGCTCCTCCCTTATCTCACAATATTTTAATCCAAGACTCGATAGTCAAATGCATAACTCTAGTCCATCCCACTATAAGTCCAAAGCAAGTAGCTGCTGAAGGCTCCCCGTGTGTTTGAGCCACCCATATAATGTGGGATAGTAGGGAAGTGACTGCTGTGTCATTGCCCAAGGATTGGCTGAGGGGTTATCCAATCAAAGGCAAATTCTCCCCCTTTTTTTTCTTGGGACACCAGCGTTCCAGTATACCATCGTGACGGTGTGAAGCACCCCTCCTACACGGCTGGTCGGGGGGGAGGGTGGCTGTCTGGCCTGGAGAGGGTCGGGGCTTGAGGCGCCTCTTCAGCCTCAGACCAGTCCGAGGGAGAGTCTGAGCTTTCCTCTCCCTCGGAGGCTACCCAGGTGGCTTTATGCTCAGCCAGCCTGGGTCACAGCCTGCTTCCTCCCTGGCTACAGCTCTCCTCTGGCCTTTTATACTCTTCAAGCCAGAGAAGCTCCACCCCTTCCACCCTCTGCCCTCCCCCCAGAAGTCCATAAAAGGAGCTCTCCTTTCCCATCGTGTCACTTCCCTTCCTAGCCAGCAGCGCGGCTCGCACCTGCCCCGCCCTTGTTCGCCCACAGCTCAGCTGTTTGCCGGGGCTGGGAGCTTTGGGCATGGGCGGTGACTTCCTCCATGCATCCCAGCATGGTTGCTGCACTGCTCCCGGCTTGTCAGGGCTGCGGCCAGCTTTCCCTTCGTCGGCTCCTGCAGGGAGAGAGGGGAGACGGGCTTTGATTGGGCTGGGGCTGGTGGTGCCATGCCTGCTGCGCCCCACAGTTGCAGACTCCTGCCCGCAGATAGATGCCTCTGCTTATAAGAGTCCTGTGGAACCCCTCAGCGCAGGACAGACGGAATGGGGGAATGGAGGGAAATGGCAGGAAAGGCGGCAATTGCTCTCTCAGAAAAGGGGGAGCGATGGGGGAGACCAGTAAGGGGTGTGTCCTTGAATGAAAAGAGGTTAGTAGCGGGCTAGTCATGTGATTACACGCACGCCGGCATTCCGGTAATGTAGCAAAATAAAGAAAAGTAGCAGTTTAGCACCGGAAATATTGCTTTAAACCAGGGATTGCTTAACCCATTTGAAATTAGTGCCTAAGGTGGGTCCAATGCGCAGCCCACAGACGGTCATGCATTTGGACCATGGGAATTCACTACTTTTGGGGCACAAAGGCAAGACAAATTGGCCATGCGTTAATACCCTGTGTCACACTTCAAACAGTTAAAAATTACTTATTGGACTCTTTGCAAGTATTGCTTAGTTTTATATGAAAGCAGGAAACGTAAAGCCAATTTACAATTTACAAAAAATTTGGAGAAGATCTGTTTTTTTAAAAAAATGTGTAATCTTTATTATCTAATTCAAACTGATGTGATGTTAGAAGACATAGGTTGATATTCCTGTAACACTGAATGATTAATATATTTATTGTTCACACTCACTTTGTTCAGCATTGCTCTTCAGAGAATGGGACATTTGGAAATTTAATGACAGTAGCTCACCTTGAGAACAGAAAGAGAATGTGAAACAGATGTTCTTGTTTAGTAAGGGTGTTGTAAAATGAACAACTTACTAAATATGTTCTGCTTATAAACATGTAGCTTAATTAGAGAAAAACCTGGGGCTGAAAGAAAAAAAATACAGTTGAAACAGAATGTCTGTGGGCTGAAATTTCGGCATGAGTATTCACCACTTATCCCAAAGATACTGTATAAAATTCAGATTCATTATTGATGTACCAGTGAAATCAGGCTGGCCCTTTGTGTAGCTCATGTGTTTGTAGCAGGTACATTGGTGTTATCTTCCCCCCCTCCCTGCACAGCTATTTTTTAAAAAATTTCCTCTTTTGAATTTTCATGTTCCAAATTACTTGATCTTGTTCCTAAAACGGAACCAATAAGTTACAAATTCTCAATTGTTTCATTTTTATTTCTGAATTTGGTATACAGATCACTTTCTAGTTCATATGCAGTCTTCCCCCCGTGTTACCAGTGTGCATGCACACATTGGTAAAACATTTGAACAAATCGATTTTGATGTGATTGTATATATGTTCCAAAAAACAGGCAAAGATCAAAATGCATTTAAACAAACAAACAAACAAACAAAAAACCAAGACAGTGTAGGGTTGCCAGGTCCCTCTTCACCACTGGTGGGAGGATTTTGGGGCGGAGCTGAGCAGGGAGGGATTTGAGGAGGGGAGGGACTTCAATGCCATAAAGTTCAATTGCCAAAGCGGCCATTTTCACCAGGTGAACTGATCTCTATCGGTTGGAGATCTGTTGTAATAGCAGGAGATCTCCAGTTAGTACCTGGAGGTTAGCAACCCTAAAACAGTGAGATGTAGTCATGATGTTTTTAGCAAACAACAATCTCTCAAACCTTTTTATTAAGATTCTTTTTCAATGGTATCTCTGGTACCCATCATTGGACCACCACATGAAAGGAATCTTGGTGGCTGAAGAAATAAGAAAACTCAATGCTTCTACATGGGATTTGTTATAGATTATTGATGCAGGAGTCAGGTTGGTGGCATTATACTATTGTTGTGTTTGTTCTATTGTGGACTGCATTTCCTTTACAAATATATCTTCCTCTTATTATATAATTATTCTTTAAATTTCAAAGAGAAAATGTATTTGATTTGGGACATGTGGAATCCTGTCAAAATTATCCTTTGAATCAACAGATTTAGCTTTACACATGCAGGCAGTTGTTTTAATTCAACATATATTGCCTAAACTTTGCCATTATTTTTGTGTTTACAGGCAGGAAATAATAAGCTCAGTATGTATGTCCTTGAAAGTAAGTAGTAATGTACAGTATATAACAAAGCTTTTAAGAAGCTTGGGTGTATTTATTATCAGTTTTGAGTGCAGAGGAAAGCTAATAAATAATTTGACATTTTCTACACCATCCTGTAGGCTTTGAACAAGACAGGAAAGATGTCAATTAAAGAAAACAACTTGAGTAGATGATTACTCCTCCATTCTTGCCTTTCTGTATTCAGAAAGGTCAATCTTTAATATTAAATATTTTGATAAAATTAAAACCCTGGGGCTGGTGGGTTTCCCATACATTTAAAATAATATTTTGAACAAGTTTGTTCTGGAAGAACCAACATGACATTTTCAGATTTAGCTTTGGACCGACTGGGGGGAAAGTTGGAGAAAGTGAAAGCAAAAGGTAGCCTTAAGTGACAGTGGTTATGAAAACAGAATGTCGAAAATCCTAAGGAAAGGCAGAGTAACAAAGTAGTGTGTGTGTGTGCGTGTGTGTGTGTGTGTGTGTGTGTGTGTAATGCGCCCATCAAGTTGCAGCTGACTTATGGCGACCCCATAGGGTTTTCAAGGCAAGTGATTAAGCAGAGGTAGTTTGTCATTGCCTTCCTTTGCTAAGACTTACTTGGTATTCTTCCATCCAAGTGCTGCCCTGCTTTGCTTATGACATCTGACAAGATTGAGCTATACCATGCCATCTTCCCCACAATACTCATTACTAATCAAGAACTTAAATATATGGAAGCTTTCCCAGAGCAGTGGTTTTCAACCTTCCCAGATGTAAAACTCACTGAATTGCTAAACGTAGTATTAGAGTGAGAGACCTTTGGGTCCCTAATAGGGAGCCAAGCAGGATATAAATAAATAAGCCCAGTGCTACTATTGCCCCATCCATACTCCAGAAAGTGTCTACAGTCTTGTCTCAATAATGCATATATACTTGTTTAGGATCATGGAACCATATATATGGTGTAATGCCACTCTCAGGGAAAGGGGACATACATAAGAACATAAGAAGAGCCATGATGGACAAGACCAAAGTCTCATACAGATATATTGGTTAAAAGGCTTAGAAAACAGTATTAGTAGATTAATGCCATATAATACAATATAAGTTGCTAGGTAAGTAGATTATATGCAGGTTGGAGTATAAGCAAATGTTGTTTTATGGTTTTATATATTTTATTGTTATTAGTATATTGGAAATTTTGATGTTGTAGCCCGCCCTGAGCCCGGCTTCGCTGGGGGAGGGCGGGCTAAAAATACAAAAATAAACAAATAAACAAACAAACAAATAAATAAATAAATAAATGCATTATTGTTAAAGATATAATTACTTTTAAGTTCCAGTGATTAATAGATATTTAGAATGATTTATTTCCACTCCGATGCAATAGTGTGATGGTTGGTGATGATTTTGTTATAGATATCAAATTTAGATTATGAATGTGGGATGTATGTTTTACGTTTGTATGTGCTATGTTATTATTAAAAAATGTTTTTAAAAAAAGATCAAAGACCCCTCATATCTACTGTTCTGTTCACACAGTGGTCAACCAGCTACCTTTAGGAAGCTTGCAAGAAGGGTGGCTGCAACAGCATCCTTCCACCCATGTTCCCAAGTGCAGCCATGTGCTTGCTCTGCCTTGCTGCCTGGCTTCTAGAGTTGTCTTGCCAAAAGCCCCCCTCAGTCTTTGCTGCTTATTAAAAAAAATCCTATTCATCTGAAATTCATCCAGGAGGATCCATTGAAAGAGATGTACAATTTTAAATTATACTATCATGCCGCCTGTTTGACTTGGATTACAGAATGGATAAAGCGCCCTAACACCAGACATGTTATTTTAGAACGAGCAGACCTTGGACAAGGTTTCCACAAAGTTCTGTGGGACTCTACAACGAAAATCCGAAAGGATAAAATACCAGAAGACTGCGATGTGAAAATAGCGTTACTAAGAGTATGGAAGAAATACAAAAAGAGAATAAGTCCCTCTCCACCATCCATTATGTCTCCAGTTGAAGCTTATCACGATGATGTTAAATTAAAACCGGGCGTTCATTTTACTTATAATTGTATGATCAAGCCCACAGGAGAAATTAAGACCCTGACCAATCTTCAAGAAGATTTTCAAAAATTGAATTGGCTGACTTATTTACAACTGAGGTCTAATTTACAAAAAGACTGTTTTTATCCCCAACCATTTCGTGAACTAACAGAATTCGAGCAGATAACATCCAAAAATGACTCACACTTATTAGGAAAAATCTATAAGCTTCTTCTGAAATACGAAACAGAAGAGGAACAAGTGAAAATCAATATGATAAAATGGATGCAAAATTTTGGAGAAATGATTAATATGGATTTATGGGAAAAACTTTGTACTTCCGAAATGAAATACACCGTCTCTCAAGAAGTGAGAGAAAACTGGTACAAAACATTTTATAGATGGTATTTGACTCCTAATATGCTTTCTCAGATGACTACCCCTGGAAAAAAAGGTGCCTGTTGGAAATGCCAAGATACTGATGGTTCTTATTTTCATGTCTGGTGGACATGCTCAAAGATACAAACATATTGGAAAAGAATTCATCAAGAAATTCAGTTAATGTTAAATATTAAGCTAACTTTTGACCCCAAATTCTATCTACTCAGTATAGTGCCACTGAATTTACCTGCGAAATTTCAGGACGTTCTTAAATATGCTACTACTGCAGCTAGAACGGTTCTTGCAAGAACCTGGAAACAAACCCACATACCCGAAATAGAAGACTGGAAAGAAAAACTATTGGAATATGCTAGCATGGCTAAGATGACTTTCGAGATTAATTCAAAATCTACTGAATCTACAGAGCAATTTCATGATAAGTGGATATCATTCTACACCTATATGAATTCTAGTTAATTGAATGTAACATGACGGTTATGTAATATTCAATTTGTTATACACAATAGTAATGTAATCTTAGACTCTTATACAATAGAATACTAATATAAGTAATAACAGAATGACACTATGTAACAGTTTTTTTAGTATAGAGAATGTCTCTTAATATACAATCGAGCTTATTTTTTATTATTGTATTGTTTTTATACTTATAATATTCAATCCCTTCCTTTTTTTTCCTGTACCCTTTCAATTATATAAATAAAATTATAAAAAAAGAAAAAAGAAAGAGATGTACAATTTCAAAAACGTTTCCCTTACAAATTAGAAAAGGTGTTTTAGGTGGATGCAGGGTTTCCATCCATCCATAACCTTTTTTACTGGCATGATAGCAAAAACATTGAATACAAAAATGAGACATCATGGTTTCCCACTGAAGTACACAGAAACAATAAAGAATTGAATAACCAATGAAAATATCTTCAATAATGAAACTGAATGAAGGTTTAGGGGGAAAATAACTTTACAAAGTGGGTACTTCCCTATGAATTACAGCTCCTGAGTAAAGGCAACCTATCAGCCAGATTTGAGTCTGGTAGCACTTTAGAAGCCTACAAGATTTGGGAGGGTATAAGCTTTCAAGAGTCAAGCCTCCCTTCCTCAGATACAAGTTGGAATGGAAATCCCTGACTCCAGAAGGTAGGAGGGGTGCAGGGGAGAAATGCTTAGGAACACAAAATTAGCATTTGCAATGAGATAAGAATCTTAATTTCCCGTTCACCCTGGCAGGGGGGTGTCCATTGTTCTGAATTTGTGAATGAACTGAAATTCCGCAATCTTGTATTGTAATCTCCCCTTGAAGTTTCTCTGTTTGAGAACTGCCACTTTTAGGAATCTCCATTCCTATCATTATCTGATGAAGTTAGTTTTGACTCTGAAACTGCCTATCAACCAGAATACTAAAATCCCACTCTAGGCAGGTCTGAATCCAGACTATAACATAATTTGGGATTGATATTTTAGTCACATTGACAATAATGGGAATGACATCTCAACTGAATCAGAGGGTAGCCATGGAATGGAAGCTTTGACTCTTGAAAGCTTATACCCTCAAAATCTTGTTAGTCTCTGAGGTGCTACTGGACTAGAACCTAGCTATCCCAATTGTATATGTCCGTCCTATAGAACTTGTTTGTAGTGCAAAATCATGTGATGGTTGGTTTAACACAGATGCATAATTGGCATCCTAAACTCTTTTTGCCAGTGTAAGATCAAGTACTTCAGGCAAGCCAGGTTGTGTGTCAGGCTGGCTGCCATGTGAATTCTTTAGCAGTAGCTTGCAGCATTCCTCTAGTTATGGACCACATATATGCCAGTGATCCTGTCTCTAGTTTATATAGTGCCTGGGGGTGAAGCATAAGCCCCATGAAGTGCACAGATGATAGAACAGGAGGAAGGTAAAGCTAAAGGGCTTTTAGTAAATTTTTTAGCATAGATGGTATCATTGGAGACATTTTTATCTAGATTGGGGGGGCTTAAATATTTTTATACAGTGGTCACAAATTAGAGTGCTTAGATACCAATGTAATATATACATGATGAAATCAATGCAGGACTTTAGGTCAACTCAAGAAACTCTCTTAATATTATTTACAGCAGTAGCAAAATGGAAGGAAATTGTCATGGGAGGAATGAACACAGAAACATTGCTAAACAGAAACATATGTGTTTATTTAAGCTACCTTTTATATGCAGTGAACATGCTGGGCTTGCTTCTAAAAGAAGTATGGTAATGTGTTTTGATTTACTTTTGGCTGCAAATCTGGTCAGGGATTGTTGTGTGATGGGGTTTCCAAGATTATGTAAATTGCTTGACCACAATCCTGACTATACAGAATTAAGACTATATAACTATGGTCATTTATGCATGGTCGCTTTAACCTCCTTTAGTTCCCATTTCAGCCAGGATCAAAGTAACCCAGGTTGGGGAAAACTGTATGCATTGACTGGAATGATCAGGGATGAAACTGTGTGCTAATAGAGGCATGAATACAGAAAAGCAGTCTCCAAAGTTCAAATCAAGTCCAACCCCTTTAAATGCTGTGCTGTAATTGGCTTACCTCGCGAGAGAAGATTTCCTTCCCTCCCAGACCCAACTGCCGCATAAAAAAGCATTTTAAGAACAAAACCTGGAGCAATCTGAAAGAAGGGGAGGGGAGAAATCCAAGCCCCCTTTTTAAAAAGCTTTTCTTTTACTCAGAAAGAGCTCCGAGGTAGCAGGAAGCACTTGAATCCCTGCCTCTTCACACAGCTTTGTGATTGGCTGAGAGAGAAGCCAATCTTCTGTGCTTCCCCTGATTGGCTATCAGCATGCTGCCTTGAAGAGGGGGTTGGAAAAGGGTGGGGTGAAGCTCAACCCGAGAAAGTTGTATGCTTGCTCAGTGATTCCACAATGAGCCAAGATCCATGGTTTAATTCGGGCAAGAAGAGGAATGGGAAAAGCTGGGTTCATTTTGCATTGAAGCAGTGTTGAGCTTCCAAGGAATGAGGTAACATGCATACCCAAAAATTTGATCCTGGCTGAAACAGGAAATAAAGGAGGGTTAAGCGACCATGCATAAAACATCTATGTGAGCTTATGAAACCTTTACCTTTGCTTAGCATGTATTTGCCTGAAGGCCTGCCATTAGGATTGCCAACCTCCAGGTACTAGCTTGAGATCTCCTGCTATTACAACTGATCTCCAGCCAACAGAGATCAGTTCACCTGGAGAAAATGGCCATTTTGGCAATTGAACTCTATGGCATTGAAGTCCCTCCCATCCCCAAACCCTGCCCTCCTCAGACTCCACCCCAAAAATCTCCCGCTGGTGACAAAGAGGGACCTGGCAACCCTACCTGTCATGGGCACAGGCTAGACCTTAACACCTTGTAACCAAGCAAGCCGGATCTAAATCTGTGGAAATCAATGGATTTTCTTTAAGATATTGGGTTTGATCCAGCTAGCTTTTCTACTGGTGAAAATGGAAGGAGGGCTATTTTTTTGTGCAGCAAACACATATATTTGTTAGCAAGCAAATATAACATATCTCTCAGATCCCCAGCTCTACTGTGCATTATACAAATACTTAGAAAGAGAAATAGTTCAGCTCTGTCCTAGGAAAAAGAAACAGATTAGCTGAGAGCCAGGGAGCATGAAAAATATCAGTTTAATATGCCATTTGTTATACCAATTTTGTCACAAAGTGAATAGGTTTTATTTTCTGCCAGTGACTCAGCATTTCCCATGAAACCCCGCTTGGTTTCTCTCAGAAAACCAGGCTAAGCAAGCCCTGTTGGCTTGATGGCTTTTCTTGTTCGTGTTACTGCCTACGTTATCATGGCAAAAGATGTAAGAAATATTGAGGATCTTGGTGTCTGACTAGAAGCCAAGGAACAAATTGCTCTCCTACTTCAGTAGCTATCCCCAGGCATGCTATCTTAACAAAACAAAAAACAACAACAACATTTATTTATGTGAGGCTTGGACTAATTTGTTTCAGGTTAGCAGTTCTGTACTTGAGTTGATGAAAGCCACTATAGATCAACCAAATTTTGGGGTGGGGGTGAGGGGAGAATACCTAATCTTTAGAGCAATCGTTCAATAGGATTTCCCATCAAGGAAGAACTTTGGAACTTTATTGAAGTGAAAAAATGGCTGCCTTCTACCACTGTTCCCCTTACATTTTTAAAAACTTGTTCATCTTTGGTTGTTAGAGTTGCCAGGTCCCTCTTTGCCACCGACGGGAGGTTTTTGGGGCAAAGCCTGAGGAGGGTGGGGTTTGGGAAGGGGAGGGGCTTCAATGCCATAGAATCCAATTGCCAAAGCGGCCATTTTCTCTAGGTGAACTGATCTCTATCGGCTGGAGATCAATTGTAATAACAGGCGATCTCCTGCTAGTACCTGGAGGTTGGCAACCATATTGGTCGTGTAACTTGTCAATTGTATTGTCAAATGTGAATCTGACTCTAGCTGAAGGAAGGAAGACTTGGGAGAATCTTAAAGCTTCTGTATGTCAAAGTCTGATGAATTTGGCCTAGGAGCCAACTTCAGCTCTAATGCAGCAAATGATAAACACCCAGTTTGCGTACTGTTATTCTAGTATTTCCGCTTTCCACTAAGATGTAGCCTCAGTCTAAAATATACAGTGCCCATCAGAACAATAAATTAAATATAGCGTTCATTAAAATGTAATCTAAAAGTAGAGAGATACAATGCATTCAGTGAAGGTTTGATGCTCTTTACAGCCAATGATTATGATGTTTAGAAGAATTAAATACTTTTGATTTTCCAAAGCTCTAAACTGAGTGTACATGTTTTGTAAATATTTATTGAACACAATATACAGAAGAATTCTATTTGTGTGTATTACTAGCAAACATCTGCACAGAAGAAACCTGAGGTAGAAAGTACCTAGAATAATTGTGTTAACAGTGGTAGTAACAGAAAGGGATGTTTGCCTAGTACTTCAGAGTCTTCAAAAGGCTTCACATGCACTGTCATTTTGAATAAACTTTGTAAATGCACAGGGATCGCATACCCAAGCCCCCTGGTTCAGTTATGACATGAGGAGAGTCCCGAGGTGGTTCAAGCTGGACTCTCAAGCACAGCTGAAGTTTGCCATGTCAGAATATCATTGTGGGGAATGGGTCACCTGTGGATTGGCTGCACACACCCATTATTTTGGCTATCATTTCCCTCCAGACTCAGGGCGGCCATTACCACTGTCTGCTCCTTGCCCAGAGATCTTTGCACTATGCCTATTCCCCTTTCTGCTACCTGTGTTGCTAGCAATAATGTGGGAGGTGAAAAGTGACCTGAAAGACGACTGCACTGTGTTAATAAAAACATGTTTAATGTGTGTGTAAAGTGCCGTCAAGTCGCAGCCGACTTATGGCGACCCCTTTTTGGGGTTTTCATGGGAACAGACTAACAGAGGTGGTTTGCCAGTGCCTTCCTCTGCACAGCAACCCTGGTATTCCTTGGTGGTCTCCCATCCAAATACTAACCAGGGCTGACCCTGCTTAGCTTCTGAGATCTGACGAGATCAGGCTAGCCTGGGCCATCCAGGTCAGGGAACATGTTTAATACAGCTCCATAAATCATCAACACACGAAACATTCACAGCTGCGAGCAACAGGAAAAGAACTGGAACCAAGATAAGAACACGGAGCATAACTTGCTTCATTTAAAGGGTTAAAGTTCCTACACAATGAAGTATGGCGAGCCAACGAGGCCAATACATTACAGGAGGAGTGTGTGATGTGGAGAACCTTCCCTACCCCCTTTCAAGAGCATACTTGTGCCACTTTTGGATGACCCTCTCAGACTCCTCCTGGGGTGAACTGCATGATGAAGTCAGCTGAGGTAAGGAATGAGCAGGGGGTGGGAACAAAGCCTAATCTGTACACCCTAGTCAAATGGAGACATAGCTGTGGAGCAATCCACACATTTATTGAGCAACGTCACAAGAATGGTAGCTTATCAGATGAATGGGGTGTCAGTATCTTCATTCCAGCAAGGCATCTGTGGCTTTACAAATTGCCCTGCCCCAGCATTAGAGATAGAGCTGTCCCAATTACTGCATGCCATGAGAGAGACAGGTTTGCCACCCTGAAGGAGCTGGGCTAGATAAAGAGAGTTGGCAACTCAACCGCTAGGGTTGCCAACCTCCGGGTACTAGCTGGAGATCTCCTGCTATTACAACTGATCTCCAGCCAATAGAGATCAGTTCACCTGGAGAAAATGTCCGCTTTGGCCATTGGACTCTATGGCATTGAAGTCCCTCCCCTCCCCAAACCCCGCCCTCCTCAGGGTCCACCCCCAAAACCTCCCGCCAGTGGGGAAGAGGGACCTGGCAACCATATCAGCTGCAGAGTAGCAAAATTTACAGTGGGCATCACAGACATTGGTCACACTATAGGCTCAGTAGATGGTTTGAATTTTACTGGGGAATGTTGTCCTCCCTATCCCCTGCCCAGATGGATGGCTGTCTGCACAAAAACCAAAGAGTCACAAGGGCAGTAATGAGTAATTCTTTTGTCCAACAATAAAAAGCAGGTGACTGCTAGTGTTCTGCATATTACGCTGCTTACACTGTATTTTCTCTTGTATACTTTACATAATTTTTGTATTTGAATTTTACGCTGCTTACACAGTATTTTATCTTGTATACTTTATATAATTTTTGTATTTGAATTTGAGCCTGCATGCTGTTTTGTTATTTGAGTGTTCTGCATATGGCATTTGGCCAGGGACTGTGGATCCCCATGATAGGCTGCTCCCGTTGAGAGCAATTGAGCACTTACTCATTCCTTCTGGGGAGTTGCAGAGGGACTGCACCTGCATGCACTGTGTGTTGGGACTGCTCCATGGGACTCTGATTCAGCAAAGTAACATACATCACGGATGTCTGGCCAACAATTGTACAGATCTGAGTGGGTGGTGGTTTTCACCCCAGACTGCAGATGTGCTTCCTGTGAGTGTATACCCCTGTGAGTGTATACCCCTGAAGGGAAAAGGGTGAAACAGGTATGATGTTGTGCTGATGGCATGATTGTGGAAGGCCAGAAGATCTATTGCCTCCTCCTCTTTCAGCATTGTACATTGTTCCTGCTAACCACTGTCATGGAAGTCAGGATACTTGAGGCAATACACACAGCAGGTACAGGGGGTGGGGAGATAGTTACAGCATCCTCTGGTTGTTGCTGGAACTCTCCTCCCATGTTTAACCTGGGGGGCATTATTCTTTCTTCTCCCCATTGGAAGACCCTGCTCTGTTTTCTGGTTCTGTGTCCTGGGATGGAGTACTTGTAAGAGTTCTGAGCAAAGGAGTTAGGCACATGCAGCAATAATGCTTGTTTTCTCCCTTCGCTATTTGGGCTAAGCACTCTCTCTGTCCTAGGTGTGCTTTATGTGCAGTTCCCAAAAAAAGTGGGGAAGGTTTTGCATCCTGAGTGTGCATAATGTGGGCCAAAGAGAATCACTCTTGTGCCCTAGCATTTGAGCTCTGTGTAGCTTACCTGGGGTTTATGAAGGGCCTATGAGGCTGTGATATGGAGGCATGTGATTGGCTGTTGGGGAGGACTATGACTCCCTGCAGGCTTAGTTGGCATCCTAAGCTGTTCTGGTGTTTTGCATATGGAGGGAGGTGTGTGCTGTCCTTTTTTTCCTTCTTGCATGTTCTCCTATGGAATACAGCAGGGTTTTTGCTAGCCTAATATTACACTGGCGTTGGGAATAAATCTGGGGATGGAGGGGCTCATGAAGCTCACTAAGTCTTACTTTACCCACTGCTCATCCCTGAAGTTGCATAGATGTTCTAGCACAGCAGTTAGGCAGTTTGGAACCAGTGGGGCTTGCTATGGATGCATCTTCAGATGCATCCACATATGTTCAAGATCCTGGTATAACTCAATGATATGCCAGTGTAGCACTCAGTTGTCATCCTAAGTCCTTTTGAACTATGGCTTAGAATGGGGACTAACTCCAATATCAGACTTTTTCCACCTAAGATTATAGGTGGTAGAAATGCTTGCCTTGACCGATAGTTCAAGACTGGCAAACCATTACAGGTACTCCAAAGCTGCTTATAAATACATATTTCATAGGTGCGTGTGTGAGGGGGTTGCTTCAGAAAAGCTAACCAAGATGGAAAGCCTTTAAAGCAGATGTGAATAAGGGATATACTATATCTATATGGTTAGGCAGTCTTACAAACATTCTTTATTGATGACCAGTTCAGATTTTCTGAGGACCACCACTGATGGAGGAAGCCTTGCAACATTAATCATTTATTCTGTTTTCTCACTTGCTGTTCTTTGAAGTCCTGGGAGATTTTTAAATTGGGAAACGTGGTAGTGGTGCATAGAACATTGGGTGTTCTTTTTGTTTTCAGGTGCTAAATGTTTACCAAGGAGATTCTGACAATGCTATTCTTTATGTCCTGATATTTGTTCAAAAAATGCTTAACTCGCTTTCATACATTGCATTTGGAATACCCTCCTTTTGCTGCTGGCGCACTGAGCCAAAAAGACAGCTTCCCCGTCACTTCTATTCAGCTGACACTGAATAACTAGTTCTTTAACCTCTTTTGGAATAACAAGTGACATCCACAGCAATGTAGAGCAGATAAGTGGGGAGGGGAATGGGACGACCCAACAGTTGATCTGTTCATAAGTGAGGGAAAGACCAAATAAACCAAAAGAGATTTGAATTAGTCTTAACAGATTTAAATATATCCTGAGGATATAGATATAGCTTCACTTTTAAAAAAGTCTCACAAGTCAATAGTGCTTACCATATGAATCCTTACTTTAAGTAAAAGAGAAAGGAAAGGAAAAAAAACAGCATGCCAGCTGTCATTCTAACCAGGAATGACATGTGCAGGTCTCCCTGAAGTCAATAAGAGATGCAGGCATATCTGTTTAGGGAATATGTTTAGCATTATCCTACCAAGGAGATTCAATTAAGCACTCGGCTGAGGGTAAATCTTTGCCTGGTAAAAATAAACCTTGTTTAACCTTGATTTCCCCATTCGCCCCCAAAAATTAATCAACAAAGAAAAAAGCCATGACATAGGATTTAAAACCAATTAAGTCCAGGTTGAATATAGAATTATCAATTTAAATTAATATGCTGAGCAAAACATTATACACCTGCATTGCTTTCCAGCTTCAAAGCATACACACTATGGGAGCCAAAGAAAGGGCAATAAAAATATCCCCCTACCTTTTAAAGTAAACTTAGCTTTAATGGAAATGTCATCCCCCCCAAAGGGATTTGATATTGAGAAATGCCACACTGTAAACAGTGTGTGACTGATTTTGTCATCTTATTTTTTAAGCTGAATTTGCTAAAGGAGCCAGGAAGTGACATCCTATCATGGTAAATTAGTATTCTCCAAATCTCTGTGAATTTCAGTCTTGTTCAGAGATTCAGCTACGGATTGTTAGAAAAGATTTAAACACCAACAAATAACTTTCCCTCCACTCTTAGAGTTGGGTGGAGTCTTACCACCTTGACTCCATTATTACAGTCACGCGGGATTGAAATCATTGAACATGTCTTATTAGATTGCTGTTTCTATCAGGAAATTAGATCCAGGCTCATTAGACCAATATTGTCCAAATACCCAAGCAGAACAAGCTCCTTCTATACTGACTTTCTCCTTGCTGACTGCTCCAACGAGACCACCCTTAAGGTGGCAAAATTCTGCGCACAAACATGTTTAATAAGACAGAAGAAGGTAACCTAAATTTTAATTAAAGTTATTCAAGTGTTATAACTGTACCTTTTAACTATTTATATATGTCTAGAATTATATCAATTTGTTGCTGGTCTTTGACCGTAAATAAACTTGTTGTTCAAAATATTGTCGAAGGCTTTCACGGTCAGAGTTCATTGGTTCTTGTAGGTTATCCGGGCTGTGTAACCGTGGTCTTGGAATTTTCTTTCCTGACGTTTCGCCAGCAACTGTGGCAGGCATCTTCAGAGTAGTAACACTGAAGGACAGTGTCTCTCAGTGTCAAGGGTGTAGGAAGAGTAATATATAGTCAGAAAGGGGTTGGGTTTGAGCTGAGTATTGTCCTGCAAAAGTAATGTGCTAATCATTGTCCGGTAAGTATCAAGATAATGTGCTAATGAGGGTATGGTATGTTAATATGGAACCAATTGTATCCTGAAGTGATCTGTTAATGTGTGTAATCCAAAGCTAATCTGCATGGCTATTGTTGAATGTTGTCTTTGTTAGTCTGGAGGTTTTCAGAACAGGAAGCCAAGCCTTATTCATTCTTAAACTCTCCTCTTTTCTGTTAAAGTTGTGCTGATGTTTATGAATTTCAATGGCTTCTCTGTGCAATCTGACAAAATAGTTGGTAGAATTGTCCAGTCTTTCAGTGTCTTGGAATAAGACCCTGTGTCCTGTTTGTGTCAGTCCATGTTCAGCCACTGCTGATTTCTCTTGTTGTTGACTCCATTATTACATTCATTAAAATATTTATTAAAATATTTCATCCTACCTTTCCATTCTAACAGAACCCTCAAGAGATTAATAACTAAACATGAGTGACATGATAAAACATTAGAGACCTAAAAGCATAACACATTTTAAATAACAATAATAGTGAACTAGCTGTGAGCAGAACATTTCTAATGGTCTTTGGCAAGTTTTACTTTTGTGAATGATACTTGGGTCTAGGGTTGCCAAGTGCTAGGTGGTGGGGGGCATACCAACTGGCTCCCCACCGATGACCTGAGGGTGGGCGGGCAACACGTGCACGTGTGCCTGCCCATTGTGCCACATCGCTTCTGGTTTATAACCGGAAGCACCACATCACAAAGGGCTGTTTACCACTCAAACTCCCAGTTTGAGTGGTAAAAGGCCTCTTGTGATGCAGCACTTCCAGGTGTAAACTCATCACAAGGGGCCTTTTACCACTCAAACTGGGAGTTTGAGTGGTAAACGGCTGCTTACCATACATTTACACCCGGAAGTGCTGCATCGCAATGGGACTTTTATCACTCAAATTCCCAGTTTGAGTGGTAAAGGCCCCTTTGTGATGCAGCACTTCCGGTTGTAAACCAGAAGTGATGCAGTCGCGGCCGCGCAGCTGCACACAATCTTTCCCTACCTCTGCCCAAAAACCTCCCACCTGAGGAGAGGGGGGACCTGGAAACCCTACTTGGGTGAGATACTTAACTTTGGGATGTAAGGCTCTGTGCATGATATTAGCAATACAAAATATGACATCTTGGATGTCTTCAACATTCCTAAATGAGCCAGGTCAGTAACATTTTTCAGAGCCTCACCCAAGAAAAATATAACATCCCGTCTTTCTTTCTTTCTTTCTTTCTTTCTTTCTTTCTTTCTTTCTTTCTTTCTTTCTTTCTTTCTTTCTTTCTTTCTTTCTTTCTTCCTTCCTTCCTTCCTTCCTTCCTTCCTTCCTTCCTTCCTTCCTTCCTTCCTTCCTTCCTTCCAGGAAGGAGCAAATAGACTTCACACTAAAAGATATGTATATGCACAAACATTATATTTATTTTTGATATCTTTGAGTTTTTTAGCATGTTTATTTTTTTTGTTAGTGAGTATTTCTTTCAATTGATGTCAAACCAGTTTTCAGCTGTAGTCTCCTCCCCACATCCAATTGGGATGAAATCCTGAGGGATTCTATTTGTTAATGAAGGGACCCTCTCTGCCAAACTGGACATAGGACAATAAAACATTGCAGAGCATTTTCTCCAGATGAACTGATCACTGTCACCTGTAGATCAGTTGTAATCCCATGAGATCTCCAGATACCACCTGGAGATTGGCAACCCTAGGTCAAACCCTAGTCTTTGGCAGCAAAGGGGAGGGGTGGAGGCACAGCCTCTCTCAGCATACTTGGGTGTGCAGGCCATGAAAAGTGATTTGTGGATTAAGGCCACCTACCACTTAGAGCCAGGGTGTTTTGCCCATTAACACCAGCATGCCTCTGGCAGCCTTTATGTACATGTCTGCACTGAATGTTGGATATAAATAAGCCATTAAACCTGAAACCCATTTGATTGTTGGTGGTCTTGATCCTACCTAGGGTTGACAACTCTGTCTTGGAAAACTTCTGGAGATTTGGGGGGGGGTAGAATTTGGGGAGAGGAGGGAGCTCAGAGGGATGCAATATAGGGTTGCCAGGTTCCTCTTCATCACTGGCAGGAGATTCTTGGGGTGGAGTGGGAGGAGGGCAGGGTTGGGGGAGAGAAGGGACTTCAATGCCATAGAGTCCAATTGCCAAAGTGGCTGGAGATCAGTTGGAACAGCAGGAGATCTCTATCTAATACCTGGAGGTTGGCAACCCCAATGCAATACCATAGAGTTCACCCTTGGAAGCTGCCATTTCCTTCAGGGAACCTGATCTCTACAGTCTAGAAATCAATTGTAATTCCAGAAGAACTTTTGGAGGTTGATAACCATTGGTCTGACCATTGTTTGAGATGCTGTTCCTTGGGTCTCTGTTTTAACCCATGAGATAATGGAGGATAAGCCTCTGCTGTCTTACTTTCAAAGAATACAAGTTGTCATCTTTTTCTGTCTTCTCCCACTGTACTCTTTTTCATGTTCTAATCCTGTTTTGATGTCACACAAATTCCATTTTGTGATAGCTAGAGTTGCCAACTCCAGCCTGGGAAAATCCTGGAGATTTGGGGGTAGTGCCTGTGGAGGGGGAATTTGGGGAGGGATTTCACCTAGAATCTATGGCTATACAGTGAGTCCTCTGAAGCTGCCTTTTCCCCCAAAGTAACTGATCTCTGTAGTCTGGAGATCAATTGTAATTCCGGGAGAACTCCAGGCCCTACCCTTAGGTTGGCAACTCTAGTGATAACTAACCAGATGATGAGTAAGTTGCACACTTAAATAAAATAGAAATGGATGTAACCACAAAATAACATGAAAATGCGGTTGGAGACATGCTGGGATGAGAAAATCTACTGAGAGCAAGACAGGACTAGTCCTTCAGTTGCTGCACATGATCACAGCTCTGCAAAACTAAACGTTACTGTGTACTATAGGCCTCATTTGTCAATCTTAGAAATCTATCATAATTTCAGGTAAGGCTGTAAATGTCAATGTATATGAGCAGTTAAGCAATAATATGGTAGAGAGATTGTGGAAGTAATAAAAGATGGATCTGTCTTGAAAAGGTGAAGGCCAAATACCTCCATAAACTAAAAAGGTTTATTGTTTGCATAAGCTTCGTTTATGAAAGCTATATTTTACAAATAAGTAAACTAGACTCCAAAACCAAGCCGTTCACATCAAAATTCTGAGTGTATTTGCTTGTGGATTTTCAGACTCACTGTTTCTGTTCTGGTATGTACTCTGTCTGTGTTTGCTTCAGAAAATGGTCAGAGTTTATACTCTACACAATCTACCTGTTACTTACCTTCTCATGTTCGTTTCTCAACAATTGCCAAACTGTTATATCACTGAAGCAGAAGTAGACCAGCTGAGGAGGGGGTGGCTAACCACACGCAGAGCGATTCCGGCACTTCCGGGTTTACCCGGGATGGTCTAGCACTCCCCTCAAATCTCCATGGTTTCCATAGAGATTCCATAGAGATTTTGGAAGGAATCATTAGAGCATCCCATGCTATTCTGGAATCGCGCTGGCTCAAGTATGCACGTGGAACGCTCACCCACAGACCTGGGGGAAAAGGCTCTTGCCTGAGGCCAAGTAAGATCTCGCAACCCTAGCTCCCCCCCATCCACAGACGCCTCAGCTCTTGCTGATCTAATTTGGTTGAAAATAGCCTGCAGTGATTCTGCTGACCCTTCAGATAGCCTCTAATCCGTTTTAAAAAGTCCTATTTAACTAAACAACCTCCAAACATATTCATTATGAAGCAAACAAAGAAGGGAAATTCTCCAGGCCAATCTGTGAAAGGTAAAAAAAAAAAAAAAACCACTGCTTGACCACAAGGCAACCAGCTACTCCTACACAGTGATCAGGGTTGGCAACCTCCAGGTAGAGGGATCTCCTGCCCCAAAGTTCTGTTTCCTGCCACCGCTCGGAGAAGCATCTGGAGATTTTTTTTTTTTTTTTTTATGGCTGTTGGTGAATAGCATAACATCACTTCTGGAGAAAACCTGGAAGTGACATCACACATCTCTAGGAATTGCAGGGAACTCTACAGGAAAACTGTAGTTTCCAGCAATTCTTATGGAGGAGAGATGTCACTTCTGTGGAAAACTGCCAGGAAAAGTCAATGGCTGTTCCCATGTCCCTGCCCCCCAAAGCGTGAAAAGGGAGGGAATACATGTCAGTTTTCTCCATCAACAGTTTAAGCTAAGAAGAAGGAAGGCTATTTAAATCTTCTACCAGCCTGAGATTGATTGGCCAATGAACTGCTCCAGCTGCAGTATGAACAATCAGCCAGCATCCTCATTTTAAATGCTATCAATAATGAATCCCATTTAGGCTGAAATCCTAGTAAAACATCTGTAATGGCTAGAGGCAGGAGAGATATTGGGTTGGATCCAGACAGCTTTTTCACTTAATCTTGCCCAATTCTTTTATTTTACTACCACATCTGTCCCACTAGGCAAGCCCCATGAACCCCAGCATAGCCTTTTTGAGTAGTCAAGGCCTATTTCACCAGCAGGAAAGCTGGTTGTATCCAACCCACTGTTCTTATGGTCTCCAATACTGTATGGTTGTATTGGTTCTGTCGAGATTCTAGGCAAATGTTTTGACCCCCCAAATGTGGGGTTATGCAATCCCTTTCCCTTCACCTCCCCGCAATAGACACACTGTGAGGTAGGCAGGGCTGAGAGAGCTCTAAGAGAGCTGTGACTAGCCCAAGGTCACCCATCTGGCTTGATGTGGAGGAGTGGGGAATCAAACCTGGTTCTCTAGATTAGGGTCCACTCTGGCTCTCAGAATCCTACCCAATCTCCCTTCTTACTACATCTCCCCTCCCATGTGGCTTTTGTCCATGAAGGTCCCAGCATCCTCAGCATACCCTTTTAGGCTTGTTGTGTTAGGCTATCTGGACTCTGAAAAATGTTAGAAATGCTGAAGATTTTTATTATTTTTATAAGAAGGGAATTCTTATGCTGTGCTGAATGCCAGAATGCAGTTGCACCAGGATGTAAAATGTTAACCAGAAGTTCCACAGGAACCTGCAAAAGAAGTAAGTATTGAAAAGCTGAGAATCACAAAAAAGATTGCTGGTGTTTAAGGAGAAGGTACACTGAGTTTTCCAAACATTAGGGGAGCTGAGTTTTTACTGGCAGCTTGCAAAAATAGATTGGAGTTTAAGGAGCATAGACATGAAAGAATCAAGACAGTCAAATCCCTGCTGTTTTATTCAAGTGGCACCTTTCTGTTTGAAGCAGATCAGGTCTGTCAAGAAACCCTCCATCTCTGGTTAATAACAACAACAAAATGTGTAAATGACAGTAATGCATTGCTAGTGCCCAAGCCATTTAACGCTGTGTTTTAAGTATGAAATCTCTAATCAATTTTAGACAGTAGAAATGCTTAAGAACAGGTATTCCCCAGCACCTGATAGTCATTGTTTAGAATAATGCAATTACTTTGGAATAATGTCACACACATGTTTCTTCAGCTGAACCCACAAAGTCTGCATTGGCTTGAAAGATAACTATAGGAAAGCATGTGTGTGTGAAGTGCCATCAAGTCGCAACTGACTTATAGCAACTCTAGCAAGGGGCTTTCAAGGCAAGTGAGAAGGAGAGGTGGTTTGCCATGGCCTTCCTCTGCAGAGTCTTCCTTCCATAGGGCTGCCAGCTCTGGGCTGGGAAATACCAGGAGATTTTCGGGGTGGCGCCTAAGGCAGGCAGGGTTTGGGGAGGGGAAGGACTTCAATGGGATATAATGCCTTCCAACGTGGCCATTTTCTCCAGGGGAACTGATCTCTATTGCCTGGAGATCAGTGGTAATAGCGGGAGATCTCCAGCCACTGCCTGGAGGTTGGCAACCCTATCCTTGCTGGTCTCCCTTACAAGTACAAACCCTGCTTAGCTTCTGAGATCTGTCAAGGTCAGGCTATACCATACTTCCTTCCTTCCCTTAGAAAAGTCTAAACAATGGAAAAAAACTTGCAAAATCTGGATGCCAATTTCTAACCAAGAATCCTCCAGTCTGTACACAAATGTCTGCATGTGGCTAAGTGAATATTGATGAAAAGAGTAAAACCTTTGAGACTCATCCAAATATATGTGGGTGAAAGTGATACATGTTTCTACCAGTGTGGCAGACAGCCAGACCAAGAACCAGATGCACAATTTCTTAAATATCATGTTCAAGGTGAATTCAGCTTTTACTCAGAATATGTATCAGAACGCAAAATCAGGCTTAATTCAAATTTTCATAAAGATCTGTAGTACAGTAGTCTTAAGAATTTTAAAGCAAACCAGGTGCACAGCTTCTCACAAAGATTGTAACAGGTTCCTCAAGGGATACAAAGTGTAGCAGCTGGTCTGCTTTAAAATTCTTAAGACTACTGTACTACAGATCTTTATGAAAATTGAATACAGCAAGACCATGTATCCATATGAAGAACTTATTAATCTTCATTGAAGTGAACACATATACTTATGGTGAAATATGTGGGACTGAAGAAGACTCCGAAACGATCGTATCCTAGCATTCCATCTTGTTCTTCAGTAATATGAACATCCATTGAACATCTACCTGCATTTAGGATACGAAAAATATATGCCTAGATTGCTGCCTAGCTACCTGGAGGTTGGCAACCCTAGTGGGGGGAGAAGTGCCAAAATGATGACACCTGCCCTCCTAGTTCTTCTTTGGGGCAGGGAGCAGCACAGAAGTGGCAAACTCTAACCCTGTGTTGCAAGATTTCATTTGAGGGTATAGAAATGCCCAACGTATTTGGAATGAAAACCAACCCTGCATTTCCCTGGGCCTTTTTCTATCGTCCAAAGCACAGCCATCTTAATTCTAGAGAGCAATTCTTTGTTCTCCAGGAATCCAAAAGTGCCTTTCTCTCCCAAGAAACAGCTTATCGGGGTTACATGCTGCAGACGGAGGGAGTAAGAGCTTATCCCAAGCAAAGGTCAGTCAATAGCTAGAAAAGCAACGTCAGAATCATAACATATAATGGAACATACAGTTACTGAGAACCCAGTTAAGAACTTAAGGGGTTCAGGCCATCTTCTCACACAGAAGGCACTTGTAACACATACAGGAGAAGGATTTGTGCTTGGTCAGCATGACACACAATGGCCCTATAGAACACACATTGTTTGCAGGGTATAAGAAAGGCTCACCATGACTCGGAGTTGCCTCTTCTCCTGAAGAGATCACTCTACCTGGCAGTCATTGATTCACATCCGTAGAAACAAACTAGCTTATGTAATTAGACTGCCTCTCTGTGTGACTATCTGTCTCCTTGCTCAGTCTGGGAGTCTGTGTTGGGATTGTTTCTAATTTCCTGTTATCTGTATCTGAATAAACTCTGGTTTGGATGAGAGCCCATTTCTGTGTTTATCATGGGTAAGTAAGGCAGGAGAGACTGCCTGCGAGTGTCAGATTTTTTGTTGCCTGTCCCAGGGAAAGGAGTGATCACCCTTTCTTGGGACAAGGCTGTGTTTAATTAATTCCTTGAGGGGATATTCCCACAGGGATCCCTGAACCCCATTTCTGATGCAGCATATACAGTTGGGATTCACTTCTAAAGGACCCTCCGGAAGGAAGGCAAAGCCCCTGTACATGACATATGTGCCTTTCTCACTGTAATTGGAAAGCCAGGATTTTTCCTTTCATGACTGCATGATGCTCTTTCTGGAAGGAAAAAAAGATCAACAAATGATGTCCCTGCCTTTTTTCTTCCAAGAGAATACCAGCACAGGAGTGACAGCTCAATAGGTCAAGCTGTGCGAAAATAGGACAGTAACAAGTGTTCTTTTTGTATTCTGTATCCCCCTTTTTTCTTAAAATAAAAATATTAAAACTATTAAAACGAATGATGAAATCCTTTCTCTCTTTCCTGTGCTGTCCTACTCTTCATCAGGGCCCCAGGCTTCTGACAGTTTACATTAAAAGAGTCTAGGAAGACCCAATCATGGGTCTCCTACCAGTCTGCAAAAGCAGACCCCCACCAAGAACTAGAAAGCATGTTTTTAATCTGTCTTGAGCTTTGATTCAGTCATATTGTCTCATAGATGCTCTCACTGTCTTCATAAATTACTTTCATGTTATCACAGAGGTCATCCAGCACATCCAAGCCATTGACTGGGAATGATTCCAAATGCATGCAGAGGCAGATAAATGCTGTGACTGTACATTCTAGGCAGTGTGCGTGGCCAATTACGATGTTGTACCTTTTTGCTGACAAGAAGCTTGTGAGGGAGGGGACATAATAAGCCATGAGATCTATGTGGTTTTGAAGTCTTCTTTGCTTCCTGGTGAACTCTGTCCTCAGCCCGTGCATGACAAGGACAAATTATGATATCCTAAAAAGGTACACAATGGATCTTTACAGCATTGATCGACCTATGTATGTATGTATGTATGCATGTATGCAAGTATGCAAGTATGCAAGTATGTGTGTGTGTGTATAATTTTGCAATTGGATATTGTTTTAATGTTTCTAAATTCACTCAACATGACAACAAAACCCAACTTATCTCACTTTTAAACCAAGACTCCCCAAAGCAATGGCCATTAAAGCATGGCCAGAGATTCGTTTGTTCGTCCCTGTCATGTCACACATCTTTTAAATCTGCAAGCCAAAAACTGTACGCATGAGAGGGACTTGAGTAGCTGCTGCTGCCTCTTTCTGCCCCTCTGCCTTGCCTTTCTTTTCCCATGCTTCAATGGAGAGAGAGCAGCCGCCCCCTCTCTGTCTCCCACCTTCTCCATCCAGAAACCAGGGTCCGGTGTTGGGTGGAGGCGGCAACGCGTTTCCGCGCTCTTCTGGCATGCCAACCCTCCTGAGGTGAGGGGAAGCTGGCAGTGGGGAGGTGGGCGGAGGTGGGCAAGTAGAGGCTGCAGTGGCCTGGGAAAGGAGCAGCAGCTGCTGCAGGCTTTCAGCCGTGGAGGGGAGAGGCACAGGGTGGGGGGGAGGAAAAGGTGCTGCCGCTGCCCTGCTATGGCTGGGCAGTAGCTTCAGCAGGGAAAGGAGCTGCTGCTGCTGCTGTCGGCGCCCCAGCAAGTCTCCCCTCTGGGACTCAACCTGGGTGCCGAGCAGGCACGGGCGAACTGCCTCCTCTGTTGTGCAACTTCCATTTAAGTCACGATAACAGAGGAAGGGGTCCTCCTGGGAATGTAGCAAAGGGGGAGGGGTCAACATGCGCTTGGGCAAAGCATGTGGGTGCAGACCTCCCCAATTTGCTTCGTTCCTGGGAGAATGGAGGGACAAAACAGCCATGCGTTAATGGCCTTTGTTTCCCAAGAAACAAAGTAGGGTACAAAGGAAAGGACAAGTCAGGAGAGAGGGAGAGAGAGAGAGTGCATGCTACTTCCAGCTGAATACACATGAAGACATTAAGGCCCTTAACAGCTTGTGAAGGCCAGTATTATCTGCTCTGACTGGCAGAGACATGAGGGTCCCTGGAAGAGGCATTTCATATCACCTACTTACCACCAGATCTTTTAAACTGGAGATACCATGGACTGATCCTGAAATTTCTTTGTGCAAGGTAGATTTTCTACCACAGAGCCATGCCACTTTCCCCTTCATCTCTTGTTATGAATGCCTTATTTCTAAATGGGGCCTCAAAAGAAGAGATGGGAAATATGTGATAATGCCTCATAATTGACAAACTTATCCTCTCATGAAAATCAAAATTCTACCTCAATTGTACTGTTTGTTAGTCTCGGAATCGTATAACCTGAATAATAACAGTTAGTCTCCAATTCAGAAGCTTAAAGCATTCTTCCTTAATTAAATAACTACCCCAAGATACCCTTTATCCTCTTTAAACACCCTGGCACGTTCTCAGTTTTAGGACTAAAGGATCTCTTAAGCACAGTAAAGATGATAACCGTGGGTGGGTGGAGCTGGGCTGGATAGATGATAAAGCTGGGAGCACAAATTGCCTTTAGCTGGGGCCATGAATCTCCTGGTCCCATTATGCCTGCAGCACTGCAAATGTGGAGCTCAATCATAATATTTTTGCAACGTGACATGTGTACTCCCATTACTGTCCAAGTGTCTTGCTATCAAGCACTTCTTGCTGAAGTCTCTCTGACACACGTTGTGGACAAATCTAAGTGAGTCTGTATGCTTACAAAGAAATACTAATGCTAACCTGCTTCCTCTAATAGAATGATGGGTGGAAAAGCTACTGGTGCACTGGAGATCCTGTCCCAACCAAAATGACTGGAATGGACTGCTTGTAGATTTACTTGTCACGAAAGCAGACATTTCCCAAGTTTCAAAAAGAAATGGTCATAATGTGCATATGTGGTCGACTATTACAAGAGGATATGTGCCAAGTAACTGTATATGATATAGATTTTGAGCCCATTGCTAAAGGGGCGGGCAAAGTTCCTTTGGAGCCGGCATGGCCCCGCACCGGCATAGGTGCCACCTTATCACAAAATAATGTAAGACCTATGCTGGCGTGGAGGCAAACACTGGGTGGAGCTGCCTTAGGCAGCTTCCACAGCCCTTTCATCCCAGGAGTGACCCCTTTAGTGGGGGCAGGGTTCCACCACCTTTTTTGGTGGCACAGCCTCACTTTGTTCAATGGGGCATTTTCCCCTTGTTTGATTTTTTTTTTTATTGTTCTTTTTGCCTCCATGGTGGCCGGGAAGCCTCGGAGGAGGCAGTGTGGCCGTGCCATTCCCAGCTGCTGCCAATCTGCACCCCCCTTCAGGATTGGGCTGCCCGTCCCACAGCTCCTTGGGAGATTCTTGACTGACCAGTTTAGTGGCAGAACACAGAGCAATGAAATTTTAATTGATGTGGACTTATTAGGTAAAAAAGTAAAGGTCCCCTGTGCAAGCACAGGGTCATTCCTGACCCATGGGGTTATGTCACATCTCGATGTTTACTAGGCAGACTTTGTTTCTGGGGTGGTTTGCCAGTGCCTTCCTCAGTCATCTTGCCTTTACCTCCAGCAAGCTGGGTACTCATTTTACCGACCACAGAAGGATAGAAGGCTGAGTCAACCTTGAGGCGGCTACCTGAAATCGACTTCCATCAGGATCGAACTCAGGTCGTGGACTTATTATATGTACTTATTCCATACATCTGAACCAGGATCATTTTCACTCATGCCTTGCCCATTACACTGACTAGTACTCATTTTCTTGATTTGATGGCTTGTTAGAATGAAAATTAGCATCTTCCCTAAAGCAGTGCTTTAGGCTATGAACACACACACACACACATAGACTCTGGTATCAGTAGAGATGTTTGCAGATAATAATGTACCAGATTACTGGAAGATGATAAAATAGATTACTTGACTCTAGGTAGAAAGTCATCATGATATCATTTGTAATAATCAGCATGATTTCACCTGCCTTCACTACATGCAGAAAATACTTTCGAGGTCTCTCCTACTGTGCTCTGCAAAAGCCAAGGAAGATAAATTTACAATGCTCCAAGAGTTGACAAGCAAGAATCTACATCTGAGCCACATCCTGCTGGGTTAATCTTAAGAAGACAAGGGATAGGTGGATCCCTGCTCTGTTGCAAAATCTTAGTCCTGTAGATTGCCTTAAGAATGTATGGCTGAGTTAGTAAACTTTAAGAGCATCATTATCACCCAAACTTACAGCCGCAATTTAAAAGGGGGAAGAAATTCAGGGCACAGAAGAACAGAACCATTAATTTCCTATTTTCCTCTGATGGCCGATTATTTTAATGAGGTACAAAAATAATTTAATAATTCATGACATGGATCTCCACAGCTTTTAACAAAAGTTTTATAAAGGTGTTCTCTAGGAATTTCAGGATGTTAATCATTTGTAGTTTGGCTCTTTCCAGGATTTCCTTGAGAATGATGGTGGTGGCATGTAGTTTGTAGCTCATCTCCTAACATTTACCATGAAAAATGGCACATTCTCCATTATTGATCAGTTGCTCTTGGATTAAATCCTGAATTGTATAGTCCAGTGAATAGTTCCGCCAGCTGTGCTCCATAGAATGCTGAGCTGTTCCAGGTGCCTGAGGTGATTTCGACTTTGTGTGGCCTTGGAACAATTTCTCAGAATTTGACAGGCTTGGATCGTAAGCAGAGTTATGGCCTTCTAACCCCATTGACTTAAAGTGCACTTAGAACGGTGTAACTGTGTTTAAGATTGCACTGTTGGTGTAGCAGTCGGCTACCTAGCAGATGTGCAGTTCGGTACAGGGGGTGTGGTGTGTTGAATTGCAATCCCTGTGAAACTCCCTATTCTGGAGTGGAATGTCCAGCTTGCAAATGGAATGGAATGGAAGTCAGTGGCTGTTGCTTCTAACAATTTTGCAAACTGTGACTGTACTAATACTTTATTATGAAAAAACCTTTTACATGCAAAAGAAGAAGCACATGATATCTATGTAAGTACTGCAATGTTTCAAGTGATTTCTATGGATTGATTTCTACAGTTACCACTAACTTCTTTGCCTAAAGCCATCTAGAAGTACACACTCCTTGCATGAACCTCAAAGTTTGGTGAAGATTTACCATACTTCTCTATGGAGGTGGGAGCAACCCCTTCCGGACCCCATACACTCGGACTGACTGGCCCAATCTTCACCAAACTTTGGGGTTTATGCAAAGAGAGTCCCTTGACACTACTCTGAAAATTTAGGAACTCTACCTCCAAGAATGTTCCTACAGGAGCTTTGGGGGAAAAAGTCCCATAGACTATAATGGACCCAAATTCTTTTGGTAAACCCAGAAATAAAGCCAAAATACCCCTTTACCAGTATGGGTATTTGGCTTATTCCGAGTTTACCAGAAAAAATCAGGCCCAATAAACCTAAACCCTGAAATGTCCGGGGTTTTTTTTTTTTTGCACAACCCTACTCACAACCTAAATTCAATCCCAACTGAAGTTGGTTTCAGGTAGCCAGCTCAAGATTAACTCAGTCTTCTGTCCTTCTGAGGTTGGTAAAATGAGTACTCACAACATGTGGATAGGATAGGTGGTTCTGGAAAAGGTCCTGAAAAAAAGATGGGTTAGATTAAAATGAATTGGGTAGGTGGATTTTTCTTTCTTTCATATTTTCAGTTGTGTGTGTTGTAATAGTTAGAGTTTTGGACCAGGGCATGGGTGTAACTACCCGCTCTGCTGTGAAGCTCACTGGGTGATCTTGAACAGTTACCTTATCTCAGCTTAACCTACTTCAAAAAGTTGTTGTAAGGATAAAATAAGAGAGTCGTACATAGTCCCCGAGGAAGGATAAAAATGGAGGGAGGGAGAGAGGGGTGACACTTTAGAAACACTCTTTAGAAACACACACACACACACACACACACACACACACACACATGAGATTATATTATATATAATGTGTGTGTGTTTTATTATTTCTGTTTCTAAAGTGGCATCTCCTAATTGGTCAAAAATGTGGAATAAAACTAATTGTATGGATTCATGATATCTATGCTGTGAAAATGGTGAATTAAAGTTGGATAAGTTTAATTCTGCTTGGCTGATTATAACAAGATCCTTTATTTCTGGCACTACAAGCTTCACAGAGCCGCATCCCCTAATTTGGGTTCACTTTCACATTTATTTATGCTGGATGAGAATTTTCTATGTCTTGAAAATATGTGTCAAATATATGTGCAGCTACATAAAACTAGGATAGACAAATGACACTTTAAAAAACATTCCAACAGTATCACTGAAACCCCTTATACAACAACTTAGGTATTGAAACTTATTGAGGTTAAATTGAGAGGTTATTTTTTCCTTACATGTTTCTTTAGCAGCTGATACAAACTATATAAGAATGTGGGACAAGATATATAGACTTAGATCTTACATTATGTATATGTTGCCAGCTCATTTTATAAGACAATAGCATATGCTTGTTCCACAGCTAACTCTCTGAATCTAAATGCAACAATTCTCTACAAACTTATACTCTGTTGGCAAGATGCCATTGTTTTGCTGTTCATTTTCTAAATTCTTCAACCCCCTGGTGGCTGATGGGACAGAAAGCTATCTAGAATAGAAGCCAATGTCACTTTCCTAAGGCAGCCTTTGAGAAGCCTATCATCAGTAGTGTCAGCTGTCGACATGCCCATCACAATAGAAGTTATGAGCTGTCAACCCTCATTCAGGTGGCTACATGAACAGACTCAAATGCCATGCTGAAGTTATGCTTTCAGATTGTCACCTGTGATACTCTAAAATATGTTGCAATATTATAAACAGAAGATAGTAAACTGCCCTCAAACTAGGTCGAGCACTACCTACAGGAATATAGTTATATCAAGGTCATAAATCTAATGTCCTCAGCTTTTCTGCATTGCTTTTCTGCAATCCACCTTCCAAAGCAGCCATTTTCCCAGGTGAACTGATCTCTATTGCTTGGAGATCAGTTGTAATAGCAGGAGATCTCCAGCCACCACCTGGAGGTCGGCAACTAAATGAAGTCCACATGGGTAGCTTAGATCTGGCAGTTGTACAAAAAAAAGCTAATTTCAGGAAAACACCTTTTGACATTTCCTCATGGAAGCTCATTAAACTATAAAAAGAGGCAAAACCATTTTTAAAAGGTAGAAAAGGAGCAAATTACATACACAGTGTTGGGGCAGAGGTTTCAAATTTGGGGACCTGGAAAAAAATCCTCCTGCAAGTTGTTCTCTTTAAATTTGTCTGGGACACAATGGATTTTCACCCATGCCCCTTGCTAGACTTCCTTGCCAGTTCCTCTTATGTAGAAATTTATTAAAATATAACCTGGTGATTCCTGGCAGGCCTCTATCCATATTGGAGCTCCGTATAAAATCTGTGTTACTACTTTAGAGCTGAATACCATAAGTGCTGTGGGAAGATATTGCCCGCCCTTACTAACAAAAAGGGGGGAAGGAAGAATCGAATTACAGCCTTAGTAGATATCCAAAACTGTTTTTGCACATTTTCAAGATGCACCATCCATGCCAGATTTGATTGGAAATAAACATCTTAATAACAAAACTTATTTACTTGCTCCAAAACTTGTTCTCCAATTTTCCAAGTAAATGCCAATTCTCCATAAAAAAATCTTACTTTCGACAAAGGTCCACTGGAGGTAGAGGGGGCTCACCAGGGACAGCCGAGACCTTGCCAAGTAAATCTATAACTGCAAATGACCTTCCCGAACATGCTCAGAGACACCATATCCATTTAAGGAGAAAGACAGCAAAGATTATTTTTCTCCATAGAGGTTCTTCCCTTCCTCTGGAAGAGATTTGGGCATGCAAAAGACGTGGTGGACTTTTTATGACATTAAACACTTTTTTAAATGGAATCAAATGAGGAATATTTTACGTTAGATTGAAAAACTTGCACCTGCAATCAAATTCTCATCATGCTACATGAATTCTCATCATGCTACATGAATTCTCATCATACTACATGTGTCAGAATGTTTTAAAATCTCTCTCTCTCTCTCTCTCTCTTTCTCGTTTTAAAGCAAATTAAATTCCATAGCCTTCCAAGGCTATGGAAGAATGCTATGTTCTAAGCTGTGTGTTGATTTTATATGGTATGCTCAAAAATCCTGCAAGACGGGGGAGTGCAATTAAAGTCAAACAAGATTCAAAAGGGGGGGGGGGAACCCAACTTTCTATATTTCTATTTCAGTTTCAGTTTCCTAAATGACTGCTTGACTGGTTTCAGTCTCAGAGAAAACAAATGTATCAATTATATAAATACTGCATTGGCAGGTTTCAGACTACACTTTCATCCCAACTCTACCTGGGGAATGGTAATGAGCGCACAAACGCTTCTAAGGAAGCCTGGGGGGGCTTGTTTGCCGGTCTTCACTCAGCTGAACTGCAGCTGTGGCTCCCAGTGGCCTTTCTGTTAGTAAAACGTCTGCTGTGCCCTACAGGATAATTTCTCTCCCCAGTGAATGGATAATTTGTGCTCTTGTTTCCTCCTTCGAGTAAAGCATGTACCATCTTCACTACGCAAAAACTACCTATGAATTTTCAATTGAGCCCTCTGTAAGTATTCTGCATAGCAAAACTTTTCTTTTTTCAATGGATGTTGCAAATAAGACACCGGTGTGTTACTTTTTCTCTGCTGTGAATCCTCTTAATTTAAAAGAATCCTAATATTTTTGTTGCTCTGGATCTTGCTTGACTATTTAGTGCAGGAACAGGGAGAGACCCCCTACTTGTTATGAAAGCCACTATGTTGAGAAAGTGGTATAAACATGAATAAAAAAACAACTGGCAAAACCCGCAGAAATGCATAGGGTTGCCAGGTCCCTCTTTGCCACCAGTGGGAGATTTTTGGTGTAGAACTTGAGGTGGGTGGGGAGGGGACTTCAATGCCATAGAGTTCAATTGCCAAGGTGGCCATTTTCTCCAGGTGAACTAATCTCTATCGTCTGGAGATCAGTTGTAATACCAGGAGATCTCCAGCTAGTACCTGGAGGTTGGCAACCCTAGAAATGCATGAGACAACCTCTGATGGTTGGAAAATGCAAGCATAATCAAAGCAAAGCCCCGAAATAGTTGGTGGGGTGAACACAAGGAACCACCCATGCAATAATGGCCCCAGTCTTTAACTCTCTTTTGGTTGGTGCACAAATGGCTATGCCTTCACTCCAGTGATGCTGCACAATGAAAAACCCTGAAAAATACAGCTCTTGATAAAACCCTAAACAAGGAGCAAAGAATTAGAAACCCTGGCAAAATTCCAAAAAAGGCATTTGGGCATACACAAGAGCTTTCCATTGCTTCCCCCTATGAGCAGTTCCTTGTGTTTAACTGGAAGATATTTAGGGTTGCCAGGTCCCTCTTTGCCACTGGAGGGAGGTTTTTGGGGCAGAGCCTGAGGAGCGCGGGGTTTGGGGAGGGGAGGGATGTCAATATAACAGAGTCCAATTGCCAAAGTGGCTATTTTCTCCAGGGGAACTGATCTCTATCGGCTGGAGATCAATTGTAATAGCAGGAGATCGCCAGCTAGTACCTGGAGGTTGACAACCCTAAAGATATTGATGAAAGCTTCTCAGGTTTGTAAACAGCTTTATCATGGGGTGCACAGAGAAAAGGCAACTCAGAAGACTTACTGGGTGCACAATGATGTGTGTATGGTTCTTTAGATTCAAGTACCCATTCTTGGGCACCTTTATGAATAGACTGATTGATTGTTCATTCTCTTACTCCTTCATTTGAAGTGAGAGCGCTAAAAAAGATTTTGGAGAATACTAGCATCTCTAGAATGTGATGCTATTTTTTTTAAAAAAAATGTATCCAAAATCTCCCTAGATGACAAAAGAGAGACTATTGGAGCATATGATTTATGTGCCCAGATGCAAAGACTTAGGAAGTGGAGAGTAAGTCCAGTATCATACTGAGGTCAAACACAGTGTACATAATCCTTATAACTCTACTTTAGCTGCCACAGTAGGAGACAATAAATTAAGCTGCATCCATTTGTTCTAACTTTGAAGATTACTGTAATTATGGGTATGAAGCAAATTATGTTGGAGGAGGTGAGATGGAAAGAAAATGTTTTTCCCCCCCAGATTATTTTATTGCTATAGAATGGTTGCTGCAAGGAGGTGGGTTCTGCTGGGCCCAACTGTAAGTTTGCTTGAAGCACTGCATCTGATGGACTGATGCCAAAGTAAGAGTAACAATGCTTTCTTCAAGATGAGATTTGAACAGGAGTATGTTTGATTACTTACTTTGGTACTACCTTGGTTGAGGAAAAGGTGATATCATCACGAAAAGTCAAAGATATTGCTGAATAATCTTTTTTGAGAAGACTGAGTGGTCCTTAGAACCTCAGGCTCTCCTTGAAGAGAGATGTCCATGTGGAACTGAGGCTCAGCAATATAGCTTCTCCACACGAAGGAATATACACTGTGATTTGTGGTTACTGTGCCTTCTAGGGATGTGCAGTTCAAAAATGTTAGCTTTAATTTTCATTATTTCAGAATTTTAAAAAAATTACTTCAATTCTGCCTCACCTCTCTCCCTAATAGACACCCAAAATGGCTTACATCATTTGCCTCCCCTCTATTTTCCCCTCACAACCCTGTGAGGTAGATTAGGCTGAGAGTATGTGACTGGAACAAGGTCATCTAGTGAGCTTCCATGGCAAAGTGGGGAATTGAACTTGGATCTCCCAGATCCTCGTCCACCACTCTAGCCACTATACCACCCTGGCTCTTATGATTACCATTATTCCAGCAGTATTCCAACAGTACTGATACTGTTTTGGGGATCCATTTCAGGTAATATTTTGGGGCTTAGAGAATATCAGATATCAGTAGACCAGGCCTCCATTTGGAGGCCAGTCCTATCACCACTGTTTTCAATGGGCCATAGAACTGATGTCTGGATTCCAAGTACCAGGGCATCCACCACTGTTTTCAGTGGGAAGTAAATCTGGCATCTGGGGTGGGCTCTGGCAGAATGATTAAATATGAATTGAAATAGTATATAGTTATCACTTAGTTTTGACTTGGACAGGTTATCTTTTCAAGCAGGTTATCTCAGTGCTTTTATCCTCCAACTTCCTGCTGGTGATGATAAGGATCACATTTACATAAGTACTTTTAGAGTATTCAAACTGCTTCACAGCCATGCTCTAAGGTAGGTCATTATTAGTATCCCCATATTGCACTTGGATGGGATGACAGAGGGCTGAGACTAGGATTGCCAACCTCCTGGCACTAGGTGGAGATCTCATGGGATTACAACTGATCTCCAGCCAATAGAGTTCAGTTCACCTGGAGAAAAATACCACTTTGGAAGGTGGATTATATGTCATTATACCCCACTGAAGTTCCTCCCCTCCCCTCCCCTCCCCCAAACCCCACCCTCCTCAGGCTCTGCCCCAAAACTCTCCAGGTATTTCCCAACTCAAACCTGGCAACCTTAGCTGAGACTAAGTCCACAACAGAAAGAAGATTTGAACCAGGGCCTTCCTGGTCCATCGCTCAGTCTCGAATCCAAAGTGTTACACCAATTGTGGAACTCCCTGGCCCATGATGTGGTGATGGCTGCCAACTTGGAAGGCTTTAAGAGGGGAGTGGAAATGTTCATGGAGGAGAAGGGTTATTCATGGCTATTAGTAAAAATGGATGCTAGTCATGATGCATACCTATTCTCTCCAGGATCAGAGGAGCATGCCTATTATATTAGGTGCATTGGAACACAGGCAGGATAATGTTACTAGTCTTGTTTGTGGGCTTCCTAGAAGCACCTGGTTGGCCACTGTGTGAACAGACTGGTGGACCTGATGGACCTTGGTCTGATCTAGCATGGCCTTTCTTAAGTTCTTATGTTCTCAACTACAGGGCAGTTCGAATGAAGGTTTTACTATGTGATTATAAAGAATATGGAGGAGAGAAATGACCATTAATCTAATTATAAACTGTACTTGAGTTTGATTGGTTTATCTAACAACTAATAAAAACAGAACACCTCAGAAAATATTTTAAGAGCAAAGGCTGATTTTTTTTTAAAAAAACTTGTTTTTCCTTAAAGTGAGTTCCTATATCAATAATTGATTTGTTTATGACATATCCTAATTCTCAGTATTGCGTCATTTCTACAACAATGGTAAGCAGAAGCATGAACGGAGAAGGTTATTATTTATCAGCTTCAGTTCAATGTGCCATGTAATCAAATCTTTTGTGAAAGCATCCTGCCACATAATCAGATCTCGCGAATTGTCAAAGGCAATTTTATAAATATATATATTCATTTAGAATCTCCATAAGCTTGTCGGGGCATGGGGTAAATAAAATTTTCATTCATTTTTTATCTGTTTGAAAGATATTTATGCAGTAATGCTATTTTTGCTCCTACCGTTTCTGTTATTCACACGCCTACAGAACTTGCATTGGAATGGGTAGGTTGCATCATGTAAGATCTGATTATGAAGTGGGTCAGAGAATTCAAACTTATATTAAATTGTATAATAATTAGTATTGTTGTTGCATCATGCTAGTTCATTAGGAAAACATTATAATACACAAGTAAAAAAGCACCCTCAGATGAGTTGCTTACGCTCCTGTGCTCTGTGCTCCAGGCTGTGGCTTCATGCTCTTTGAGCCTGACAGACTGTTGAACATCTTCAGAATTTTTATATAAAAAATAACTGGAAGGTTGTTGTTGTTGTTTTTATATAAGGTTCATTTTATTGATTAGAATGACTAAGTCCAAAATCGATTTCTCAGCCTCCCTGAACAGTGTGGTTGACTCACCTAATAGAAAAAAAAATAGTATTGCACAAATGTTCCTAGCTAGCAAAAAATCCTCCATGTTGTCCAGGGAACCAAAACAGAAGACAAGCCAAAATGCTGGAAAAGGTAGACATTTCCCATAGCAAACACACAGGAAGAGTTCTAAAAAACACTTTTTAAGTGTACACACTTCAGTTGCTTGTGTAGCTGTATCAATCAATGTATGGCTATGTGTTATGTGGGATAACTGGTAAGGGACATGGGGTTTATTTTATTTTGTAACTTTTAACCCTTTGGCCACACTACCACCCTGAGGAGAAGGCAATCCTATGTATTTCTCAGTATGACCTTAGTTTCATCTGCCACTTTGTATTTGTACCTTGATAGCCTGGGTATCCTAGCTGTAGGTCAGACAAACATTGAGACCCAAGAGAACAAGAAATAAATATTAAAATGTTTGTTAAAGAATTCATTTAACAGTTCAGTTGTGTGGATTGTCTTTTATGTTGTAAGCAAAAAGAAGTAAGCACAACTTCAGGTGAGTACACGGAGGCACCCACTGAATTTCTTAGACCACAACCTCAGGGCTAATATAGTTTCAGAGAATTAAGCTAGGAACCCACTTGGGGATGCCTTTATGCTTAAACCAGAAAGTTCATGGCGAGGAAGAAGAGATGTGGCATGGTTCTCCCAAACATCACTAAAGTCTTGCCAGAAAGAATCCTGAACTTGACTGTTCATTGACTTATAGCTAGGGTGGACTTGCCTGGAAACCTGACTCTTCTGCATCCCCGTAGTTACCTGCACTTTAGCTGAATATTGCTAGATCGATAATTGTTCTGCCCATTGTAGATCTGTGTTGTTGCAATAAGTAAAGTTGTTGCCCTTTATTGCTCCAGTTATTTGTGATGGCTTCCTTTATTCCATGTCTGCCTACAATGCTGTTATTAATTAAAAAAAAAAAACATTCCCAAGCAGGGATCAGCAAAATTATAATTTAAAATCTCATAGTATAAAGTACAGAATTATTGTCACTAATAATTTTAAATGGCAAGCAATTAAAGGATAAAAGTAAATATCTAAAGAGCTATATAAATCAAAAACCATTGCCAAAAACCAAACCAAACAAAAGAGTTTCAGTATAATTCAGCAAAAAGAAAAATTAGCATCAGTTGCAAAACCATGTACAGGTTGAGTATTCCTTATCCAAAATTCTTGGGACCAGAAGTGTTTCAGATTTTGGAATATTTACATAAACATTATGAAATATCTTAGGGATGGGACTCAAGTCTAAACACAAAATTCATTTATGTTTTATATGCACCTTATACATAGGAGCCCCGTGGCACAGAGTGGTAAGCTGCAGTACTGCAGTCAAAAGCTCTGCTCACGACCTGAGTTCGATCCCGACGGAATTTGGTTTCAGGTAGCCAGCTCAAGGTTGACTCAGCCTTCCATCCTTCTGAGGTTGGTAAAATGAGTAACCAGCTTGCTGGGGGTAAAGGGAAGATGACTGGGGAAGGCACTGGCAAACCACCCCATAAACAAAGTCTGCCTAGTAAACGTCGGGATGTGACGTCACCCCATGGGTCAGGAATGACCCGGTGCTTGCACAGGGGACCTGTACTTTTACCTTTATACACATAGCCTGAAGGTAATTTTATACAATATTTTTAATAATTTTGTGCATGTGGGGCATCATGGGGAACCTGCCATTGGCGCGACTGTCCTGAACACATGCCATTGTATTACCCTTTGCGGGTGCTCAAAAGTTTTGGTTTTTGAAGTATTTTGGATATCGGATTTCCAGATAAGAGATACTCAACCTGTAGTTTGACAAAATGTCTATCAAAGTAAAACAGTCTTACGGCTTTTCTTAAGGTGGGAAGCAGCAGGGCTAAATGTGTTTCATGTGTCAGGAAGTTCCAGAGTTTAGGTGCTGCTACTGAAAAGGCATCACCAATGGCTGAAAAAAGAGCAGGGCATCTCCTGAAATAAGCATCGTATTGGTAAGCCCATGCTGGAGAAACCAGCTCTTAAAGTAACTTGGCCTTAAAAACGGTTTAGGGATTGAAAATGCAAAATCAGCTCTTTGAACTGAGCTTGGAAATAAACTGGAAACAGCTAGCATTTGTCAGCTGTCAAACAACCACTTTCTGAAACCAGCTTCAATTTCTGAGAACTGTTCATAGGCACCCCTACTGCAGCAGAGCTTCATCTTATAGACATTTGCACATGCAGGCCACCTTTTAATACTTTATTTAATAGATGGTCTTGCATGTGTGAATCATTTCCAGCTAGGGTTGCCAATCTCCAGGTGCTAGCTGGAGAGCTCCTGCTATTACAACTGATCTCCAAACAATGGAGATCAATTCACCTGGAGAAAATGGCCGCTTTGGCAATTGGACTCTATGGCATTGAAGTCCCCTCCCGAAACCCCACCCTCCTCAGGTTCCACCACAAAAACCTCCCGCCGGTGACGAAGAGGGACCTGGCAACCCTATTTCCAGCTGTTGATATTAGAAGAAATGAGCAACAGGAGATGAATATAAAACCTTGACTTTCCTGGGAACTTCTTGGGTAGTTTTATTAGCTAGCCTCGGAGGGGGAAAAACCGCTTTACTAAATGAGTCATTGGCCTGACCCATCGTGATGAGGCCTGGATCTTAACTCTTTCTTCCATCTCTGCAGCACTGTCTTTCATTGTGAAGACAGTGTTCCATTGCAGAGAATGTTCCTCAAGCACTAGTTGTTTCCTGATCGTTGCTGGTATAGTGTTGAGCAGAAAGCACCCAACACTGAAGGGGTGCACTGTCTCTGAAACAGAAGACAATGCTGCAAAAATGAAAGGCACGGATGAAATCCGAGGCCTTATTTGATACTTCCCTCCATGCTGTGGTAAATGTAGAGCAACATTTTCTTTAGCTTACATTCAAGGGAAAGAAAGAGGAAAAATGTGTTCAGGGGCCCTTAAAGATAAGAAAGGCATTTGTTTGTGGATTGAACCCCACATTATCATTAAAGCGAAGCCCAAGTAGAAGCAGATTTCTATAATCTGCAAAGATTTTGAAATTGTCTGGTGGTAATTTGGCAAAGTAATTGGACAAAAAATTAAATTACCAAAAAAGAAAAAAATCAATCCTCTATAGCATGAATATTGCTGTTAGGCCTCTCTGTTGGACCAAATCTTAAAAGCAGAAATGTTTGCTGAGATAATCAGCAAATTGGCCCGAGTAATCAAACCACATCTGACTAGCTCTAGGTTGTCAATGACTTTATAAACACATTATCCATTCTACAAGGCATGCCATGGTTGATAAATTGTTAGTCTTACATATTGACCTTTTGGGAATCAATAAATTTAGAGACCTAGGAAAAAAGTGTTCAGTGGTTTCACCTTTACTGAGAGGGTCTGCCCGAAAGTTATAAATATGTGCTTCCTTTGTGTTTGGGGGAGATGAAATCGAAGGAGGGATGTGTGCTTGTGGGAATATCTAATAGCAATCCTGGACTTTGGAGTTGTCTCATTCTTGTGTGTGTGTGTGTATGTGTATGTGTTTAAATAAGTCTCTAAAATCCATGTCCATAAATTATTGTACTGTTTAGGTTTGATTGTGACAGCTGTTGGAGAAGAAGCACTGAGATGATACAGAGAGTGGGGGCAGGAGGAATTCTAAATAAATCAATATTAATTATGAATAAATGAGGACCACTTCAGTAGCTGAGATAGTACAATAATCTCATGAAACTTCATTGTGCCAGTTTTCATGTGGTGAATAATTTGTTTTAAAGTGTTCCAGTGTATATGCCTCAAACAAAAGTTAACATTTCAGTCAGATTAGGTTTTGCTTATTTATTTTCCTCCAAGCCTCCTCCTTCCAGGACTAAGGGTGCAATCCTAAAGGGGGGTGCTCTTTAGGAGCTGGCGTGACCCCACAGCAGCCTAAGTGGCCATTTAACCTGGGACAAGGGTCACACCATTCACGGGTGGCATCCACAGTGACGCCAGGGCACGACACAGCGGTGTGGGGCTTGGGTGCCGGCGCTGCCTCCTGGCAGCATTCCAGCAGCGCCAATCCCTGTGCCAGCATCATGGGAAGCATTCCCAGGGCGTTCCTGGGGACAGGGCTGCCTTTAGGCAGCTTCCTAACTCCTTCTGCACTGGGAATTCCCCTTCTCACAGTGGTGTGCCTACACCACCTTTTTTGATGGCGTAGCCCCATTGACTTCTTTTTTTTTATTTTTATTGGTTTTTATAATAGAAATTTTCCATAACAAACAAGAACGTATAAACATTACAAAAAGAAAGAAAAAACAAGGGAAATTTCTTTGACTTCCCCATCACCTCTGTCCGCCTCTTAATAAAGTATTTTTATCCCAACGTGATATGTTCTGATCTTAATTGTTCTTAAACCCATTTGAAATTCATTTAACTTTCATATAACATACTCTATTGATATAAATGGTTATAACTCTTAATGTTAAAAATGTCATCTAGATCAGATTAAAAGATATTCTTCCATTTTTCCCAGTTTTAATTCATATTCACAATATTTCATCCAAGCCTCCCATTCCCCCAAAAATCGAACATTGTCTTTTTGATTTAAAATAGCTGTAAGCTTTGCCATTTCCACCAGTTCAAACATTTTCATAATCTAGTCTTTTATCCCGGGAATATCTGCCCCTTTCCATTTTGCTGCATAAAGCAGTCTTGCAGCTGTTGTAGCATAGATCAAAAAATTTCTTTGTGTTGACAGGTCATCAGGTATCATACTTAATAGCATCATTTCTGGTATTTTGGGTATATTTTTTTTGTAATATCAGTCTTAGTTCATTATAAATCATATCCCAAAAATCTTTGGCTTTGTCGCAGGTCCACCACAAAAGAACCAACTTCCTTATTACATTTCCAACATTTAGGGGACGTCGTTTTGTAAATCCTTGCAATTTTCTTGGGTGTTAAATGCCATCTATACATCATTTTATAAATATTTTCTCGAACTGACTGGGCATTTATTCCTTTCAGGTCTTTAGACCATAATCTTTCCCATTTATTTAAAACAATATCATGTCCCACATTTTGAGCCCAATCAATCATTGTTGGTTTAATTGTCTCCTGCTCACAATATATTGTTAAAAGAAGATTATACATTTTAGATATCAGTTGAGTATCATTGTCTAGTAACATCTTGTGAAAAGGCGATTTTTCTTTAGAGAATCCATTTTTCAGATCTTGTGTAAAAACTGATTTAATCTGACAATATTGAAGCCATTGTAAATCTTCTTTAAGTAACTGAAAGTCTTTTAGTGAGCATTTTTTCCCTTCCCAATTAATTAAATCCTGGTAGGTAATAAATGTATCCGGTCTAAGTGGGCGTAATGTCAACATTTCTTGGGGTGATATCCACATCGGTGTTGCTGGTTCAAAAATATGTTTATATCTCATCCAAGTACGAAATAAAGCGGACCTGATTATATGGTTACGAAATGATGCATGTATCTTGATTTTATCGTACCATAAATAGCCATGCCATCCACTTATATTGTTGAAACCTTCAAGATCTAACAAACGCACATTAGATAAATTCATCCAGTCTTTTAGCCATGTTAAAGCTGCCGCTTCAGCGTAGAGTTGAAAATTAGGTAACGCTAAACCTCCTCTAACTTTAAGATCCACCAGATATTTATAAGCAATCCTCGGTTTTTTCCCTTGCCAGATGAAATTTAATATGTCTTTTCTCCAGGTATCAAAGTATTTGACATGTGATATTATAGGTAGATTTTGGAATAAGAAGAGTATCCTTGGTAAAATGTTCATTTGGACTGTTGATATATGTCCCAATAGTGACAACTTTTTATTTGACCAAATGATCATATCAGTTTTTATTTTACTCCATAGTTTAAGATAGTTGTTGTTTATCAATTCTTTATTCTTCGCAGAGATCCAGATTCCCAAATATTTGACTTTATTAACTTTCTCCCAACCTGTATATGAAGTAAATTCCTGTTGTTGTGTTTCTGGTAAATTCTTGAATATTGTCTTTGTCTTTTCTTGATTGACTTTAAATCCTGATATTCTTCCAAAGTCGTCCAGAGTCTCCAATAATATCTTCATTGATTGTGTTGGGTTTTCTAAAATTAACAAGAGGTCATCCGCGAATGCTCTCAATTTGAATTCATGTTTTTTAATTTTTAATCCGCGAATGTCCTCCATATTCCTTAGTTTACAACATAGTGATTCCAACACCAACAGAAATAATAGCGGAGATAGAGGACAGCCTTGTCTAGTTCCTTTCTTGATCGAACAATTATCAGACATTGATTCATTCACCAAAATTTTTGCCTGTTGGGTTGTATATATGGCTGATATACCTCTCAAAAAACGGTCTCCAAAATTTAATTTTTCCAGTATCTTTTTCATAAAATCCCAGGAAACCATATCAAAAGCTTTCTCTGCATCCAAAAAAACAAAGGCCTCCGTGTGTTGGATATTCTGGTCATAATATTCCATTGAATCTAGTAGAATTCTTATATTATCTTTAATTTGTCTTCCTGGAACAAAGCCTGCTTGGTCTTCATGTACAAGGTTCTTAATGTAATGTTTCATCCTATTCGATAAGACCGAGGCATAAATCTTATAATCCACATTTAGCAGCGAAATAGGTCTATAGTTTGATGTTTTTTCTGGATCTCTTCCTTCCTTAGGTATCAACGATATAAATGCATGTGACCAAGTCTCTGGGGATACTCCCTTATCCAATATTGTATTACAAAGTAATACAAAAAAGTCTACTAAATTATCACTAAATGTTCTATAAAATAGTGCAGTAATTCCATCTGGTCCAGGTGTCTTGTCCGGTTTCTGTTTCTTTATTGCTTCTTGTAGTTCTTCCCTTGTAATTGGAGCGTCTATCCATTCTCGTTGGGTTGTTGAAAGGGTATTCATCTGTATTGAATTTAAGAAATTATCCATTTTCTGTTTTGAAATATTTTCTTTCTGATATAATTTAGTATAGAATGAAACAAATTCCTTTTGTATTTCCAAAGTCGAATAAACTGGTCCTTTAGCAGATTGGATTTTTGTTATAATCTTCTTTTGAAATGAATCTTTCAATTGTGTTGCTAGGAATTTTCCAGGCTTATTAGCGTGTTCAAAGTATTTTTGTTTGGCAAGTTTTAAATTTCTATTCATTTCTTCCATTATTACCAAATTTAATTGATGTTTAGATACAGAAATCTTCATTTGTATTTCCTTTTTCTCTGCTTCCTGTGATGCCATAACAAGTTTTTGTTCCAAGTTTTGTAAATCCCAAAGTATATTATTGGTAAATTGTAGTTGGGTTTTCTTCCAGGCCGTATGTTTCTGTATCATAAATCCTCTTAGAACAGCTTTAAATGCATCCCAAACTATATTCAACGAAGTTTCCCCATTAAGATTAATTTCAAAGAAGTCTCTAATTAAATCCTGTAATTCTTTTTGAATCTTGTTATCCTTTAAAAGTTTATCATTCAGTCGCCATCTGAATGCTTGTTTATTGTTCCATTCAAATGTAACCGGGTTATGGTCAGAAAAAGTTCTTGGTATAATTTGGATTTTACGTGATTGCGTGAAGATGGATTTACTAGCCCATATCATATCTATTCTGGAGTGTGAGTCGTGTCTCGCTGAATAAAAAGTATATTCTTTAGCCGATGTTCTCCAAATGTCTTGTAATTCCAATTCTGAAGCCATGGTGAAGAAAGTTTTAGGCAAACATCCTTCATTTTCGTCTTTTGCGTTTGATTTTTTATCCAAAGTTGGGAGAATAACACCATTGAAGTCGCCCATCAAAAGAATCTGGTCATTTGCATACTGAGAAATCAGTTCATGTAATTGTCCATAGAATTTAGCTTTTCCTTCGTTAGGTGCATATATTCCTACTACAATCGTCTTTTGCCCCAATATTTTGGTCTTGATAATTACAATTCTCCCTTCGTTGTCTTTATACAATCGTTCAGGACTTAGGTTAGAATGAGCATATATCACTACTCCCTTTGTTTTTGTTTTAGCCGATGCAACAAATGCTTGTCCAAGCATTTGTCTATCTAGGTATTTTTTGTGTTTTGTTGCTATATGGGTCTCTTGTAAACAAATTAAGGAGTATTTGTATTTCTGTAAATATTTAAAAATTCTAGCCCGTTTAGATTTTTCATTTAGGCCATTCACATTCCAAGAAATTACTTTTGCCATGATGAAATAATTATCGAAGCAAAATATTCAGTCTATAACGCAGTGCCTCCTTCTGCTCCCTGTGGTTCTTCTTCTTCTTCCTTTTGTTCCAAAGTTAGTCCTTTGAGCTCTGTTTTGTATTTCCTCAAAAATTTTCCCACATCTGATGGAGATGAAATTGTCATTTTCATTTCTTTGTAGGTAAAGGCCAAGCCTTGTGGCCTAATCCAACGATATTTGATACCATTAGCTTTCAGAACAGACACAAATTCTTTGTAATTATTCCTCTGTGAAAGTAGATGTCTTGGTATGTCCTTTAATAGTATTAGAGGAGTATCTCCTGCTGAAACCGGATTGTCATAGTGGATCTTCATGATCCTGTCCTTAATCCTGGTGTTATAAAAAACAATCATGAGATCTCTTGGCTTAGATCTTTTCATTCTAGCAGATAGTGGTATTCTATAAACTCTGTTGATGGCCTGATTCAGTTCTTGTTCCTCTATTTGAAATAAGTATGACAGATTAGGGACTACCGCTTCTTTGTTATCTCCCATCATATCTGGAAAGTTGCGCAGACGAAGGTTGGTTTCTCTTACTCTCATCTCCATCATTGCTATCTGGTCTTTAACAGCTGTCTGGTTAGTTTGTATTGTTTCAATTTGCTTTTCTTGGCTTGCTAATTTTTTCTTTGTGTCCTTGTGCTCTTCCATCACTTTCTTAACTGATGAATCCATTGCTTGCATATCCATCTTCATAGTATTAATTTGGGTCTTAACATCTTTAAGGTCTTCTGTAACCACGTCTAATTTTTGGTTAATAGCTTGAGAAGCTTGGCCAAGATTTGTCATCATAGCAGTCAGCTGTGTCATCTGTGTAGACATCTGTTCAAACTGTTTAGTTGTTGCCTCTGTTTGCTTGGCTAGCATATCTTGCAATTTCTTTTCCATGGTTGAGGTTTGTGCTGCTTCTTTCAGTTTTGTATAGGCAGGGCTATGTAATGAGCCAGAACGGGGTCGAGATGTAGACATTTACATTGGAAAAAGACTGGTAAAATACATATCCTCTGGCAGGGCCCTTTAGTTGGTTGTTTATAAAGAGTGTTTCGATGATCAGCTTAGTAATTTTTCTGCATTGAAAAGACCCCTATTTCACTTTAAAACAGCATTAAAGTTTTAAAATACCAACAAGTTTTGCCGGCCGCTCTAGGTCGGGTCAATCAGGAAGTATTCCGGAAGTTCAGTTCGCCGTGGACCTTCTACCGCCTCTTCTCGATGGTTGTTTCCTTCAGGAACTGTTTCTGTGTTGCTCGAGTGCGACGTGTATCCGGTCCTGCGGCTTGCTTCCTGTTATTGTATGCCCAATGATAGAGAGGGTGATATAGAGGGTCTTCCGGTTTGGGAAATCCCTTGCTGCAAACGTGGCAGGAGGACCTCCTTTTCTCTTTCCTTTTTTTCACTGGAAAGAAGAAATTTCATCCTCCCCTTCCCTCAAGGGTGCTTCCCATTGGCAGAGACTTTAGTCCATCTTATGCGTGTCCTTCCAACTGTTTGTTTTGGTTTAAGCTGATCTGCCTGATAAGGCTCCTGCCTCTAATCCTGATGGATTTTCAAAGTCAAACTTATCCGATTCAATTAAGGGAGGGACAAGGGTGCTGGGAATCTTCTCATCTACCCCCCGGTTATTCGGCAACGCCAGTAGAAAATGAAGGATACTTGTGTACTCACTTGGGCGTCTAAAGGTGAGGTTCTTCTCTTAAAATAGTCCTTATGTTGGTTATAAGGTGGTGGAGGGGAGAGCCTTATGCCGAAGTTGCGTTTTGGCAATTTCTTCCCTTAGTGCCCTCGCAGGACCGGCGTCCAAAACTCCGGGGGACTTATGGAAGCTCCCTCGGAGTATTTGGGAGGTCAAACTGCGTTTGCGGGCTGCAGGGAGTTCCTGCTATCCGACCCACTTGCAAGGGTTGGGTTGGGATGCAGATAGCATCCCAAAATTAACGCAAACTTGGATTTTCCCCAGGACAGCCTGGGGAAACGTGGCACTCGCCCCAGCGACACCACCAGAAGTCTCGTAGCCCCATTGATTTCAATGGGGGATTTTCGGGTAAGTTTTATTTTTCTTTTATTCTAATTACTGTTTTACAGCCGGGAATCCTCTGTGGCTGCGGCATGACTGCACCACTCCCAGCCACTGCTGAACTACACTCCCCCCCTTAGGATTGGGCTGCCTGCTTGACTATATGCAAATTTCCCATGAGGCCTTTTTCAATGAAACCATGTCAATTATATAGGAAGCTGGTGTGTCCCATTTAAAGTATACAACTTCAGCCAGTGAATGTCAGAGTTGGCTATATATTCAAATATCTGTTACTATGCTGTTTGTATCTTTTCCTCTGAAATTTGGCAAAATTTTACAACATGTAGATCTTCTATCCATCAGATTGATTGGACAAACCGCTCATGATGTTATGACATCAATTTTTCAGGCATTATAATTGTACCATGAGGGTTGCCATGTCCCTCTTCACAACTGGCGGGAGATTTTTGTGGTGGAGCCTGAGGAAGGTGGGGTTTGGGGAGGGGAGGGACTTCAATGCCATAGAGTCCAATTGCCAAAGCAGCCATTTTCTCCAGGTGAACTGATCTCTATTGGCTGAAGATCAGTTGTAATAGCAGGAAATCTCCTGCTACTACTAGAAGGTTGGCAACCCTAATGAGGGAACACTAGCATGCCTTAAATGTACACCCATTCCAATGTCTGTATATTGAGTCTGACTTAAAGCAAGCTAAGATGTATCTAAGTGACCATCAGTGCTTCATCAGTGGTTAAGACCTTTGCATCTTGGAAATCTGTTCTTAAGCAAATAAAGGATAGCACCATTTGAATGTAATTAGGAAAAAAAAACCACCAGTATTGCAGTGAATTCTGGGCTAAAGTGTGGATATTGATGAAGTTTCTTCCCACAACCTCCTCTGAATACTTATTTAACCTCAAAGTTATTTGACTATATTTTGAATCTTTTCTTTTAGGACACCCAAGCATAATTCAATTAAGGATTTTCTAAAGAAAAGGTTAATTTAAGTAACGCTTTTGACCTGCGGTCCGGTTGCCTCATGATACTGTTCTGGATTATAATTTTGCTTATTGAAGACAGCACAGGGGGCCCCCCAAATGGTAAGCTTTTCAAGCAGTGGTGATTACTTTGTACACTACAGGTTTTGTAAATGAGTTTTAAGACAAAGGGCAAGCAGCATGATCCCCCTAAACCCAATAAGATGTTCTTAAAATAATAGCACTTACAGGCCAGTATAAATGAGCTCCTGAATGAAGGTAACAGCTGCCACATTAAAAAAAAAAGGTCACATTTCTGCTGTAAATGGACAGCTTGTCCTTTGTATAGGTGGGTGGTCTCTTTTGATTGTAAATAGTGTTGCACCAGAAGGCATCAGCTTTTTCAGGACAGAAATGGAGAGGCAGCTGGGGCCTAGGTGAGCCTTTTTTCCTACTCTAAAATATCTTTGCTGGATTTGGAGTAACAATACTGCAACAGGCGTATTCCCTGTGCAAAAATGGTCAGATTGGTGGTATATGCAGTTAAGTTATCCTTCCTAAATACAAACTGTAGGGTTATCTGCTATGGAGCACATCACCATTATAATTAGTTACCATTTCATGCAGCAATCATTTCTGTGGGGTACCAGGTTGAACCCCAAATAGGCATAAAGCTGATGAGTGCATATATTAGGTGCATTTTTACTGCATAAAGTTGAAGAACTGTAAACAAGTTCATAGGTGAGTTTTGAGTGCATACATAACTGATCAATCATAATTAGTACATTATTTCAATAGTGTTTCTCTAAGGAAGTTTGACTTTACTGATTGAAGTTGAGATCCAGCCAGATTTTCTGCAGGTGGAAAAAAGGAAGGAGAGATTACCTTTGACCATCAAAACAGGCTACACTAGGGACTGCGGAACTCACATATACAAAAGCTATGTGGAACAGCAGCTGTACTAAGAAGGGGAACTAGCCAAGAGCGAAAAATTTGACTGGATCAAATTCTAAAAGTGCAATCCAGTCTAACCCCACTGAATCAATGATTTATACTGGAGTAACTCTGCATAAGGGGTTACACTAAAGCAGGGTCCCACCATTGCTATAAGAGAAAGTGTGTGTGTGTGTGTGTGTGTGTGTGTGTGTGTGTGTAAAGTGCCATAAAGTCACATCTGACTTGTGGTGACCCCGTAGGGCAGGGGTGGGGAACCTTTTTCCTGCCAAGGGCCATTTGCACATTTATAACATCATTCGGGGGCCATACCAGGTGTAGATCTCCCGGTGGGGGGGGGGGAGAGGCTAGGGTTGCCAGGTCTCCGGCCACCACTAGAGGTTGGCAACCCCAGGGGAGGCCATGCAAGAAGGCCTGGAGGGCTCCCCTGCTCCTCCCCCCTCCCAGGCAGGGCAGCCAGCGGTGGGCCCGAGCAGACGAGGTGCCAGGGGGGTGCAGTCCGCAGTTGATCAGCAAGGGAGGAAGGAAGGAAAACAGAGAAAGAGGAAAAGGGAGAGAGGGAGAAAGAAATGGAAAGAGGGGGAGAAAGAAAAAGACGGAGGGAGACAGACAAAGAAAGAGACAGAAAGAGAGGGAGAGAGAAAAGCCTTCCCCCCCACACATACACACACCCGCCGGCCCCATGCGACCTGGCCCCAGGCTCCATGCCCTCCCACCCCCAGAGTCCACAAAAGGCCCCCCGAAACCCGATCGGCTCCTGCGTGCATGCTCTGCTGCCGGGAGCCGCGGGCCTCTTTCCCCCCCCTCCCTCTCGCTGCTCAACAGCCGACAGGTAGCAAGAGGGGCTTACAGTGTGCCCCGGCGTTCCTGCACGCTGAGGCTATAGGGGGCAGCTTTGGGGGAAACGTCCCTCCCCCTCCTCTCGTGAACCAACAGCCGTCAGTTGGCAAGAGGAGGTCCAAAGGGCACCACAGCGCCCATGCAAGCCATGGCCCCAGGAACACCCTCAGGGAGGGCTGCCCTGTGCTGCGCCTCTGCAGCAGGGCCCCGGAGCTCCTGAGGGCCACAAAAAATGTCCTCGGGGGCCACATACGGCCCCCGGGCCTGAGGTTCACCATCCTTGCCGTAGGGTTTTCAAACATTCAGACATTCAGAGGTAGTTTGCTATTGCCTGCCCCAGAGTGGACTGAGAGAGTTCTGAGAGACTGGCCCAAGGTCACCCAGCAGGCTTCCTTTGGAGGAGTAGGGAATCAAACCCACTTCTCCAGATTTGTGTCCACTGCTCTTAACCACTACACCATGCTGGCTCTATAAGAGAAATTATGCCATAGTAAAATGACTATGGATATAAAAGCTTCAATTGTTTCCAAAACATTCCTTCTCATTGCCCTGAGGGGTCATGAAATTAATTAAGAAATATCTTGTGGCTTCTTATCACTTACAGCAAAATATTGATTTAGCTAATTGAATGGCTTGTATTTTGTGAAAATGTCATCACCCAGCTTTCATTTCTGGACTGTGGAAGTCATATTTTTTTCAGTATTATTATTACCAATTCTTACCCTCTTTACCCTTCTGAGATTAGCAGCTGTTGAGTAATGTGGAAAGTAAGCAAGTGCTTTTTGTGTTGTTTTTCAGTGTAGAAGTGACCAGTTGGCTACATTAACCTTTACAGGAAAATTTATCAATGCCCGAGGAAAATAACCAATGCATTCCCCCTCCTTTTCAGCACTAATCTTTACTGTAAATTATACAAGATTTGGAGCTTCCTTCTTCATGTACTTTTAAATATGTCCTGTAATATAGATTTGAGATTAGGGCATAATGTTTAAAGCCAGATAATTATTACAACAGGAAGCATTGATTGTGAGCCTGTAACCAAGTATAAGTGTAACTGTAGACAGAGTAAACTGTATTTATGTAAAATACATATTATTTCTGGGGTATTATATATGTGCTGGATGTGGTGTAATCATCTGGACGTATGTGTGTGCGTTAAGTGCCATCAAGTCACTTCCGACTCATGGTGACCCTATGAATGAAAGTCCTCCAAAATGTCCTATCTTTGACAGCCTTGCTCAGATCTTGAAAATTGAAGGCTGTGGCTTCCTTTATTGAGTCAGCCCATCTCTTGTTGGGTCTTCCTCTTTTCCTGCTGCCCTCAACTTTTCCTAGCATGACTGTCTTTTCCAGTGACTCTTGTCATCTCATGACGTGACCAAAATACGATAGCCTCAATTTAGTCATTTTAGCTTCTAGGGTCAGTTCAGGCTTGATTTGATCTATAACCCACTGATTTGTTTTTTTGGCAGTCCACAGAATACTGAACGTATACTGAAGCAGAAATATGCTTATAAAGGCCTTCTCTGTAAAGGCAGCAGAAGAGGACACACTCAAGAACAGAAACAAATAATCTCTGAAGTTCCTGCTCTGAGATTAAAATTCCGTTTACCTTGTTCTGTACTTGCAAAGCTGTTGTGTATTATGTCTAAATAAGCATGAGTAACTTGCAGGGAAGAGTGACTACACCTGCACCATTGGTGTGCTGTTATAGTTCCCCCACTGCTGCCACACCTCTTTTTCTTCCCTCCACTGACAACTCTCTCTCCCCTCACAAGTCACCACCATCAACCCTGACTTGTTCTTTCACTAGGGTTGCCAACCTTCAGGCACTAGCAGGAGATCTCCTGCTATTACAACTGATCTTCAGCCGATAGAGATCAGTTCACCTGGAGAAAATGTCCACTTTGACAATTGGTCTGTATGACACTGAAGTCCCTCCCCAAACCCTGCCCTACTCAGGCTCCGCCTCAAAAATATCCAGGTATTTTCCAACCCGGAGCTGGCAACCCTATCCTTCTGTCACTACCACTTCCCTCTTCCTACTTCTGCTGCCACTGTTCTCATACATTCATAGGCAACCCCAAAGTGACACCTGAGATGTTTTAATGCTACACTGTGAGATCTCTCCGTATTAAGTTCTAATGCCTGTAAAGCTCAAGAAACAATTAAAAAATATATATATTTTCATTTTTGGACTGTCCTGCAAACATTGGTGTTCTTACACATTTGTACAATCCCCTCCTATTCCAAGGTGGCTATGACTTGAAATTGTTTTTGATCCACATAGAATAAGCCATGTTCAGGTTTAGATACGACTGTGAAATTTAATCAACCAGAATATTTTACATTTTTAATTAGAATCTAACACCATCTGTTGGCCATCTGACATGACCCATATTAGGCTACAGTAGGTGACAAACTAGATAAGATGTAAGGTAATAGTGCTCATTTCCCTCCACATTAAAAAAAAAAAATCAAAGCAGCTGCATATCCCACACACATATGCTTACAACCAGGATCAGGGCTGTGGTGACAGTGACCAAGAGTTAATCTTTCACTTAGTACAGTTTTTCTGATGCATATGTTTTCCACTGAGAGCCAGCGTGGTGTAGTGGTTAAGAGCAGGGGTTTGGAGCGGTGGACTCTGATCTGGAGAACCAGGTTTTATTCCCCACTCCTCCACATAAGCGGAGGAGGCTAATCTGATGAACTGGATTTGTTTCCCCTCTCCTACACACAAAGCCAGCTGGGTGACCTTGGGCTAGTCACACTCTCTCAGCCCCACCTTATCTTTCAAATACCCAGCAATACTGTGTATTCGACAAAAAATATGATTCTGCAGAAGACGATAGGAGGTTATTCTGAGAAGTAACTGCCCAGCCTTTCACTACTGTGTTAGAAATCAGAATCCTATTGTTTGCAAATCTGTGTAATGCTTTGATAAAGGTTTCATATCTGTTTCATGTGGATTTCTTCCTTAATATTTTATAGGTTTACTGGCTGAATTTAAACTTTTGTGTAACTAACAAGCAACTTTTGGCATGTTTGCACTTTGTTTTCAAAGACCATTGAAATATGCAATATTGTCTATACATTTTTGTCCAATATTGATTCAACACTAATCCACTGAAAAATATTATCTTGTTTGGAGTTGCATCATATTTTCCCCTTCTCTCTGGTTAGAAACGAGGGCCCGTTTATGGAATGGAACAGTTGTTTTTCATTTTATATTCTATATTTTAAAATAAACGAAGGAAGGAAGGAAGGAAACACAGGTAGAAATATTTGAGAATCTCCCTTCAAAGAATCCATGCAGAAACTGATTATTCGATTTTATCTTTCATCACTCACCTATAAAGTAGCAACCAGCATGTTTTTTTAAAGCATTACATTCCCTTAAACAGGGAAGTGATTCTTGTTAATTGCTAATGATATGACCAGATTCTACCAGATGTGCAACACTAGATGTGCCTAAGAGACTGCATCAACTAAGAAGTCCAGCTATTTCACAGTTGAAAATGTCCACATCTTTTCCTCTGATGCAATTTATTTACTTACATGTTTTTAGACCTTACTTGCAGCCTGTGCACAGGCTCCTGGGTGGTTTATAAAAGAATAACTATTAAAACAGGGCAGCCAACCAACATAAAACAAATTGGGGGGAAGTACTAATAGATAATCAGTTTAAAAGAGGAGAGGTTAAAAAGTAGTTTAAAAGCAGTTTAAAAATAGATTAAGCAGAACTCGCAGCAAAGTAAACAACCCTCACCGGCAGCAGAAAAATAAAACTATTAATAAACATTGATCTAAAAGCAGGTCAGGGAAATATCACAAGGATGTTACATAACAGAGTATCCATATCCATCAGGTGCTTCTCTTTAAAATAATTAATAGGAAATAAAGGTCAAGCAAAATGTGACAAAACCAATCCCATGTGTTTATATATGGAACTGCCCAGGCTACCTGATCTTGTCAGATCTCAGAAGCGAAGCAGGATCGACCCTGGCTAGCATTTGGATGGGAGACCTCCAAGGAATACTAGGGTCATGACGTGGAGGCAGGCAATAGCAAACCACTTCTGAATCCATCTTGCCCTGAAAACCTTACTCGGTCACCATAAATCAGCAAAATAATAATAATAGATGGAACTACCAGGGGGACACAGATTTCCTGCCAAAGTCTGCCACCTGCCCCTTCCTCCACTGCATCTTCCTTTCCAAGTGATTTTAAGCTGAGCAGGGATGTGTAAAGTAACCACTTCTGAGTGAAACATCTGTGGGGCGAAGGGAGCCCCCAACGAATTAGCAGCAGCCACAGGGAGAGTCCAGCGGCCACCGTCACCCTATGTACCCCTTGCTATTAAAATTAGAAATCACCTCTTTTTCTTTGTTATGTGAGAAGCTCGGTCTTTGAACACGGGGAACTGCAGCTGTCACATCTAGTTTGGACTTTAACATAGTACCAAATAAGTTAAAGAGGACACAGTGGGGGCAGAGGCGCCCCACGTTCTGTTCAGCCAAAAAGCTTCTGTGTAAGGGTCATGAATACTACTGCTTAAGCAATTGGCCATTAGGGCAGCCTGGTTACCATGTAATAATCTCAGCCCTGGGAAGATAACTATATATTAGATATAGTTGTGTGCGTCTAGGCACCTCAGGGGTAGTTATCATAATAACACCTGCTGAGTTGGCCTTGCTGCCACCATAAAAATGCCCTGTCTTGCTGAGTAGTACTGACATAAAACAGCACTTTAGTATATTATTTTTACTACAGGAAACTGCCAATTAATGTTACAGTGGTTAAGCAATTTGTGCTCTGAGGCTACTGCAAAAACCTATTAACATGTAGAACAGTCAGTAATGTTTTTAATAACTGTGTGTTGACTTTTGAAGTGGGAAAGAGCTTTACAGGGTGTGCTTAACAACTTGAATTGTAACACCACAAGACTACCAATTCTGTTCATGGTCAACATATAAAAGTGGATACTGGGGAAAGGTGAAATTAAGCATCTTACAGCAGTGGTTCTCAACCTTTTTCTGACTGTGGCCCCCTTCCGCCCTTGTTGCCTTCCTGTGGCCCACCTGTCCTACCGGTAGAAAGGTAGCTATTTAAATGTTTTGTTTGTAAATAGCCAAGGAACAAAGAAGCATAAACAGCCACACAAAATGCACACATGCAGTTCTTATTGAAATTTACAAAAAAATACCCCACAAAAAGGGAATCCAACACACGAATAAACAACAATGTTCGCATACAAGGGAGAACAAAGCCTCTACCACCGTTGCACAAGATTACAGTGATACAAAAATCCACAGTTGCAAACGATGCATAGAAGTGCAATGAAGAAACAGCACCCCACACACTGACACTGCTGCAGCTATGCACCTTGCCCATGACAAATGAGATGCGCGCAGCAGTGGAGTGCGGAAGTGGGAGGGAGAAGGAAGCGGAAGCGATGTTGCCACAGAGTGCGCATGGCGATCTATCCACTGGGAAGCACGGTCACTTCTCTGTTTACTCTACTTTTCTGTTTTCTATTTTCTTCAGTTCTCTGTTTTCTTTTTTCTGTTTTCTTTTCTTGGTCACTTCTGTTTTCTTCACTTCTCACTTCCCTCTGAAGCCCCCTAGTCTCATGCTGTGGCCCCCCATTTATGAAATTTTTACCTGTGGCCCCCTTGGAATATCCAGGGGGCCCCTGGGGGGCCGTATGGCCCCAGGTTGAGAACCACTGTCTTACAGGATATTTTATTTGTGATCTTTATTTGTAAGAATATATTTCATAAACTTTACACTACCAAGACTGAATTTGTCATAAACTTGATACTTTCAGAAAGATTCTTGAAACTGAAGTGTTTTGAAACAATATTGACAAATAGGGTTTCCAACCTCCAGGTGGTAGAACCAATTCAAAAATAGCACGGTACTGTACGGTTGCATTCCTAACCTCCCGGTGGTGGCTGGAGATCTCCTGCTATTACAACTGATCTCCAGCCAATAGAGATCCGTTCACCTGGAGAAAATGGCTGCTTTGGCAATTGGACTCTATGGCATTGAAGTCCTTCCCCAAACCCGGTGGCGAAGAAGGACCTGGCAACCCTAATCAGAAGTGTCCAGGATTGCTATTCTTTGAATTGTGTTTATAGTTCAAAATAGTCCTTTTCAGATTTGCAAAGCTAACTGAAATAGTTTCACTCATGCTGCAGAATAGTGTGGTCTGAATGTCTTGTAATGCAAGTCAGATTTGAAACTCTCTACTAATTTCAGTTTCTAAAACTCTGTAACTATTCACTCTTAATGTTTCTTCTCATCATTCAAATAATCTCAAAGTGGATTGGAAAGAGAATTCAGTAGGATAATTTCTGTAACAAGCAAGTAAGCTAAGAAATTTTGTAATTAACAGCTCTTTCCTGTTTTAGCTTATGCAGATGTAGGTTATTTAATTGCCACTTTACTAGTGCTGCATAGATTGGATGTCTTCTAATGGCATCTGTACATTTTGTGCTTGACTAACATTATAGGACCCATCACTGTGATCTATATGGGAAAGTATATTGCTTGAGTTTGTGATGGAAGAAAATTACGCACTAAATGCTTAATAGAAGTGGGGTTACTGTTCTCTTTAGTATTGGAATTGGAGCTAACTAACGCTTTACAAGGATCAGATTCTTTTTGTGCTCAGTAACTATCTAGTTATGTGAACTCAGTTAATATGATATTGGTTCATCAGAAACAGGAACTAGGTGAACTTGGTGTGGTGAAAATATGGAATCAATTAGAATTTGAAAGTCAGAAACAACTTAGTTATTTGTTTAAATAACTTTAATACATATAGATTTCATGTACAACTGCTGGAAGGAGATTCAAGAAGAACTGAAACCCTAAGTAAATCTTTTTATGTGTGTGAGAGTTCTGTTTTCATCTAGGAGATAACCCCCCCCCCCAAAAAAGTTGCAAATTTAAAGCTTTCTAGTTCAGTGATAAACCACTGGTGCTGTGTGACTGCTAACACTAGAAACTAAGGGTAAAACTGCAAGTTGCAAGAATATGCAGGCACTTTTTGATGGGCCTTATTATCAGGAAGGCACAAGAGGCAGTGCAGAAGCAGATTGGGGAGACAGTATATCCTCCTTCCTTACCTATTTTTCCCTACTCTAAAATATTACCTCTAGTGGTACCTCAAAGAATAAGTGCCAAATGAAATGTTACTTTTTGGGTGACCATGTGACTGCAGCTAGCTGTGTCAGGGGAACCCAGACACAACTTGCATTACCTGCAGTCACACAGCAGCTGCAGAGAATATCACTTTAAAGATCAGAGGGAACTCTTTCCTTCTTGGAACTTTAGCTTGGGCAAAAAAGGTGCTGCTGCCGCCCACTCCATGACATTTTGAGATGCTGAAATGGCCTCCAGCAAGAAGTTATTTACATAACTTTAGAACAGTGTGTAGAGTATTCTGAGGATGTGCCACTCCAAAGTTACATAAATAACTTGCTGCTGGGGGGTGTTTCAGCTTCTTCTCCCCTCTCACACCACAGTTCCAAGTGGAAAACAGCTCTCTTTGATCTTTGAAATGGCATTCCCTGCAGCTGCTACATGACTGCAAAGAACACAGATTGGGTCAGGGGAACCCCGTACAACTGCCCAAAAAACAAAATGTGTAGTTTGGCTCTAATGGGTTGATTTTGGATTAAACTTTTGGAAAGCAAACATTTGGACTTGCAAATACTATCAGAACATCCAACTAACAATCATGTCTGAAATCAGGAAATAGAATCTAGAATTACTTGAACATAGGCAAAGACTGAAATAAGACAAATAATTCCACAAATCATTCTAGATGGAAAGCAGCCCAATGAGAGATATAGACGGTGTATACAGTGGCAGTAGCCTCTTTAGAAATGCTGTTTATATTGAGTAGGAAGAGATATAGTGCATTTTATACTCCATATTTTTCTGATCAGTTAGGAATTCTAGGGTAGTTTTTCATAGGCTCTTGACTTATTGGATAAGCCATTGCTGATCACTTAAGATGGTAAACAAACTCTCATAAAGACCATACGAATCCCAAAGCAACATTCTTTCCAAACCAAAGATTCCACCAAGCAGAATCCTCTGTCTATGCAATTGTCCCAAACCAACTCCCCCCAAAATTCCTTTCTCAGGGCAAAGTCAAAATTGTAGATAGGAACCCTTACGGTTTTAGAAGAAGAGTTGGCTTTTATATGCCGACTTTCTCTACCACTTAAGGAAGAATCAAGCCAGCTTACAATCTCCTTCCCTTCCCCTCCCCACAACAGACACCCTGTGAGGTAGGTGGGGTGAGAGATCTCTTAGAGCTGTGACTAGCCCAAGGTCACCTAGCTGGCTTCATGTGTAGGAGTGGGGAAACAAATCCAGTTCACCAGATTAGCATCCACTACTCATGTGGAGGAGCGGGGAATCAACCCCCTCCCCCGGTTCTCCAGATCAGAGTCCACCGCTCCAAACCACCACTCTTAACCACTACACCACACTGGCTTTTAGCAGACATAGAGGAAAGAGGAGCTCAAAGTAGCCAACTGTTCATCAGGATCTCCTGATCAGCTTCCTTATCAGTTGACATTTGTCTGAAGTCTACTGAGAAAAAACCTTTCCCCCGCCCCATAATGTTACATGACCTTTGTTTTCATAATGTGACAACCTGGCTATAATATCTGGAAAGTGCAAATGCTCCATTAAGTCATTAAGGCAGTTGAGTACCTTGGGACCATTCCACAGAGCTCTTTTATTACAGTAGGGCAAACTACAGGCCAGCCATCACATCTGAAAAGCACAGTGTCCAGGACGCTACTTAGACAGAGCTGTAACATGCTCCCCTGTGGCCCCATTCCTCAGTGGTCCATCCTCTCACCATTTATTACCCAGTCAGTGCCTGATGACCACATCAGAACGGTAAGCAAGAAATAAAAATCATTACAAGCTCTTACGTGTCGTAATGGCTTATCTGCAACCAGATTAAAAAGTAAAAATAAAATTGTTTACTTTGAAATATATGCAAATTAAAATACACAAATACAATAAAACATTTAAAAAACTCCCCAAACAACTTAAAGGGTGGGAGGAGCAGAGCTGGCTGAACATTCAGAACACTAATCAAACACATCATAGAGCCCACATTAGAGTCTATTCTGTAGCAGTGATGATGGTGCAAAGGAAATATTTCTCCTACCATTGCCTGTGCACATAATCATCTGGATGAACTATTCTGTATGGTCTAGGGCCTTTTACATCATAACTCCAAGGATTTGGACTCTGACCACAAGATGGCCCACTGTGATCAATTAGCTACTTACTTTGCACACAAAATTGCTCAAATCTGCTCTGGGTTAGATGCTAGTGTGGATACATGTCCAGATGATGTGCCTTTGGCATCTGCTTGTCTGATTTATTTCAGCTTGTTGATCCCAAGGATGTGGACAAGACCCTTGGACAGGTGCGACCTACCACCTGTGTTGCCAACCCTTGCTTTTCCTGGCTGATAAAAACTGGCAGAGGGAGACTGGCTGAGTGGGTAAGGAGAGTGGTAAATGCTTCCTTGAGAGCAGGAGTTGTGCCACCTGTGCTCAAGAAGGCTGTGATTAGATCTAGGTTTTTTTTAACATCGCTGGTTCCTAATATGTTAGAAAACTTTCAGCCAGTCTCTAATCTTACATTCTTGGGCAAGGTACTAGAGTGGGTGGTGTCTCTCAGGTCCAGGAGTTCTTGGAAGAGACTGATTTTCTGGAACCATTTCAATCTGGCTTCAGTCCAAGATTTAGAACAGAGTCTGCTTTGGTTGCCTTTGGGGTTAGGGTTAGACAGAAGAACTAGACAGGGGAAATGAGCTGGCTGAACTAGACTATCAAGAACTAGACAGGGGAAATGTGATACTGCTAGTTCTGCTGGATATCTCAAGAGCCTTTGTTACTATTCACCATAGTATCCTACTGAGCCACCTCTCAGCATTGGGACAGGGACACTTTATTATGGTGGTACAAGGCCCGTCTGGGGAAGTTAGTCTCGGAAGATAGTGTTGAAAGATTACTACTTTGTCCTGTGGCCACTGAACACATGAAGCTGCCCTATACTGAACCAGGCTTTTGGTCCATCAAAGTCAGTATTGTCTACTCAGACCAGCAGTGGCTCTCCAGGGTCTCAGGCAGAGGTCATTCTCATCACCTACTTGCCTAGTCCCTTTAACTGGAGATGCCGGGGACTGAACCCAGGACCTTCTGCATGCCAAGCAGATGCTGTACCACTGAGCCCATTGATCTGTAGGCTCTGTAAGGTTCCTTCTTATTTATATGAAGCTAGTGGGAGCAGTCACCAGGAAATATGGGCTGCATAACCTCCCAATCTTTACTTAGTACTGCTAGGTGATCAGCAAATGGCAATGACAACTGTGGCATTTGTACCCAAATCCCACCTAATCAAGCCATTTAATCAGAAGATCCATAGCCAAATTAAACAAAAAGGAAGACATGGGATCTCCCTGCTTAACGCCAACCACAATCCTAATAGGATCAGTAATGCCACTCCCTACTTGGATCAAAGTAATAACTCCTTTATGGGAGTCCACTATGAGAGAGATGATATGATGATTCAGACACCTTTTATGAAGAACACAGAATATATGCTCATGAGTGATAGAATCAAATGGCTTGCCTGCATTAACCAATGCCCTACCCAGCTTACTTTTGGATGATTTTGCATCTGTCATAAAGGACTGCAAAACAAATGATTTTCATCACAGCAGGGGATTCAATTGACAGGCCAATGTAAGGCATGCTGATCCTAAAAAAACAATCTAAGTACAACTGATCCAATAGATATGGGCTGCCAGTTCCCAACCTTAGTCAGCTCATCAGCATTCATTGATCTCTGCAGCAGAACTGATCTACATTCCTTGATCGCATCAGTAATAATCCCAGCAACTAATCAAATATTAAACAAATGCTGTAAACTCTTACGTTCTGGGTCTCCTCTTGTTAGGCCACCAACATTAATACCATCTGGCCCTGCTGAAGAACCTTCCCTAATTATTAAGCCTCTCCTCTGCAGAAATTGAAATGTTGTCTCTCCCATGCAACTGGAATCCTCTCAGCCTCTGGAACATATTTACCAATTCCCATTTTTAAAAGATCTTTTGCCTGCAGATGTTGCAATGATAATGTTCAAACCATCCAGTATCAATGGTGCTTCCATAGCTCGATACTTCTCAAATAGAGCTTGCACTCTCCTATATTGAGCACAGTGAACAGGCCTCCTTCTCATCCACTCATGGTTCCTTGAGTGTATATTGGTTTGATCTGCTGATAACATCCTTCTTCCTCTCAACACAACCTTGAGGTTCCTCCATAAAGGATATTAACCAATCAATTAATGAATCAATTGTGAGGTCCCCTGCCTTCCTCCTCTCTCTCCCTCCATCATTAATAATGGACCTCATCAGGTTTTTTTTCTCTCCTCAGGCAAAGCAGCTTGATACCCATCTGAAAAGCACAGTATCCATGTTGCTATATATACAGAGGAATATACACATAGCAAAAATGATGCATGAATAATCATCCCATAAGACTGTTCATAAGTAGGGTATATGTACTTTGATACAAGGAAGTACAATTTGCTTTGGAAATTGGTTGTGTAAATTGCCTAGAAACACCAAAGAAGGGATACCTGACAAGCAGAACAATCCTACGCAGAGTTACACTCTTCTAAGCCCGTTGACTTCAGTGCACTTACAAAACTGTAAGTTTGTTTAGGATTCCACTGAAACTTGTATGTGTTCTTTCCATGCTTTTAGGTACTGTCTGAATGGCACCTGGCATGCTCTCCCTCTAGGAAATAATTTAAACATCCCCTCTTTATTGCTCCCAGGTAATGTTCGAAGCTGTTGTTAGTTTTACTATTCCATGGATCCTTTTTAAACATTAAATGTTGTAAGATTTTCTTTAAAAGAAAAAAATGTATAGAACCATGGTGTTTCTTTTTTTTTCTTCCAGGTCCCCTGATAAGTTAGCATGAGTTAGGATATGTTAGGAACACAGAGAAGAATCTACCGCATCCCATGTTCTTTCAAGTCTTCTTTGATATAATCCCATTAGCTGTAATAGTTTCTAAAGCCCTCATCTCTCCAACCAGAGTTTCATTTGGATAAGGGAAGCACACTCTATTAACAGCTTCAACTAGGGACAAAAATAATTTGAGTTACTAGATTATAATTAAGGAATAATGTTCATAGGCATGGAGAACATGAAAAAGCAAGTTTCTTTTATGGATGATTAAATGCTGAAATAAAGCTGAACTATTTGATAGCTTGAAGAAGTCTTTATTTTTTTTAATACTCCATTGCCCCTGGATGCATTCAGACAAAAGCATGAATAGAACACAGCTTGTTCACACTATCAACTTCTCCTCATGCACAGAGTGTGATTAAACTGTTGCAGCTTTGGAAAGCCTTAAACCAGGGGTGTCAAACATAAGGCCCACAGGCCGGATCTGGCCCCTTGAGAGCTCTTATCTGGCTCGTGAGCCAGCCAGCCCTCTCACTCTCGATCTAAGCTAGCGAGGCATGGCCCAGTCCAACCAAGTGACATTTATGTCATGTCCAGCCCTTGCAACAATTTAGTTTAACATCCCTACCTCAATCCGAGGTCTAATTCCATGTGACATCTGAATGCATGCATCTGCCTAATCGGAATTTGTTTCCACCCCCACCAAATTCTAAACACTGGTTTAATCTTAGTTTAGAAACCTGATTTGTAGGGAGGAGACAAATACTGCCATCCCGAGCCCATTGATTTCATTGGCTTTAGAAGGGTATACATCTTCAGTGGAGCCCAGTGGTCTTACTCTACTTAAGATGGCACTCTACTTAACCTAAGCATCTGTATTTGGATGTCAAGACAAACTGGAGTTTTAGTTAAAACTTCCAAAACCCACCCAAGGAGAGAAAGCATGAGAGAAGTATGCAAGCATGACAACAAGCTATGATCATGTCCATCATGGACAACCTTCTGTTCGTTGTTGACACCTAATAGGTTTTTTAAAATCTAAAAATACTGCAACTGACATGGTTATTGCAAATTTCCAATAAGTACAAAATTACATGAATACTGTGACTTAAATTTTCACATGACACTGCAAGATCCCAGAAGTCAGAAAAGTTTAACTGGATATTTTGAGGGTTGAAAGTGTGATCTAGGCATGAGGTCTATGATATCAAGGGCACTCTTTCTTGGAGATACCTTACCTCTTTCTACCATTGCTCTCCCTTAACCCTTTCCATGAAATTCACTATGGCATGGCAAATCTCACTAATTCCTGCTGTCTGCTTGTACAATGTCAATGTTTTATTACATTGGCCAATGTAAGGTAGGCAAAGTCTTCAGGAACAACAAGCCTCTGGGGACATTTCCTCATTATAATGAAGCTGTATTGGCTGCTAGAAAAGCCATTGGAGGTATATCTGATTTCAAAAAAAATGTGCTATGACATTTTTTTTCTCTCTTTTAGATTTGCCAGAAGTAATTTATTGGTCTATGAAAATATCTACAGACCAATCTTTTCCAATAATGATTAATGGCAGATTAAAAATGTGTTTTTTAATTCCTATTTTTTTAAAGTACTAGAGTGAGCAGTATTTTGGGAAGCTAGGATAGTTATTTTAGGGCAATTATGTATTCACATATATTATCAAAGCTCTACTTTGGGCTCTTATTATGCAGTTCTCATTCACAGAAAAATTGAGCAAATAAATCTTTCTAGACTTGAAGTCAATTGAACTCCATTGGCGTAAATGCAATCAAGGATCATGCTGCAGGGGACAGTGTCTCTAAGCAGAAACAATTTGAACATTTTTTTTTTTAACATCATGCTCCTATATATAAATCATGCACCTATATCATGCACCTATATCTACATGTTTGCACACACATTCAACTTTCTTGGTGACTTTACAAAACAGGCATTTCCCCATTTTTGTCTCCTAGTAAAACGTATTATAGATTTTGAACAAGCAAAAGACAACTTTGATACTGGGAATTGTGGATCTGTCTGGATGCCAGTGAGTGCTAACGTTTCCTGATATATGGGGCACCTAAGGCCCCAAATCCATTTAAGTCCTGCTGACAAAAGGGAACTGATACTGTGATGGATTCTTGCCTAATTTAATAAAATAAATAAATAAATAAACTGCTTATACCATGATGAAAAAGACAGTATCTGCTCTCAAGAGCCATATAAATAAGCATCAGCCTTTTTAGTGAACTTATATCTCTAAGAACATAAAAACATAAGAAAGGCCCTGCTGGATCAGACCAAGGCCCATCAAGTCCAGCAGTCTGTTCACACAGTGGCTAACCAGGTGCCTCTAGGAAGCCACAACCAAGACGACTACAGCAGCACCATCTATTATAGAAATGCTCAGAACTTTGTTTCCCCCAAGGTGGGGATGGGGATGTTTTTATCTGCACCTCTCTTAGAAGGAATGAGGGTACAAGGCAATTTTTAACAAACCTAGTTTAACCCATACATTTGTCTTGGGTCCATTCTGGGGAATGTAGGTAAATATTGCTAGCAACGTGCATATGTGTTGAGGGAGGCATAGCCTCTATGATATTCCCTTTTGCTTGTAAATCAGGAATAGGCACTTACTCATGCTGTGGTTCTTAGACTCACACAGCAGAGACGGTTGTGTTCAAAACAACATCCATTCATTTGTAAGAAGGTACTGGGATGACAGCAACTGGTTTCAGGACAAGGGAGCTCATGCAGTATAAAATTCTAACTAACAAACAAAACTAACAAGCAGAGACTCCACCCCATGAGATTAAGTAACACAAACAGATATCAGAGGGGGGAACAGACTGTTCCATTTTGATGTATACAATCAAACCAACCCAGCCTCTTCTCCTGGCACCATGAATTCTTGATTCCCATGTGCATATTGTCTGCATGTAGGGTTACCAGCTCCGGGTTGGGAAATACCAGGAGATTTTTGGGGCAGAGCCTGAGGAGGGTGGGGTTTGGGGAGGGGAGGGACTTCAATGCCATAGAGTCCAATTACCAAAGCGGCCATTTCACCCAGGCGAACTGATCTCTATTGGCTGGAGATCAGTTGTAATAGCAGGAGATCTCCAGCTAGCACCTAGAGGTTGGCAACCCTACCTGCATGCATATAACCCAAAGTGCATCAACTCTCACACAGAATCCAAGACTTTCTATTTTCTGGGAGTACTGGATTACACATACAGGAACCAATAGAAATTTAAATACATATGGATAACTTCCTTGCACACTGGACTAGGGCTGTCAATTCGGTTCGGCCCAAACTGAAAATCAGCCGAATTTCCCCTGATTCGGTGGTTTTTAGTTCGGGAGGAACCGAACTCAAAACTGGCGGGCAACCGGGGGAGCCGAATTCAGCGAGTTCAGGAGTTCGTGAATAAATTCGGCAAATTCGGCCGTCAGTAAGCAGCATAACCGTCAGTAAGCAGCATTCTCCTCCCCCGGCCAATCGGTGGGCAAGCTGGGTCTTTTTCTGGCCAATCAGTCAGGATTGAGTACTGGAGGAATCAGCTGATGTGCGGCCTGGCCAGGGAGAGAGAGAGAGAGAGCGAAATCCTAGTGTGTGGGGGGGGTGCTTGTGCACATTCACTCCTTTCTGTGGCTGCAGGGGGCGTATTTTTTGGGGTACAGACACAAAACTTTCACTGGAGCTTCAGATTAAGCTTCTTAAGGTACCCCCCAAGTTTTGTAAACATTGGGTCAGGGGGTCCCGAGATATGGGCTCCCCCCTTTTTCTTTCCATGGCTGCAGGGGGCGCATTTTTGGGGGTACAGATCCCAAACTTTGAGCGGAGTTTCAGCCCAGTGTTCTTAAGATACCCCCCACGTTTTGTAAACATTGGGTCAGGGGGTCTCGAGATATGGGCTCTCCCCCTTTTCCCTTCCCCCTTTTTCCATTTATGTGGCTGCAGGGGGCGCTTTTGGGGGGATATAGCCCCCAAACTTTTAGCATAGCTTCAGTCAATTATTCTTAAGATACTACCCAAGTTTTGTAAAGATGGGTTCAGTGGGGGCAGAAATATCGCCTCCCCCCTTTTCTCTTTCCATGGCTGCAGGGGGCACATTTTTGGGGGTGCAGATCCCAAACTTTGAGCAGAGTTTCAGACCAGTGTTCTTAAGATACCCCCCATGTTTTGTGAACATTGGGTCAGGGGGTCCCGAGATATGGGCTTTCCCCTTTTCCCTATTGGGATGAATGGATCAGCCGATCCTGTGCATCTCCAGAGCAAAACGTTCCGTGCCTAATTGGAATCATCTTGGATTATTTACAAGTCCTCTTCAGCCCCTCTTGATGGAACAGAAGACAGCCACAGTAAGACCCCTTTGGGGGCTTTAATCTATAATTTTTCTCCTGTGTATGTGTGTGTGTGGGGGGGAAAGCAGAGTCTGTGTGTGTGTGGGGAGGGAGCAGTTTCTGTGGGTGGGGGGGAAGCCAAAGGGGGCTTTCGTCGGTTCTGCCTGGGGTGTGTGTTCCTCCTCGAGTCTCTCGCTCCCTGGTTTGAGGGGGGAGGTTTCAGTTGTGTGTTGCAAAGGTGTTGTTTAACAAGGTTGTGTTGTTTTGCAAACTTGTCAGCTGTTGTCGGGACTGGGAGCTTTGTGCGTGGGCGGCAAGCTCTGCTGAGAGATGCACATTAAGGGTGGGGGACCTCTTTCAGGGCCCATATCTCAGCCCCCCCTGACCCAATCTTTACAAAACTTGGGGAGTCTTTCAATAAACATCCTTTGAAGCTCTGCCAAAGGTTTGGGACCTCTAACCCCAAAAATGCCCCCCCAGAGCCGTGAAAAGGCGCGATTGTGTTTTTAATGGCTTTATTCGGCCGAATTTTTTTCCGAACTTTGAATTCCCGCCAAATTGAACGGATCCGAAGTGGGGGAGTTCGGACTTCGGCACGTACCGAACCCACAAGGGCCAAATTCGTCCGAATCCAAACTGTACCGAATTTTTTTTTTTTTTGACAGCCCTACACTGGACCACTGAATGCATATAGGACAGGAGATGTAAAGGCCGGTGTTTGTGACCTTGAGTCACTCCCACCCATACATTAATGGAAATGGGCTAATTTCAGATCAGATTCAGGAATGCCAGCAGACTAACATGTCATTTTCACAAGTGAGTGATTATTGGGTTATGATAAAGGCACATTTATTTGGCTGTTTTCTTTCTGGGTTTCTTTTTTTTAGTTTGTATTTTAAAGGAAATGATAATGACTGAACAGTCTATGATGAGTAGACTTGTCTTCCTGCTGTAATGTGTGGATTTGTCACTATGAACATCTATAAATGATTATGCTATATCCATTTCATCTTTCTCCATGCCTGTTACAGTAGATGCATTTGTGTTTGGTGATTTGGAGTATAGATTTAGTGCAATTTATACGAAAGGTTCTATTATAATGAAGACATTACTAAAAGATATAATAAAAACTTGATTTCCCGCCCCAAAAAACCGCTTCAGCCTAACAGTATTTAAAATTAATTTCATGGCACAAAGAAAATACTCAATTACAAAATGAATGATTATAGTCCATCATAGTCAGGTGAATTTTTAAAAACAATTGTGTTATGCTACTTCTTATGAAATATGACCTTGCTCTGTTTATGCATTATTGCATTATTATTACACTTGCTTATTTTTTTCCAGACAAAGATAGGAGAGCAACATTCTTTTTCATTCCAGTCATAATTCACATTCTTTTCCTTCTGTCTTCTCTTTTTGCACAATCATCAATCCAGATTTGGTGTGCTAACATAATAACAGTGTGGATTCACTTCAGGCCCTTGTTTGGTTAGATGTAAAATCTGAGAGGAACAATAACTCAGAGGCAAAGCATGTGCTCTTCATATAGAATCAGTTTTTGTCCTTGTTATCTCATTTTAAAAAGAGTCTCAAAGTGCAAGGCTGGACAGGACTTCTGATTAGAGCTGTATAATTTGCACAATACTAGACTAAATTAACCTTTGGTCTAATTCTGAGGGCCTATTCGTACAACTTGTTGTATCCCATGGAAGTAGGATTGCCAACCTCCAAGTGGGGCCTAGAGATCTCTCAGAATTACAACTAATCTCCCTGCAACCAAGATCAGTTTCCCTCGAGAAAATGGTAGCTTTAGAAGGTGAATGCTATGGTATTATACCCTGCTGAGGTCCCTCTCCAAACTATGCCCACCCCAGGCTCCACCCTAGGATTGCCAACCTCCAGGTACCAGCTAGAGATCTCCTGTTTTTACAACTGATCTCCAGCCTTTAGAGATCAGTTCACCTGGAGAAAATGGCCACTTTGGCAATTGGACTCTATGGCATTGAAGTCCTTTCCCTCCCCAAATCCTGCCCCAAACATATACAAACAGTTCAAACCCAACCAAGCATGTGTATAGGTTGTAAAATCTGTTACCAATTACTCAAACATCTGGTCAGATTGGTTCTAGTTGTAATACTGGTTAGTATATGTCTCTCATATACTATGTGTGCAGGTATCAATCTAGTAGAGCAGTGGCCATTGTGCTATTTTAATGTTTTTAAATATTTTTAACCTTTACATAGCACTTCTAATAAATTATATTTTATATACATATATATCTTTCTACCCAACCTTGGGTATCCAGAGAAAGATTATGGTTCCAGTCATAGGACCATTGTCTTGAATGAAAGACCAAATGTTTTTGTTTTGTTGTTCACCCCTGAGCTTGAAGAACTCAGAGGAGCACCTGGATAAATGGTATATTCCCTTGTTGGCCAAAGGGGTGTTTATTCTTGTAAACACTTCTAAACAACAGAATCACAGGCAGGATGTGGATCACAGGCAGGATGCTGCTGCTGCAGTTGTCTTGTTTGTGGGCTTCCTAGAGGCACCTGGTTGGCCATTGTGTGAACAGACTGCTGGACTTTATGGACCTTGGTCTGATCCAGCATGGCTTTTCTTATGTTCTTAGAATAGTGGGCAGATTTCTGGACAAGAAGGAGGTTTGTTGGAAGCAAAGTTAATTTACTTCCTGAACTGCTGTTTAGAGGGAGAGTCCGGCACCCCCAATTAGATTACTCTGGATTTAGAACTGGGGAATGGAGACTTTGGGCATGGTTGCTTTATCCTCCTTTAATCCCTGTTTCAACCAGGATTCAGCCAGGATCGAACGCATGCGTTTCGCCTAATGTGCGTCCGATCCTGGCTAAAACAGGGATTAAAGGAGGATAAAATGACCATGTGTTTTCACCCTTTAGCTCTTTCTAAGACTTGAGTGTGAGGGCAACCAGCTCTTTTGCACTACTCATACTTCTGATGAATTAGTGAGAGATCCTGAATAATGGTCTGAGCGCTAGACATGGGGTGAGGTTATTTTCCGTATGGGCCACTGTAGTTTTCAGTGAAGTGATGGGGTTGAAAAAGGGGTGGTGTCTGTTTTTGTCCACATTCTGCTGGTTCTCAACTTGAAACGGAGTCCACTGGGCCTCCTGAGTCTGACAGAGAAGACCTGACCTCAGTGCCAAGATGGAAGGAGGAGGAGTGAGGTCAACAAAAATGACACTGTATAACAATTTATGTCATATTGCAAGTGTAAACAGTCATTGTGAAATCCATGCAACAAACTAAAAATTCTCCTCAGATTCATTCTTGAAGTGTGCGTAACTGCATCAACATGATTTACCAATAAACCTATTTATTATTAATCAGTTAGCCTTAACAGTATTCTACAATGCCCAGAAATTACCCAGCATGGCTTAGAAAAATGCAGCCATTATAAACCTCACACCTGCTGAGCAAAACTGCTTTAGGCTCAGCTTGTCATGTCCCCTGGAGCTTCAAAATCAACATAGCTTTGTCAGATAAGAACAGATGACAAACCTCAGTGGGGGGAAAAACCCAAAATTAAAAATGAACTCTTCAGGGAGGATCACAGAGAGACTATTCAAATCATCTCACAGTATAGTTTTTATGGAGTTATATTTTTAAACCTTCAACAAGTATCATATTTACTGCAGGAACAAAATATTATTCTTCCTTTAAATTTAAAATGAAGCTCCCACATAAGAAATATTGTACAAACCTGGGTTGCTATGCCAAATATGAATTCTGTATTTTCTCCCCGATCAGCAAGTTTTCCAGGTGCCACATTGGCAGTTAACCACTATGGACTGTCCATTGTACAGTCCAGTTAACCACTATGGACTGTCCGTTGTACAGTCCAGCTCACACAGTGAGTGTTTATGTGACATCCCACACATGGGAAGAATGTAGGGTTGCCAACCTCCGGGTGCTAGCTGGAGATCTCCTGCTGTTACAACTGATCTCCAGTCGATAGAGATCAGTTCCCCTGAAGAAAATGGCCATTTTAGCAATTGGGCTCTATGGCATTGAAGTCCCTCCTCAAACCCTGCCCTCCTCAGGCTCCTCCCCAAAAATCTCCCACCAGTGTCAAAGAGGGACCTGGGAACCCTAGAGGAATGACATGAAGAAGAAGAAAAGGTGCCTAGCTTGCATCATCCACAACCATTTTCCATTAAAACATCAGCTTTAAAAAACAGCGTCCGCATAATTTCCACACATGCTAATTATTCAATTCTTTAATTTCCCCGCAAATAAACAGGTTGTAGGTTCTGTTAAAGTTCCAGTCCTATGCTGCTAGATAAATGTAGAACCATGTCTTTCTGAAATTAGTGGGACTTCTATGTCTAAGTAAAAATACTGAGGATCAGGCAGATATATGAAGAAGTTACAGAGGAGACTTGAATGACTACCATCTAGTTTGTAATGTACCATTCTTGAGCAAGGTGATTGAATGAGTAGATTTCTGAATGAAGTGGATTGTTTAGATCCATTCCATCTGATTTCAGGCCTGGTTATGGGACTGAAATGGTCTTGGTCATTCTGGTGGATGACATGCTGCAGGAGATGGACAGGGGGAGTGCAACCCTGTTAATTTTTCAGGACCTCTCAGTGGCTTTTGATACTATCAATCGTGGTATCTTTCTGGATTGCCTTTTGGGACTGGGACTGGGATGCACTGATGGTTTAGGTCCTACCTCGAGGGCAGGTTTTCGGAGTGTGCTGCTGGAGTACTGCTGCTTTGCTTCTTGGACTTTGGCCTACTTTGGTAGAAAGGTCCCATGTGGATTGTGGCTGGTAGACAGAGCATTGAGAGACTAGAGGCAACAGCATCCAGAAGCAGATGAACCGATGCTTTTGAAAAGACAGCCATGATGTGCCACCACTTTTTCTAGGATAAGGCAATATGAACAGCAGCATCTGGAAGCTGAAGACACAAGATGGTATCTTAATTCTATAGGACATTATAAGGAACAAAAATGAATCCTTCTTAAATTTCGATAAATATGTTTAATAAGAAGAGAGAACAGAGATAACAGTATTAAATAAATAAAGCAAAAAGTTAATTACTGAAGTTGAGTAGAATTAATTTGTCAATCATCAAAGGCAGTGAGAATAGCAGATCTTAATATTCCTAAAATTGTTTTACATAGAGTCTTTAAAAATATATATTCCTAAACTAGTGGGCAGGAAGTGGAGATTTGCACATATAATTCCAAATTACTGTTTTGAAGACTACTGAGGTTCTTGGCACTCTGATTTTGAATCATGGGACTTGAAGCATGCACATTTTAGCCTGTGCTAACTTTTCTGCAGATTGGAGGGAGGAACATTAATAATTTGAGATATGCCGATGACACTACATTATTCTCAGAAAATAGTGAAGATTTGAAACGACTACTGCTGAAAGTTAAAAGAGAAAGTGCCAAAGCAGGACTGCAGCTGAACATCAAGAAAGCAAAAGTAATGACTACAGGAGAATTACATAACTTTAAGGTTGACAATGAGGAAACTGAAATTGTTCAAGACTTTCTATTCCTTGGCTCCACCATCAACCAAAAAGGAGACTGCAGCCAAGAAATCAGAAGGAGATTGAGACTAGGAAGGGCAGCCGTGAAGGAGCTAGAAAAGATTTTGAAGTGTAAGGATCTGTCACTGGCCACCAAGAGTAGATTAATTCATGCCATTGTATTCCCTATTACTATGTATGGGTGTGAAAGCTGGACAGTGAAGAAAGCTGATAGGAAGAAAATAGATTCCTTTGAAATGTGGTGTTGGAGGAGAGTGTTATGGATACAGTGGACTGCCAAAAAAAACAAATCAGTGGGCTATAGATCAAATCAAGCCGGAACTGACCCTAGAAGCTAAAATGACTAAACTGAGGCTATTGTATTTTGGTCACATCATGAGACAACAAGAGTCACTGGAAAAGACAGTCATGCTAGGAAAAGTTGAAAGCAGCAGAAAAAGAGGAAGACCCAACAAGAGATGGATGGACTCAATAAAGGAAGCCACAGCCCTCAGTTTGCAAGATCTGAACAAGGCTGTCGAAGATAGGACATTTTGAAGGACTTTCATTCATAGGGCCACCATGAGTCAGAAGCGACTTGACGGCACTTAACACACACACACACACACACACACAACATTTCTGCATACAGTCCTATAAATTGAAATCTACTTCTGAAATTATGTCATTAAAGTCACTTAATTTGATAGTGAAAAATGGCAGCTGTGATATTTAATTTTGCTAGGATTTACCAGAGATTTTATGCTGTCTACAGGCAAACTGAAACAATTTGAAAACAGAAGTATCTTACACATATCAAGCAAGATATATTTTATGTGTTCTTTGGTGTTACAGATTCAGCAGTCTGAACCAAGTACTTTGTACATCATGAGTAACATTCACAGCAGAACAGAAGAGAACTAAGAATTAGAGGGTGACTATGGTCATTTATGCATGGTCGCTTTACCCTCCTTTCATGCATGGTCGCTTTATCCCTGTTTCAGCCAGGATCAAATTTTTCAGTATGCACATTACCTCATTCCTTGGAAGCTCAACACTGTTTCAACGCAAAATGGACCCGGCTTTTCCCATTCCTCTTCTGGCCCAAATTAAACCATTCTTCCTGGGTCATTCCGGAGTCACAGAGAGTACATACTCTGTTCTCAGAGTTGAACTTTGCCCCACGCTTTTCCAAACTCTTCTTCAAGGCAGCATGCAGATAGCCAATCAGGGGAAGCCCAGAAGATTGGGTTCTCTCACAGCCAATCACGAAGCAGTGTGTAAAGAGGCAGGGATTCAAGTGCTTCCTGCTTCCTGCTACCTTGGAGCTCTTTCTGAGCAAAAGAAAGGCTTTTTAAAAATGAGGCTTGGATTTCCCCCTCCCCCCTTCTTTCAGATTGCTCCGTTTTTTGTTCTTAAAATGCTTTTTTATGCGACAGTTGGGTCTGGGGGGGGGGAGGAAATCTCTCAGGGTGAGTAGTGCAAGTCAGCCAATTACAGAGCAGCATTTAAAGGGGTGGGATTTGATTTGAACTTGGGAGACTGTTTTTCTGTGTTCATGCCTCCATTAGCACACAGTTTCGTCTCTGATCATTCCAGCCAATGTATACAGTTTTCCCCAACCCAGGTTACTTTGATCCTGGCTGAAATGGGGAATAAAGGAGGTTAAAGTGACCATGTATAAATGACCTATCCTAGCTGCAGTTTTTTTCTGCTCCTGATATTTGTAATGGATTAGCTTCAAAAATCCTATGTTCATTAGTAAAGACACAAATGAGCCATTTTCTGTTCAATTTGAAAACTGGTCCAGGGCTAAGAGGGAAGAAAGGCTTGCTAATAAACCACATAACTGGCAAACACATAGATGACACATCACACAAAACTTTGGAAGAAGAATTGTGGAGGTAAACGGCCACAACTTATTTATTAAACTTTTTTAACAGCTGTAAAGCATTGGTGCCGATTATGGGCAGGATCCCAAAACATCTGTTGACCCCAATGCGGACTGATGTTGATCCTACTCCAGCAGACCCGCTGGAGTAGCTGAGGATAGCATTGACTGGAAATACCAGGACATGAGCCCTCGGTAAATCCCACTGCCACCTAAGGAGATGCCATTCCGACTGCCCCTGAACTGGCTTGTCTTACCACTGTGCCTCTCCCCAAAATCCCTCATTGGGATCCCCCGAAGAAAAGGGGCTCGCAGACCGCTTTCCTCCTGAAACGAATCATGTCCAATGCTCACCCTGCATAAGTTGTGACAATAATTGTATCATTTAACAATAGCCAAAACAAGGGAGGAAGGGTAGGATGAAAGCCGGCAACAGACCAAAGCCTTGGGCAGCCGGCTCCCCTTTTTATGCTGGGGAAATGGACTGGAGTGAAAACTGCCTCCGATCTGTCCCCAGCAAGCCCCACCTGCCCCACTGACAATCACTCTCATTGCCCCCTTTAAATAGAAGGGGAGAGAGCAGATTGGCTGCCCTAAGGGCCGCTCTCTGAGTGGCCCACCAAAAGCCCAAACGGCCATGGCAACCCGGAGGCAAGCTCCCCGCCCCACCTCGCCACGTGCTAGATGCTAGCTGTGCTTCCCTTTTGCCCAGGCCCCAGCAAATCAGACTCCAGGTAAGCCTGGAACCTTTTACTTATACAGAGGAGGAGGAGGAAGAAGAAGAAGTTAGTTTTTATACCCTGCTTTTCTCTACCTTTAAGAAGTCTCAAAGTGGCTAGCAATCGCCTTCCCTTCCTCTCCCCACAAAAGACACCTTGTGAGGTAGGTGGGGCTGAAATAGTTAGAAGAGAACTGTGACTAGCCCAAGGCCACCCAGCAGGCTTCATGTGTAAGAGTGGGGAAACAAACCCAGTTCACCAGATTAGAGTCCACCACTCATGTGGAGGAGTGGGGAATCAAACCTGGTTCTCCAGATTAGAGTCCACTACTGTTAACCACTACACTACACTGGTCAGAATGTTTGGAAATCTTAGGGAGAATTTGTATTTTATATGACTGCTGGAAATGTTGGGGCTAGTTCCTCTGCTGACATTCAGCACACTATGGTTTGGACTGTAAGCACTGACCAAGGAAAGGCTGGTATGTTGACTTTATCAGACTGTACAATAAGGTGGTCTTTTAGGTTCTTCCAACTACAGGGATTCTCTGTATTCTCTGCTTCTTTATTCTTATGTTCAACTGTATGTTACATATTTGATCACCTGAACTAATTATTGAGACCCACAATCCACATGGGACCTTTCTACCAAAATTTCTGTCGAGATTAAGTAGCATCCAGATGACTACTAATGTCGCTTATATTGTCTGCATATTAGATCACCTGAACTAATTATTGAGACCCACAATCCACATGGGACCTTTCTACCAAAATTTCTGTCGAGATTAAGTAGCATCCAGATGACTACTAATGTCACTTATATTGTCTGCATTTACACACACACTCATATATTGCTGTGTGAAAAGTGTGGATTGTTATTCAGTTCTGCAATATTCTCTTTTCCTGATCACTAGATATTTGGACGGCTTATATTTTTTTAAATGACATCTTGAAGATGTCAGTCTGCATCACTTCGAGGCAGCTTCCTGATGAGAGCTGTAAAGGTCATACACAAGACTTGAAGAACTGGTAGTGACATTGCTTAGATTTAATATGCCTTTACCAAGAATTCATTGCCTTTGCTACTAACGTATTCATTGTGTTGCATTTGTTTACTTTATGTTTGCTGTTGACATTGGGAGTGTATTGGTTTATTTGTCATGATGACTATAACATTCATAATCAATAATAAATATCATCCAGAATGGAAGGCATAGAAATGATGTTCTTAGGAGATACATAAAACAACATGAACAAAGTCCCTTATGAGATTCTTTATTCCAAGTTTTAAAAATTAAAGATGTCATGAAATGTCTTCAACCATAACTGTCACACAAACATGAAGCAAGTTCATCTTAAATCATATCACATATTGTGGCATCCTAGTCAAAGTTCTACCAACTCCATAGTCCACTCAATTGCAGAAAATACAGGAAAGCCTCTGTGGATGAGGCATGGCCAGAATACATGTGGCAAAACCATCCCTCCTGATTGGCTGCCACCCAATGTGGTCTTGTGCCTTCCTTGTCTCTAGGTGATGAGGCAAACCAATCACTGATATTAATTCCATGAATTTCACTTTTAGATAAAATGAAAGACAAATGAGATTTCCTGTGAGGACCCCACCCCCACCTCAAGCTGAGACCCCTTAGATAGTAAAGCTCCCCCGTAAATTTTGGACTTATTAATAGGCACCCCCTTTTAGAGCCTAAAAGCCAGGAGATCTGAAACCTTGGGAGTCTCATAAAGGTACCTGGGTTCAAACTGACAATGGAGAGTCCCAGGAAAAAGGAAGGATGTGACTTGAAGTATAACTGATTAAGTGCAATCCCCCCCAAACTCTGTGGCATATCTTTCTCAAAGATAAAAGACCTTTCAACACTGTGAATATTAGCCAATACTCACACACCCCACAGGGCCAAGGTTCACTTAAGTCATTAAATTGCCTTCCACCCTTAATCCCATTAGTCATTTTTGCCTTGTCCAGATCATTGTGTCCATGCAGATCCACCTCACAATAGTCTAATCAAAGTAATTTTTTCCAATGTTCCCTGCCAGAGTATGACAGCAGTTAACTTTAAACCTGCAAGTAAAACTTTTTATCTTGGCCCCATCCCAAATCAGGACAGCCAAACCCCCACTGGGACCCAGGTCCTTCCCTCCATAAAAGAAGGAATCCAACCCCAGCAAAATGTTAATCAGATCTCTGATCCAGATCTCTGCTGGTCAGAACTCTGGTGTCCTTCTGAGAACCCCTGCTGCACTTGGCAGGCTTTTTCTCCTTGCTTTGCCACCTCCTCACTCTGCTTCTTGGACCTTTTCTGGGTTTACCTCCAGACCTCTCCAGACCTTAGGCCTTGGATTTAAGGTTGTATGTCTAGGGTTGCCAGCTCTCTCTTTGCCACCGGCGGGAGGTTTTTGGGGTGGAGCTTGAGGATGGTGGGGTTTGGTGAGGGGAAAGACTTCAATGCCGTAGAGTGCAAAGTAGCCATTTTCTCTAGGTGAACTGATCTCTATCGGCTGGAGATCAGTTGTTATAGCAGGAGATCTCCAGCTAGTACCTGGAGGTTGGCCCCCTATACTCCTCCTTTCTGGACCCCCTTTAAAGCTAATTTCCACTTATCCGGCTCCAGTTTGAGTAATGCTCCTCCTAGAATGGCAAAAGAATAAAAATATATAGGTTCATGAATCCCCAATGACAGCATTCAGCAACAATATTTTGGCCTCCTTTCCAACATGCTTCCACAACTCGCAATAATAGCATGGAAAGATGAAAGAGTTCTCACTTGTCAGTCAGAATGTCAGAAAGTGCAAACAGATCGTGCTATGCTTTACAGGAATGAGACATGCTCTTTGCCCCCAGTTAGAGATGAAAAAAGGACAACCAGTGTTAACATTTTTAATTTCTCAATTAGCCACATGAGGTCCAGACCTTTTATATTCTCCACACTGTACTGCATGTGTGCTGATTTAGATTAGCTTCAAATCTAGCACTGACATTTAACATTAGTTGTATGAATAGGTTAACATCATTTATATAGATTTGGCTGAAATATCAGTTCACTTGCCTAGTTTGAGGTGCCTTTTAAGTCACTCTCCTCCCTAGGTTCTTTCTGTTCATTTTATTCCCTTCTACCAAGCTTCATCTGACAATGGACATCCAGATTTATATGCCAAATAAGGAAGGGGGGTGAATAGAAAAATATTCAATAACATTTACATTCTTTTAAACCCATCAACTCTTTTAAGTCCATTGGAGTCAATGGGCTTAAAAGAGTTGATGAGTTTAAAAGGATGTAAAGGTTTACCTCTGCTTAAGAAGGTTTACCTCTGCTTAAGGTTGCATAACTAGGTAGTTATGGTGTTCACAGACTCTGTCTGTTTTCTAGGCAGACAACAAAAATGTCTTGATCCATAAATTCTTCACTAATGCAAACAGGTTGATGATTAGAAGTAGCAAATGTTTTATTTGTTAACCTGAGGAACACTTCCTCCTTCATTCCTTGTAACATCATCTTAGAACAGAGCTAGGAAGAGAAATAAAATAATTAAAAAGCAGATAGGCTGATATGAAGTATAGTTGTGATATCCATTCTGAACCTGATTGATATCATGACCTTAGCATTGGCATTGGTCTAAAATTAGAATAGAAGGAATGTAAACCAAAGTGCCTATTGGAACATGAAACAAGATAACTCCATTACTCTGATCCAGAGATTCTTGCACAAAGTGACAAACTTTGTTTGTAGCGGGAGAGTTATGATCACATGTGTTATATCAATACACAGATTCATGTAAAGATCTGTTACCTGTCCCCCATAGACTAGACACTCCATGCTATCATCTCTGACTATAATGAGCACAGATCATCTTTGTGTTGGGATGCAAAGGACCATGTGCTGTAATAAATGCCTCCTACCCTACACCCAACATGATCATCAGTGCTAATGTGTGTGAGAGATTCTTCATACATTCATGTCATAGTTTCAAAGTACTATGAATTTATACTTCTTTGCAGATGCGCCCATTGACTGTAGTATCATGTAATGATTTGCATGTGTGAATAATACCAATTAAACAAAAAGTTTTTTAAAAAAATCTCTATCTTTTGGGTTGAGTATTTTCCCCTTTTTTGTGGTGTAACACCGATTACTCATCACAGACTAAACTTTTGTATTACATTATACCTACTTGAAAAATACCGCTTTTCATTTGCTTGAGAATCATCATAATGAACATTTATGTGTGATTGCCTGGAGAGTGCTCTTGTGCCCCAGATCTTATGTATGTTTATGCTATGTGTGATGTCTCCCTGCTTTTCCATTGCTATGCTCCATGTCATAACTACTGAGTTACATAAGTTTTTCAGGACTGTAAGGGAGCAAGATATACCAGCCAGTGTGCTGTAGAGGTTAAGAGTGGTGGTCTGGAGCGGTGGACACTAATCTGAAGAACTGGGTTTGATTCCCCATTCCTCCACATGAGTGGCAGATGCTAATCTGGTGAACTGGGTTGGTTTCCCCACTCCTCCACATGAAGCCAGCTGGGTGACCTTGGGCTGCTCTCAGCTCTCTTAGAACTCTCTCAGCCCCACCTACCTCAGATGGTAGGTGTTGTGGGAAGGGGAAGTGATGGTGATTGTAAGCTGGTTTGATTCTTCCTTAAGTGGTAGTGAAAGTTGGCATATAAAAACCAACTCCTACTCCTCTTCCAGGAATAGGCAGTTACTGCTTTTTCATCCAAATTACTCAGTAAGACCTGTGCCCATAACATGGTAGAATAAGGTTAGTGCTCTATTGTTGATTGCACTGAGCTAAGTTTTACTCTGGATCTTTCAGATATAGATAGAGAGATATAGATATATATACAGCTCTTTCTTACGAAATAAAAAAAGCCAGCAACAACAACAGAGGTCTCTCAGATCATGTCATGCATCCCCACAAGACAATATATTACATATAGCCTCTGCAAGCCATAAGGCATCAGTTCACAGCCTATGCTGCTAGATCTCTCTTGAAGATGGAGGTAATTGGATGGTACAATCAATAAAGGGGAAGAAAAACAGGCCAGCATGCAAAACTGTGCTCTGATGTTCCTTCATGTCTCAGGAGCTACTTCCCATGCCTCTTCTTTTGTGCTAAAGCATTGAACCAGAGATACAGAAAATACTCCATGGGCTTGCCTTCAGCCTTCCAGCTATCCGGGGTGACCAAAACCTGTTTTACCATGAGCCATTTCAAAACAAGGATGAGAACTTCAAAGCCCTAAAACATAGTGATTGTTTGTCTTCTGGCTGGTAACTGACATTGGTTTGGGAATTTAAGTAGAAATGAGGAAATAAGAATGGCAAAACCTTTACTAGCAATATGTGCTTGTGAATTTCATTTTTTTTCCCTGGCAGACAAAGCAAGGGATGTCTTGTCCTCTTTTCCATAATGCTGTGCTTCCAAGGTTCCAAAAGAAGCCTCTCAAAAGATTCACTTGAACTAATCCTTGTAAAAAATACTGCTAGGAATTGTTACCGGTGGATGCCTGCCAATACCTTTGCTGGTGCCCACCCAAGTGTTTTGAGAAAATAGGCAGAGCCAGGTGGGGCTTTTGCCCAGCAGGGCTTCTGATTGGCCATTGGAGATCTGATTGGCTATGCAGAATTTGCTTTGGCAGCAACCTGCCACCACAGCACAACCATATGCATAACTGAAGGTAAAGTGTGTGTATGGAAGAAAATATTTTTAAACAATATGTTCGTTTTAAAAGGCATCCATTTAAACTGAGCTGGTGCATGAAATGCTGAAAATCTACTATCAGAGTTGTACATAGGGTTGCCAACTTCCAGGTACTACCTGGAGATCTCCTGATATTACAACTGATCTCCAGCCGACAGAGATCAGTTCACCTGGAGAAAATGGCCACTTTAGCAATTGGGCTCTATGGCATTGAAGTCCTTCCTCAAACCCCACACTCCTCAGGCTCTGCCCCAAAACCCCCCCACTGGTGGCGAAGTGGGACCTGGTAACCCTAGTTGTATATAACCTCGCTCCTTGAAATTCTGTGGTTGGCTCTACTTCTTGTGGCAGCCATTTTGTGGCAAACCACACTGTGTCAGAATTCTAAAGGTGCCACAGGCCTTTGATCCCTCTTTAAAGTGATCTATTCTTGTGGCCATCCCCAACTAACCTTGCATCAAATCCCACAATTTAATTATTGACTGAAGAAGCATTTCCTTTTGTGCACACTGAATCTATTACCCATCAGCTTCACTGAGTATGCATTAGTAACCATGGTATGCTATATGACCCAGTTGGAAGGGGTGGTCGAGAAGAAAACCTGTTAAACTGTCAGTTTTGAATCAGATAAGGTTTGTACTTCCATGGAGAGGGTCTGGAGTGTTGCTGGCTCAGGAGACTTTTTAGGTTTCAGAGCCTGGCTTTGGGTGAAAGTAGGCCAAAATGGTTAATATTTTGAGATAGGGTTTGTATCTCCAGGGGATGAGACTGGAAGGATACTGTCTCAGGAGACTTTATGGCTCTCAGAGCCTGGCTTGTAGGGAAAACTGGCTAAATTAGTGAACGATTTAAAAGGAGACTGTACCTGTTCCAGAGCCAAGTTTCAGGGGAAAGCTGGCTAAAGAATTGGAATTTCAAGAAGCTCACACTTATACTATGTAGGGTTGCCAGCTCCAGGTTGGGAAATATCTGGAGAAATATCTGGGGGATGGAGCCTGAGGAAGGTGGGGTTTGGGATGGGGAGGGACTTCTATGGGGTATAATGCCATAGATTCTACCTTCCAAGGCAGACATTATCTCCAGGTGAACCGATCACTGTCGCTTGGAGATCAGTTAGAACAGCAGGAAATCTCCAGCTACCACATGGAGGTTGGCAACCCTAATACTATGGGATTCCTAAGGCTGTGGAAAGGCTAAAGAGTCACCTCAAAAGGCTGATCACTGTTCTCTGCACCTAGACATTGACAACTGAAACATTATATCTGAATGAGCCCAGCAACTGTTGTATGTTATACTTGCATATAGTTTTAGGCCTTTTCAATGAACAACCTTATTCTATCCAAGGAAGTTAACAAAAGTTTTTTTTTCCCCTTTCACCTCATGCCTCATATGAAATGCCTCATGCTTCATCTGCATTTAGAACCCACTTGGGTTCCATATGTCAAGTGAAGGTTGGGATAGACATCATACTAGTCAAGCTTCATATCACACTATCTCAATTGAAATATCATTTAAAAGCCCAGCCTTCATAGAGCAACGATGCATTAAAGTTGTCGTTCTGTAGCAATATATTTTGGGTCTCTAGAAGGTGAATAAAACTCTTGCACCTTGGCTGTGGAATGGTTGTAAATAAATGTATGTTTGCTGATACAAACTACTAGCATACTGCCTCCCCTATCCTGTCTTGTCATGCCTCCCCTATCCTGAGACTGTATGTTCCTGAATAGGTTTGAGATGCAGCTATTCTATAGGAAGTCTGCTGTAAGAGTAAACATTCCATTAACCAGGCTTAAATTTAAAGAATGGAGCCATTACTCTTCATTTTACTAATACACCCAGCTTTGAAAGCCGGTGCAGGACAGGTTATTGCAAAGGGAATAAATACACTGTACAGCAGGTGGTGAAGAGCCTTCAACAATTTGTAAAAGGGGAGGCCTCAGGCAGTCATTCTTGGAGATGAAACAGGGATGTATCATGCAACAGGTACACAGGGGGGTTCCTGTTTCCATTTTGCAATTAAAATCACAATTTCATTTTGTTTTCCAAATTTTCTTGGCATTATTAAGATGTTCTTCCTTATGAACATACAATACCGCTAGCTCGGATTTTCATTAATGTAAGGAACCAAAAAAAAAAAAAAAACCCCAGCAAACTAACAAAACAGTATGTTCCTTTATGTGAATAGATGGGGATATATAAATCTGAAATTGAACTAAAGTGTGATTACAGATGAATGATTTGGGACTAATTTGCATTGGCTTTGTTTACAGAGTTGGCTATTAGCTCTGCGTGAGGCGTTTGTGTCCAGGTGTTATGATTTCATTTTCATGCTGTCCATCCTCCTCCTCTTATCTTTCAAGAGATTGCTGCCAAATGTCTCTTCAACCCAGCGGCCTCCCAAGGCTATATGATAATATTCACCTAGTTTTTTTTATTTGTGTCATTGGGAAACTTTACCCTTGAGCAGCATTTCCATGAGCCTGTCATTTTTGTATGTCCCTTCTGTAAGAACATTTTGGAGACTGCAAAATATTGTTCATTCCATTCTGTTCTCTGTTGCTGTATCTAACACAAATGCTATCCTTTCTACCTATTTGTATAACGTACCAAAGCGAAACTACTTACGCTTTCTAATAATTTGCAGGGGAATCGTTTTCCTGTTCTGATGTGTAGAATCTTTCTCTTCTAATAGCTGAATTGCACAGAGTTTCATATTGTAAAATACTGAATTGAACTGAGTCAAATCTTTAATGTTTGGAAAACGCCCCATTTTCTCTTTTAAAAAACACCTTATAACATATACTTATTAATTTATATGATATACAACATGTTTCCCAATGTACAGGGCACTTTTTCATTTTGATTATTGTCTCATTTACCCTCACGAACCAACTAATGCAGTCGAAGTAGCCACATGCCCAGGTCTATTCTGGGTTCAAGGGTGGAGCTGGAATTCAAATCTGAGTATTCCTCTGTTAAACTCAACAGTCTAATAATGGCTCCATATTGAACTTTCAGTTAAGGTTGAATTGTGACTTTCAGTTGCTGAACAGTCAAATTTGCCACTGGATGTCAGGGTCAATGTCAGCTTACCTTGAGGTGAGGTAGCTTCTGGTGGGGCCCAGTGTCGTGGACCCCCTAGCCGTTCACCTCCCCTGCCACCTCTCCAGGTGCCCTTACCTGCCCATTTGCCTGCAAGCACTCCACCACCCATGTTTGTTTGTTTGTTTAATTTTTACCCTGCTGTTCCTCGGCAATGCCAGGCTTGGGGTGGCTCACAACATATTACACAATTTAAAAACATACACCTTTCAAAGCTGTTGTTTTCTCCAGAGGAAAATATCTCCGTCGTCTGGAATTAAGTTGTAATTCTGGGAGATCTCCAATCCCACCTGGAGGTTGACAATTCAAGGCCTGGAAGCAACCTCTGGATGACTTGATACCTCCCGACTTGCATGACTCAACTAGGCCTAGCTGCTTGCCACTCTTCAACAGCAGCCACCCTATGAACAGTTAGAGATTCAAAGTAGGGTCTGGGAGACCCAGGTTCAAATCCCCATCTTCCTGGAGATTACTGGGTAATTACTGAGCCAGTCATGTAGAAGAAGAGTTGGCTTTTATACCCTGATTTTCTCTACCTTTAAGGAGTCTCAAAGCGGCTTACAATTGCCTTCCCTTCCTCCCCCAACAACAGCCACCTTGTGAGGTAGGTGAGGCTGAGAGAGTTCAGAGAGAACTGTGACTATCCCAAGGTCACCCAGCAATAGGGTTGCCAGGTCCCTCTTCATCACTGGCAGGAGGTTTTTAGGGTGTAGCCTGAGGAGGGTGGGAAGGAACTTCAATGCCATAGAATTCAATTGCCAAAGCGGCCATTTTTTCCAGGTGAACTGATCTGTATTGTCTGGAGATCAGTTGTAATAGCAGGAGATCTCCAGCTAATACCTGGAGGTTAGCAACCCTACCCAGCAGGCTGCATGTGTAGGAGTGGGAAAACCAACCCAGTTCGCCAGATTAGTCTGTCGTTCATGTGGAGGAGTGGGGAATCAAACCCAGTTCTCCAGATTAGTCCACCACTCATAACCACTACACTATGCTGGCTTCAACCTATCTCACAGGGTTGTTGTATGGATAAAAAGGAGGAGAGGAGGATAATGTAATCTGCTTTGGTTCCCACAGTGGAGAAAGGTGGGGTATAAAGGAAGTAAATAAATAATACATATAGCTGAAGATGGGAGGTAGATAAAAGGTAGCTGAGGTAGATAAAAGCTGAATGGCTGACAAGGAGAGAATGAGGTGGGGAGAGGCAAGGGAGGGGTATGTGAGGTGCAACCCCACAAGTCTTTGAGGGTTCCCTACTATGCATGTGGGCCTTGCCCAGAGGCCAACAAAACACAGTTGGGCCATAGTTTTCCTGGATAGAGGCTGCTGGAGGGGGGGGGGGGAGAAAGGAAGACCTGAAGACAAAGGGACATATAATCGCTTGCTGATTGGCTGTTGAGTTGAAAAGGAAGAAGGAAACAGGAAAATGGGAGATACTATGGGAGCTTTCAGGAAAGAAAAAGAAGAAATAGTGGTGGAGGAAAAAATGGCATGCATCCTACAAGTCCTTGCAGGTTCCCTCTTGTTCCTACTAATTAAATGATTTCCAAATGCACCAAATCACAGGGAGGGTGAACATATTTAAACACACTTTTTTTCACATGGACAGTTTACTAAGATTACAGAAAGGGGGCGTATCCATAATTAAAAGCATCAATGTTCTTTACAAGGTATGAATTCTATTACTTTGGCAAAAAAAAAGATGGGATTCATTTCTGATGATTAAGAACTGTGGGACGATTCTCATGGTGGACATTCAGAATGAAATATGATACTGATATTATATTAAAAGACTGTGTCCCTGAGGGACAGTGCTGAGAAGACTTTGTGGCCTTGAATCTGTAGACTTTGGATGGGCTCCAACATGTCAGTTCCTATATGCATGGGAACAGAAGAGTTCTTTATGATAGTAGCTATACCAGTAACCTTCATCATTTCCTGAGACACCATCTGCATTTTTATTGGATGTGGCCCAATAATTATTCTCTTTTTTCAGAGAGGAATTAAATGTGCACTAGATATAGGGAGTAGTACAGAAGTCCCTGTAATTTGACCAGTTAACTTGTACACAAATTCTACTTTGTACATAAAAGACGCAATTTGAGCACTGACGAGATATTCAAACAAATTGGCACTTCATGTCACTGTGGGAATAAGACTTTCTTTCCCAATCACAGCTTTTCACAAGAATTAAGCAAATTAGGGAAATAAAGGTCATTAGCTAAAATTAGATTGCACTGTATTTAACAGGTGTTTGGGTATATTTTACCCTGAGGGTAGATCACTGTTCTGTCCAAGAAGTTAATTGTGCAATAATTGTACAGTTTGCCCATTAATTTCTTACAATTTAGGCTACACTATTGCTTTATTGAACTTATTGGCAAATGCTGGACTTGCATGTGAACAAGGGTTGCGATTGTAACAGTAATGGCTAGATGCAATCTCTGTTCTGGGAGCATTTAGCAGTTTATTGGATTAATGTTCAATTATATGATAAATAATCAAAGAAAGAAAACTAGACTTTTGTGGTCTGCTGCTGAACAAATTTTTTTTGTCGGTTCTTGTACGTTATCCGGGGTGTGACTGTGGTCTTGGTATTTTCTTTCCTGACGTTTTGCCAGCAGCTGTGGCAGGCATCTTCAGAGGAGTAACACTGAACTCTGACCGTGAAAGCCTTCGACAATATTTTAAAAATGGTTTGGTTTATTGTTGACAGAATAAAGATAATTATTTGTCTATTTTTACTATATGAATCAGCACACAATTATGGAATCATAGAATCTCTTTGAAAAATTTGTTTAGTTTTATTGAAACTCCTTTGGCTGAGTCCCCTGTGCAAGCACCAGGTCATTACTGACCCATGGGGTGATGTCACATCCCGACGTTTACTAGGCAGACTTTGTTTACGGGGTGGTTTGCCATTGCCTTCCCCGGTCATCTACACTTACCCCCAGCAAGCTGGGTACTCATTTTACTGACCTCAGAAGGATGGAAGGCTGGGTCAACCTTGAACTGGCTATCTGAACCGAACTTCTGTCAGGATCAAACTCAGGGCGTGAGAAGAGTTTGGACTGCAGTACTGCAGCTTACCACTCTGCACCACGGGGCTCTTACCTTGAAAATATATATGAAGCTGATTTGTTCTGACTCAAATCATTGATCCCTCTAGCTCAGTATTGTCTACTCTGACTGGCAGAAATTCTTCAAGGTCTGAGGCAGATGTGTTCAGTAACCTGTTACTCTTTTCACTAGATGCCACTGAACCTGGGATCTACATGCAAAGTGGATGCTCTACCACTAAACCATAGTCCCTAGCCCTGTAACCTTTCAGATGTTTGGAAGGCGAATTTCTTATTTGCTCTTCAGGTGATATTTCAGTGACAGCTCTCTCTACAATACACCATATTTACAGATCATGCAAAACTATAAGAGATTGGAAGTGTCATACAAAAGTACAATACATTCTACTAACTATGATCCATCCTTCAGTCCTGCACATAGCAGGAAGGAGGAAAAAGCCTCCATGTAAGCAAACAAATAAAGAAAGTGGGTACCGCAAGTCAGCTGTTATGATTCACTATGCCAATGGACATAGTGATGGTCACAAGTACAGATGGCTTTAAAGGGGAGACAGACTGGAGGATAGGTCCATCAATGCCTACTTGCCTCGGTAGAACCTCCATAGTTAGAAGCAACAAACCTCTGAATACCTGTGCTATGAAAGATCATCGGGGGAAGGCCTTGGTCTGCATGACTTGTTTGTTGGCCCATAGGGCAAGTGGTTGTCCACTGTGTTATACAAGGTGGTGGACTACATGGACCATTGGTCTAATCCTGAAGGGTTCGTCTTATGTTTTTGTTATGCAAGATCTGACACTTTTGCTGTTTAACTCTTAAGGTATTGCTTTGGTTCAGCTTTCAATACCTTTGTCAATGAACGGTAAATACAGTGTTCTGACATGCAATGTGCTGACTCTTGCTAGCCATTATTATGGCTCAGGACCCACTGGTTTTTCCAGTAAAATTTGAAGTTGTTTCATCCCCAGGATTTCAATAAAATAATGATCTAGCCCAATTGCTGAAGTTCTATGGTTCCATGTTGTAGCAACCAGATTCAGTCCTCCTCTAGGAACAACTTTTCCAACATTGTGCCAGCTGATAGGGTCTGATTTCCTGCTGAGCACTAACTACATTCAGGGAGTCTGTGAAGGCATCTGCTAATATCATGCAACACTGTAAGGCTGGCCTTTGTTTCTAGAACTCAAGCAGATCAGCATCAATAAAAATATGGGTGGATCTTCTACCTTCCTCAATCAGCCCTTTTGTGTTTCTTAAAGATTGCAACAAAGCTCTAGCCTTCCACATTTAGGATTTTATCAAAACATCCTATCACTGGCACTGCCAGTATATCAAAAGGTTTTCCTCCTCTGTAAAACAGATTCCTCAAGTGTCTGTTGCCCCTTTATGAGCTTATTTTGCTGTTACATTGCTTACGTTGCTGTCCAGTCCCCACATATTAATACTTTGATGTAAGGCTTCTACAGGCAGTGACTTCTTTCTAATTTGCTCCCACGTACATGCATGCAACATTAGTGGCAGCACAGTAACTCCAGGGATTTCTTCCGATGCTATCATGCTGCTCTTGTACAAATCTATGGTGAGTCACTTGGAATACTGTGTACAGTCCTGGTCACCACACCTGGAAAAGGATATCACAGAAGGTGCAGAAAAGAAGGTGCAGAAAAGGTGCAGAAAAGAACAACCAAAATGATCAGGGGGCTAGAGCAACTGCCCTATGAGGAGCTGTTAAAACGCTAACAGTCCATTCCTGAGGGCTGCCCTGGCTGGGGACGGAGTGGCCCTGATGCTGCTGCTACTCCTCCAATGAGGTTTTGCAGCTGCTCCAGGAAGGGAAAAAAAGGTCTATATTTTACAAAGATTCATAAAATGTGGGGGGGGGGGAGGAAGCCCCATAGAGAACAGTGATGCTGCACCAACAAAAATGTGGTGCAGCACCACTAGCTTTAGGGGGCATTCCCAGGCTGAAAGGGGTTAGGAAGCCTAACGGCAACTCCACCCCCCCAGAACACCCTGGGAACACCTTCTGAGATGCCAGCAAGAGGACTTGTGCCAGAAGGACGCCACGCCAGCAGGAGACTGAGCCAGTGCCCGAGGGCCGTGCTGCTGCTGCAGTCCGAAGGGTGGCATAAGTGCCCCAAGGCCATTGTCCATGCCAGTTCAGATGGCACAAGTGGCATGGATGCTGATGTAGGGGTCACACTGCCTCCTATGTCAGTTCAGTCCCCCACCTCAGGAATTGGCTGTTAGGGCTGTTTGGTCTGATCCAGCATGGCTTTTCTTATGTTCATATGTACATAGATAGGAGCTAGAATCTGTCATTCTTTAAATCAAAGGATTCTTTTCTTTTTATCTAATTCAACCACACACAAACCATGACTCCCTTTCTGCCGTTTGGAATTCTTAAAACTTCTAGTTGTTAGTGAAATTACATCCATTATGTTCTTCTTCATGGACATCAGGTCTTCCATAACAATTCCACTGCCTTTGTGTCATCCAAGTTGTTTGTATTTAGTGGTCTATCGACGAAGCCAAGATATTCTGTATGGCTGATCTTCTTGTGCAGAATATTTCCTCCATCAAATTACCCTTGGCGCTGTTTTGATTGTTTGGTGGTTTTCTACGTTAGGCATCTTCTTTTCCTGCTTGTTATGGATTTTAGTGTACTTTCAGAGAGAGGCAAATGCCCTTCTCTGGATCCCTTGAAATTTGTGCAATACAGGGATTGATAAAAGCTTTTCCCTTTTGTTCCTTGGTGAGCCCCATGGTCACTCCTAGAATTTTTCCTGGAGCCCTTTATATGTTGAAATTATAAAAGTGACCAGCCTTCAGATACATAGGGTTGCCGCTAAATTTCCCAGGCTGTGGCCCATGGAAGGAGTCTGCCTGCTGATGCAAGCCAGGTTCAGACCCCTTGATCCAAGTCATTTGAAGCTTGGGGAGGGGAAGGTCTTTTAGTGGATAGGTATCATTAGCTCCCCTGCAATTTTGGTGTCATTTGTGTGAAAAACAGACACTCCAGCCTCCCTGAACCCCCCCCCCCTGAGAACAATGGCAGAGCTACCATTCTGACTTGCTCCTTCTTCTTCTAGTTCTCCTTTTTCCAGGGCCCTGTTTTCCTCCCACTCAGCAACTCTGCAAGTGGAATGGCGGCGGGGGGTGAGGGTGGGTACCTTGTATAGGAGTCTGCAGAATCAGATCCCTTGTCCAATTTACTTGAAACTTGAAGAGTTATTTTCTAAGCTGTCCCAGACCCATGATTTTTTCACCCACTGAAAATAATGGTCCCAAAAATCTGGAACCCCCACAAAAAAACAAATTAACATGGATTTGAAACCTTAACCAGTAATATCCTGTACCAAAACCAGCAATCATGGTAAAGTCCTGTCCCCACCCCCAAATCCTGGATCCAAAATTATAATGACATTTTTCTCAGTGTGCACCCCCAGGCTGTACTAAACCTGTACTTGTGTAGCTGACAAAAGCAAAAACATCAGCTGCCAAACTGTATTTCAAATTTCCTGATACAAATATCCATGCTGTTTCTAAAAGGCAAATTCCCCACAATTAGCTAATCACAATAAGGTTTCAAAAATGTTCCTCAGTCATGAATACAGAGAACCTCCTGAATCCTTTAGCCATGCAATGTTTTCAGGATTCAAGGCAACCATGGTGTTCTTCTGTTCTGCTTTTTCCTGGCTTGTTGCACTAGCTATAGTAAGTTCACAGGAGGCAGTGACTGTGTGTTTTGATGATAGTGATCAGCTGCATAGTCATTACAGCTATCTGTGGTTTTGAGAGAACAGTTCTAATCAAGAGAGGGACTGGGACTAGAAATGCCAGCCTCCTTCCTGGTGGAAGGTGTTGTGCCTTCAGCAGCTACATCTGTTGATTTCCCATCAGAGATCTGTAATGATGATAAAACAGGCATCAGCCGAACTGGCATTATGGATAGGGAAGAAATTCTCCATTTTGCCAGCACAATCTATATCATCATGTTTTGAAGAGGTTCTTTTTTAGCGTATGGAAGCACCATCCATCAGATGCATTCAAATTGCCTCTCTTTCTCAAGAGAGAAAAACAGGTGTCATTTGTATGCCCTGTGACATCTGTTTTACTGTTTCTGATCTTTGGGCTCCTTTTAGTTTTCAGTGGTTTGTTTTTTAAAAGACCTGTGACAGCAGGTAGGTCCCTTACGTTTTGTCATTATTTGTTATTTGTTTTTTTCTCACTTTTTACACATATGAAAGAATGATAATGAGAGCACTAATGGGCAATTAACGGTAACTTTCTGCTGTCGTTTGCCTTCTCTCAGGGGTTAAAACAGTTGTGATCTGTAATAGTATTTTAAACAACGCTATTATATTCCTTTCTATGTTACATGAGGTTTCATAGCGTATACCAGTGGTTCTCAACTGGTGGTGCACGTTATCATGTATCACTAGTGGGATGCAGAAGTAGTCTGTGTGAGATGCAGGATTCTCATAGCAGTTACCAAGAATTGGCTATCCCTCGATCCCCATGTACACCTGCAAATGTGACATGCCATCTCCTGCATACTGAACCTATTACAGATTATCTATGCTGGTAGTAACCTTGGATACTTTATCTTTCTTCTAATACCTCATTCTCCCATCCACCAGTAAGTGTCTTGATATGCAACTTCCTGCTGATGCTATGTGCTAGGGATTATCAATTGAGTTTCTGCAATTTTTTATGTATTTAAAATTTACCCTTTATGCTAAATATAATAACGGAATCACTATTATGTCCTTCTTGAAAAAACTGGTGTTTTTTTTTATCATGGTGGGACTTAGGTTCTTTTACAGAGTGACTGATGGGATATAATTTTACCATAAACAGGATTGGGCCCTGGTGCCGTAGATCCAATAACTACAGCAAGGGGGTGAAACAAAAGAGTTTATTTCTGTGATCACACAAATAAGGTGCCCCCCTCCAGCTCAAGGGGCAAAAGAGAAGCACACTGTTACAATCACAAACATCTCATTTCCTCCTTCCATTATACATATTTGGAAAGCAAGTTACTAACAGGCACATCAACTCATTATTATTCGAGCATGTGTATAGCTTACTATCTCTTTTAATTAAACTCCCGCTGTGATTGCGCAGCCCTCCTTGGAGGAGGACCACTTTCTAACAAGAGGTGTGTTTTGGCAAACTCCACATTACTAAATAACTCCAGGTCACTTTCTACAAGATCAACCAGAGCTTGTTGTGATTTTATTAGTGTTTATGAAACTCCAGATGTTCCTCTTGCACCTCGTTATCTATTTTCCCCCACCAAAGCTGTGAACGCTGGACACATCTAAATTTTACTTTAGCCAGGCTTTTTAACTAAGCACTTTTGAGCCTAATGAAACCTTAATCCAGTATGAGGGTCTGGATCTTTATTTAGGGCCTGGGTCTTTCAAGCCGGAGTATCAATAAGATACAAAAGTTTGAAAATTACTGGCAAAGCCTAAGCAAAGATTTTTATTGCTTTTAATGAGGTTTAAGGGATAACCAAGTATGATATTTTAAAATTAGGTTATACAGCATTGGTTATGATACTTCCGTTGCTATGGGCAATACCATTTATTGACATGCACTGCAAGAAACTTGTCTTGTGCATACACTTATATTTATATATATATTTGTTTGTTCATCTATTATTTATATTCCACTTTTCTCTCCATCTGGGACTCAAAGCAACTTAGAACATAGTTCTCCCCTATTGTACTTGAAGTACAATTGACTAGCGCTTTCAGCAGCTCAGAAAAACCTGGTCAATTTCATTTTATATTTCTAACATCAGAGCTGTGTTACCATTGAAACTAGTACTTTGAATGTTCTTCCAGTGCATTGAAAATGAAACAGACTAAAGCAGGGGTCCCCCACATGGTGCCTGTCAACACCTTTCCAGGCTCTCACCATGTCTATTTAGAAAGTTGGCAAGGCCAGGTGGGGCTTTTTCCCAGAAAGGTTTCTGATTGGCCATTGAAGATTTGATGGGCTGTGCAGATTTTTAAAAGCATTGCTTTGGTGGCAGCTGCCACCACAGCAATCTGTGACTGAAACTATGCTGCCACAGCCATTTTGTGGCTGGGCCATGCCCACTATGCTGTGTCAGAATTCCAGAGGTGCCCACAGGCTCGAAAAATTGAGGACTCCTGAACTAAAGAATATAGTATTCAACTGTAGGCATTTAAACATTTTTTTTTGAAGTGTTAGGGTGTGTTGATCACTATTTATTAGTAAACCTTAATCCAGCCAAGGAGCTGGCTAAACATCTTTGAACATAACACATTTCATTCAATTTAAATAAAGCCAGACAACAAAGAAGTAGTTGTCTAAAAAAAGACCTCAAAACAAGCATGAAACAGATGTCACTCTAGCATCCTTTGAATTTAGATTTTGGGGGAAAGAACCAAGGGAGGACCAAAGTGGGGTTTCTCCAAAGTTAAGAAATCTCACAAGAACTGAAATTTGACAGGTTCATTCATCCACCATTACAAAGCTGTTAAAAGCACAGGAACCTCTGTCAGGAGAGAAAGTGGGAAAACTAGCTGGCACAAATGGCAGTCCCATTGCATGATGCACTCGCTTTATTTTTATATATAGAGATTTTCTGAGAGTTGTTGAGATCCTTGGAAGAGGAACTTTTACACTCAGAAAGAATGGGGGGAAGCAAAAGTTCAAATACAAGCAGTGATGTGACACAGCTAAAAGTGCTGCAATTTCTCACAAGAATAATGTATTGATCAGGAGTCTTTTAAAGGTTAAGGAAGGATGGCTGCTCGCTCTTCCTCCCTCACAAACGGCACAGCGGATAGGAAATCTGTTTTCTTTAAAATCTGGTATTGGTTGTTTATTAGATTATAAACCAGTTTATTGAGTTTTAAGTTTCCATGGTCAGAAAATATCAAACAATCCCCTTAAAAACACAAGAGGTGGGAATAAATGCTGATTGATCCATATCACATCATGTTTTGGTACATGGTTGGTGTGCAACCCCAATTTATAAAAGTCTCGTTATATTCAACTGGGCTTAGTTTTAGGTACGTGCACAAAAGACTGCAGCCCACAATTGTTCTTTTGGGAGGAATGTGACTGCTGAATACACATGAAAAGTGTCTTGTTCCTGTTGGTCTAGCACTGATGTGAAAAGCATTAGTGTTTCATGTAAAAATTCCAATCTCATGTGCCTTTGTTTCCCAGTCTGATAAAGTGAGATCGCAGGATCCAGCACCGGCCTATGAACTGATGGTTTTGCATTCCATGGCTTCATAAAGTCAAGACCCTTCCCACACTGCTTTTAGAAACTGGTTGATTTCATTTTTTCCATAATACCAATATTTGATAAAACACATCCAAAAAAACCTATATGAAAGTTCATAGAGTTGGAAGGGGCCATACAGGCCACTGAGTCTAACCCCCTGCTTAATACAGGATCAGCCTAGCATCCCTGACAAGTGTTTGTCCAGCTGCTGCTTAAAGACTGCCAGCGAGGTGGAGCTCACCACCTCCCTAGGTAGCTGATTCCGCTGTTGAACAACTCTTACTGTAATTTTCCCCCCTAATATTCAGTTCATGGTCATTTTTAGCACTTCTATACATGAATCATGAAAATGATGTCACTGTTTTGCAAATGCATTTTTCACCCCAAACAGGTCCCAGATGCCTTAATTAAAAGACATGAAACTGGTCAAAAACTTCAAAGCTATCTTGGGCCTGTTAATGTCTACTCATTCTCAAGAATGACAAATGCAACTATATTTCAATATTCATTCAAAACCCTGTTCCAAGAAAAATCTTGTACAAATGGGAATGTTTGAAATATATTCTAGGTAGTAATTTTAACACTCCACACTATAAATCAGTGGCCTAAAAATGGCAAAGGTTGTGTTAATGAGAAAAACTTTCCATGGGGGACATTGTATACTTTTAATTGATAAATGTCATTTTGTTTTCCCTAGAACATCATCCAACAATAACAGGACTACATCATTGTATGGTTCAGCCTCTTTTTGATATTTACCTTTCATGAAGCTTTAATGCCAGTATGATATGAAAGAATATGAGCTTAAAAGGATCACATAAGGCATGAGATGGCTTTTGAACTATGGTGGACATCAATGGAGTATTTTGATTGGGAGCGACCAATGTCCAATTTTTTCCAATAATACCAAGGGAATGCAGGGCTATGGCCTTTTATTCTTATTTTAATATAATTTTTATTTCACAACTCCAGTAAGACATGCAGTCAAATATATATTGCACTTTTAAGGGGATTGAAGTTCTAAGGCCTTCGGCACAATGCTTCAGAATGGAAATATAAACCAGCAATAATCTTTACAGGTACAGGCTCTGTCCCTATTTGTGTTCTTTGTTAACACAGTTGATGTCATTAGTATGTGTTTAAGGTTTTTGTTGTTGTTTTTTGGAGGGGTGCTTAAAAAAAGAAGAAATTATTTGGATGTCCTTTTGAAGAGGTAGAGTTCTTAATGCCTTGTATTCTTGCTGGGAAACTCCTCTGTCAAATTCTGTATAGTCTTTATTTAACACCATGTATAATGTAGAAAAGACCATTATTGCAAACAGCTTGTGTTACTGGCACGAGTACAGTAAACAATGTGGAATGTATTTGCTTTGTTAATTTCTTATGCATCATGACTTTAATATTTATGAGCGCCAAAGGAGGGAAAAGGCATTTTAATGGCTGCTAATACATTCTCCCTTTCCCCACCTTTTATACCTGAGCATATAACATGGTGCCAACCTAGGAAAACAATTCAAGATGTAAATTGAAGGGGGGGGAATAATGGGAACATCTCAAGCAGATCATACGGACCTCAAAGTTTTGCAATATTTTTAAAAGATGTGATCTTGAGCAGTGGCTCAGAGGTAGAACATCTGCTTTGTATGCAGATGGTCCTAGGTTCAATTCCTGGAATCTCCAGTTGAAAGGACCAGGCAGTAAGTTATGTGAAAGACCTCTGCCTGAGACCCTGGAGAGCTGCTGCCAGTCTGAGTAAACAAGAACAATCTGCCTGTTCTACATGGAAGCAAACTTCCATGCTCACATTCTCTTGAAAAACAGTAATTATGTATTATTTCAAAAGTATTAAACAGTATTATTTTAAAAAGTGTAAGAGATTTTTATCCTGGATTTTCACATCTATCTGTTTGTCTGTCTGTCTCTTCTGTGATCAATAAATATGGTTTCCTCCTGAGTTTTCTGCATTTTTTTTATTTGATTCTGATCTATCAGATAAGATCTACTCTCTGATTATTGGGTTTGATGAAAGCTCCAAGCAGTGTGATCTACCTGATTATGCATGTAGCATTATAATTTAGCTTTTGAGATTCCTATATCATGCTGGGGCTTAAGCTGCACACTAAGTGGAGTTCTGTGATTTTCTGTACATTTTTCTTGTTACAAAAAATAGCCTTGGCAGGATGTTAGTCTGCCTGGAGAAAAGCATTTAAGTCACGCCACTCTGGTCCTTTCCCAGCACACAATCACTCTCCTCACTCTCCTTTTAGAAGATTATATTGGAGAACTATGACAATCACTATAGATTAAAAATATAGTTTTGGTAATTTTGGGCTTGCCAATAGCCTGAAAGAAAAAGTTAAGAAGCCTTCTTCATGTATATGTCCTCCACTCAAACTTGTAGACTGTTAAGCTACTTGGAGTTTAAAAGATGATGTAGGATACTGAATAAGAGAACCCTTATAGAATGTATAGTCATGAGTGACCAACCATTAGGGTTGTGCATATCAATGAACCTGAACAAAAAAATAACCCAACATTAGCTGTTTTGATAATTTTTGTGTTTTGGTTTTACCCAATGCCAAAACCTGGGAATCTCCCTGAAACCAAATAGGCAAATCCCAAAAAAGCTAAATAAATATTCAGCTTTTTTGGGTTCAGCCATTTGCCTTTGCTCAGAGGCATGACTCTGTGCTTTCTCCCATTCTTCTATTTTTTTTCCCGACTGGTTTTGTTAGGGTCCCATAGTTGGGGCCCTTTTGAGGTTGGGGTCATGTAATAGGAGCCACCTTGTTCTGACCAGCCATTATTGGGTTGATATGGATCAAGCATAAGGGTTTTTTAAAAGATGGGGCTCACCAAGTCCCATCCAGAGGGCTATACCCTCCCAGTAAAAAGAACCTGCTTCAACAGCTGCTCATACCACCAGGCTTCTGAAGGAGACTCACTCACCTGTGCGGATGAGCATTCTCCTTCAGACTGTCTCCGTGATGCCTCTTTAGCTGGCACAAAGGGGCACTAACAATTGTACTGGGGTCATGCTGGCTCCAAACCCCTTTCACCCTCCCCCTGTTAGGATTGGGCTGCCCTTCAATGAGAAGTGGAGTTCCTAAAATTTAATTAATGAATTGTGTTTCCCTAAGTATTAATGAGCAGGGCTGAATTTTTAAAAAATAAATAAATCAACCCACTTCTTTCTCAGCATCTTTGCAGAGTCCTGTTAAATATTCTGCAAACAATCACTTTTGAAACTGCTTACCTTTGTAGCTAAATAATATTGGACGCTGACATGAAATAAGAATCCTGAGACAAGCATAGATGCAATTAATTATCTTTTCTTTAAAAAAAAACCCCAGCCTTTAAACTCTCTCCAATTTACAGCTTCTAATGGTCCTTTTATGTCTTCTTTAAATGCCACGATTCTGTAAGTTCATCTTTCTTGAAGGGACTCTTGGTGACATGTTTTAACTTAGCTTTCAGCTGTTGTTTTAACTATGGGTTCTTTTCCCCTAGATGTCTCCCTCTGAGAACCAAAGCATTGAACTCAGCTTGGGCTTGCGTAAGATCTTTCGGCACTTTTTAGTATTTAAAGACGTTTGCTAGTTTCTGTTTTCTTGGAACTCATTCATCCAAAATAGTTGGTTGATATCAATAACGGTCAGAAAGAAAGCACTTTTATTTAACTGTTTACTTGTTTGAAGGAACATAAAGGGAATAAGGGAAGAGATGGAACCTTGATAACGACCGCAGTAGGCAAGGTATCAAAAAGAAGGCAAAGATTAATGTTACATCCAAATAAAGTTTAATGTTACTGATTTAATATTTATATGTCAGTAGGCCCTAGAATGCAATCTAAATTTGCACCAGTTAAGGGGAAAATGCTTATACTAAAATAAAATAATGGGTTGGATCCAGCCAACTTTCTTTGCTCAGGCTTGATCAATTTTACATTTACCACAACCCTTGTCCCACATGGCAATTGTCCCTGAAAGTCTCATGATCTCCAACATAACCTTTTTGGAGTGGTTAAAGAGGATCCCTTTTCCCCTTTCCACCTGAAGAGAAGTTGGTTGTATCTAACCTAGTAATTCCTTCAGTTCTTTAGAAGACACAATGCAAGGTTTGAGAATATATGTCAGGCTGTTATCTCGGTTTAGATGTTTCCTTTCGTTCCTTTGCTGAACCGTCCAGACTTCAAGGACGGCTCCACATACCAAAGCCTGGGAACGCCACTCCTGGGAAATAATGCTCTGTTTATGCTTTGTAATCTCCCGCCGTTTCTCTGCCTTATATTTCAAACTAACGAGCAAGACAACTCATAGCTGTCATCTTATTCTCAATGCACTGTATTGCCTATTTGACCAGTAAAAGCCATCTGCTTGGAATCTAATTGTCTCTGTGGTGATTTCTGGTTCTTTGGGTCAAGAGCTGACATTATGACAGCTATCCCAACTCTTCTTCGTCGATTCTCTAGTCAGGCTGGAGCCCTGGAGGGTTCGCCTGCCACTCGGATGGGAGCTAGGAGGGCGCTCTCCGAGTGAACCGTGACTACTACTTCTTGGAACCCTGGAGTCCTCATTTGAGGATCCTACCCTTCTACAGGACATTGTCGCGGAACTCTTTAGGACTAATTTAGAGGTTTGCCGCTTGAGAGGACTGGTCCAGACACAGTGGCAATCTCTAGTGAGGGTTCTCTGGATGTTAACGTCAGAGGATACTAATGCTCGTTTAGACCTCCAGGACTTTGATCAGTTGCTGGATGATGCCCGGCTGGCAACTGAGGACTTACAAGTACTAACCGGTTTATTGGATAAACTTATTGCCCGTGAGACTCTCTCATCCACGGCTCTAATGCGTCCTATCGCCTTGGGGAAAGCTACCATGGCGGGAGCCACACCAGCAGATGTGTCTTTGGTACCCGATGCAGCTAGCTGTCAAGCTGAAGCCAAGCGGGTCTCTGTCCATACGGCTCTCCTCTTTGCGGATTGTACAAAGGATACCACGGTAGCCACCTTGGCTCAACGTTTGGCTTCGACCTTTGGGGCCGATGCACCCGCGATTGCGGTCCGAGTACAACCATTGCTAGGTGGGGAACCCGGCCCCCTACTCACACTCCTGGAAACGGAACTTTTACCGCACGTTACCGCAGCTGCAGCCCTGAGACTTGAAAGCGCAAAAGTTCTTGCAGATAAAGAAGCTGCTGAAGCGGCTAAGGTGGAAGCCGAGGCTCAAGCCGCAAGGGATAAAGAGCTACAGTTGGCTGCGGATCGGGCGCGGACAGGCGGTCGCCCCAAGGACACCGTAAGGAGCGGTCCTCCATTGGGTCTGTCTTTTTCCCCAGTATTTGCCCCGTCGCGCACGACCCAACGCACACGCCGCCTCGCGGAACGACGCCAAGACTCCGGGGAGTCTGAAGAAGAGGACTTATATGAGGACAGTTCTCAATGGGCCATGAGTTTTAGGACAAGTAAACCTCATCGTACGGGTGGCCCAGGAGAGGACGTTCACCTGTTACGAGCTCAAAATCGGGAGCTATCTGGCCGTGTTGATCAACTCCAGGAGCTAATGGAACGTTTGCTTCAGGACAACAGGCAGTTACAGCAAGCCCTGACAGCCCAGGCACAGCCCGTCCCACAGGGACCCGCAATACCGGATCAGGGAGTGCCAGTCCAGCCACCTGCTAATGTGCCTGCGCAACCCCCGGCTCCCGGAGGTCCCGTTTTACCTGCACCCAGGGCACCCGTGCAACCGGGTCAACCTATGCCCGGTCCTTGGAAACAACTCAAGTTGAAAACTACGTACGATGGATCTCTCGAAACCCTACCCTGTTTCTTGCATCAGGTGGACAGCTATATGCGAGAACAAGGACAGCTCTTCCCTACAGAGGACAGCCGGGTTCGCTATGTGGCTTACCTTTTGACAGGTAAAGCAGCCGACTGGATGGTCCTCCAGTTCGACACCCGATCCCGCTCTATCCGTTCCCTCAACAATTTCATGACTGCCTTACAGAGGAGGTTTGAGGACCCCTTCCTGGGGGAACGAGCCAAAGCGGAGCTTCTATAACTAAGACAGGGCTCTACTCCAGTTTGAGAGTTTGCCGATGAATTTCAAAGACTGGCAAGCAAAATTGTGGGCTGGCCCGAAGCCACCCTAATTCACCATTTCAGGGAAGCCTTACACCCTGACATTCTGAACTGGTCGTACATGCGGGGTGATCCCGACACCCTCGAGGATTGGATTCTATTAGCCGAAGAGGTGGAAAGCCACCGGCACTTTATTTCCCTTGTTCGCCAAAAACACAAGGAGAAAAGCGTCCAAAAACCCCAGCCCAAGGCACCACCCCCCAATCCACGGAAACCTACTCGTACACCCCCGGATCGCGAAACCCGATTCCAAAGAGGTGCCTGCCTCACTTGTGGGGAACTGGGCCACTTTGCAGCAGTCTGCCCATACCGCCCTGAACCCTTTCGTCCCAGCACGACAGCCCAAGCTAGAGGACGACCGCAACGTAGAGGCACCGCGGCCACAAGCAGTGCAGCGCCGGGAAGACCCACACCCTCTGCACTTCACGCTGGAGACTCATCCATCCTTCCTACATCTAATGACCCCGCCGGGTCCCGGATTACAAGTGCCCCATTGGGGGACAACTTTCCTCTTCTGACGAAGAGAACCCGTGGAATTCTCCAGCTTTAAACCTGGAATCCCCCCTTGATTTGTCAAAAAACGGCTCCGGTCTGTGGTGAGTGGAGCGTCTCCACAGACCTCTGCAGATTCCCCTGCTAAACCGCAAGCTCCCACTAAAGTAAAGGAAGTGGAAACCACCGTTTATGTGGACGCAATTTTACAACACTGTGAAGGTGGTCCCCAACTACCCGTTAAGGCACTCATTGACTCCGGTTGCAGTCGCACTCTCATAAATGAAGCCACATTTGCAGCACTCAAAGCCGAGTCCGAGGCTTTACCAGCCCCCGTCCAATTTGCCCAAATGGATGGGAGCCATTTCAAGGGGGGCCCAGTTGATCATCGCACTATAAGGGTGGCAATGGGAATTGGCTCCCACTGGGAGCAAATAGACTTTACCATAGCCCCTATCCGATTTGAAGTGGTCCTGGGAATTAACTGGATTAAGGGTCATAGTCCCAGTATAGACTGGGAGACGAACACGATCTCCTTTGCCAACCCCAAATGCGACCAGCACCGACAGCAAGTTGCGCTGCTGTCTCCACCCGCTTCGGCATTAATCTCCGATGTCCCACCACCGCCATCCCTCCCTACTGTATACCAGGACTTTGCGGATGTCTTTAACATTAAAGAATGTGATGCCTTACCCCCCCACCGGGCCACTGACTGCAATTGAAGTGGTGAAGGACTGCACATTAACCAAGAGTAAAATTTACCCTATGAGCACTTCCGAGCGCACTGTACTACGGGACTTTTTGGACAAAAACCTTGCCAGAGGGTTCATTCGCCCATCGAATGCTCCCAACTCAGCCCCCGCGTTTTTCGTCCGAAAAAAGGAGGGCGACCTACGCCTCTGCATTGACTTCCGAAAACTCAATGCAGTTACTCAAGCCAACGCCTATCCTATACCGCTAATATCAGATATTTTGGGACAACTGCAAGAGGGACATATTTTCTCTAAATTGGACCTAGTTGAAGCCTACTACCGCGTCCGTATCCGCGAGGGGGACGAACCCCTCACTGCCTTCTCTAGCTGTTTTGGAATATTTGAATTCCTTGTGATGCCCTTCGGGTTAAAAGGGGCCCGGGGGTCTTCATGCAACTCATCAACGAAATCCTTCATGATTTACTGTACCGCGGGGTGGTAGTTTATTTGGATGACATTCTTATTTATTCAAAAACCATGGACGAGCACGTCGCATTGGTCCGAGAAGTTCTACACCGCCTACGCAACCACCAACTCTTTGCAAAACTGGCTAAATGCGAATTTCACCAGAGCAAAATAACTTTCTTGGGATATATAATCTCCCACCATGGCCTTAGCATGGACCCGGCCAAGGTCCGTTCCATCCTCGATTGGACACCTCCCTCCAACCACAAGCAAGTACAACAGTTTCTGGGCTTTGCTAATTTCTACCGCGGATTTATCCCTAACTTCGCCCAAATAGCACTGCCCATCACCGACCTTCTGAAAACCAAAGGTAAAGAAAACTCTGCCACATTGCCCTCCGCTAAGATACTGTGGACTGATCAATGCCAGACCGCCTTTGTAGCCCTCAAACGCCTTTTCACATCGGAACCTGTGCTACGGCACCCAGACCCTAATCGGATGTTCATTGTACAAGTCGATGCCTCCGACGTAGCTATGGGAGGGGCCCTACTCCAAAGAGGACCAGATGGTCTCCTTCACCCCTGCGCTTACTTCTCTAAAAAATTTGCGCACTCCCAATTGAACTGGCCTATTTGGGAGAAAGAAGCCTCAGCTGTTCACCATGCACTTACTCTATGGCGACAATTCCTGGAAGGGTCTAAAGTCCCCTTCGAAGTTTGGACCGATCACAAGAATCTAGCCGCCCTCACAGGAACCCATAAATTATCCGCGAAACAACAGCGTTGGGCGGAATTCTTTGCTCAGTTTCGTTTTGTCCTGAAGCATGTCCCAGGAAAACAAAATGTTCTCGCAGATGCTCTCTCCCAGTTGCCTCAATACCCGGCGAAACTCGATCGGCCAACAAACTCTTTATTTACGCCCGCACAAAGAGAAGCCCTACCCGTGCTGGCTGTACAAACTCGATCCCAAACGCTGCCCCAGCGAAAGCACACAGTCACCAGCGTGCAAACTCCTCCAACCCTACCGGCTGCCCAGCTGCCCCCGCAACGGAAACCCACGATGACCGGCGCTCCAGCTCCTCCAACCCAACCGGCTGCTCAGCCGCCTGCAGTCTGCGCACCGCTGCACATAAGCGCTTCCCCCTCGCCAACCCCCCTAACTGCTCCTACTGTCACTGTAAACAAGGGGGGGGTTCCCGTCTCCGAATCTTTCTTAAAGTCCCTTCGGGAACAATGCCTTATAGAACACTCTGATCAAACCTTGCCTCCTGGTGTAATCGAACAAGGAGGCGCTTGGTACAAAGACTCGAAATTGTATGTGCCCAAAGCGCTCCGAAAAGACGTCTTACACTTGGCTCATGGAATAAAGACAGCTGGACACTTTGGTTTCCTAAAGACCCTTCACCTGTTGCGCAGACAATTTTGGTGGGGGGGAATGTGTTCTGACATTGATTCTTTTATTCGCAGCTGTCCTGTTTGCGCCACAGTCAAACGATCTCAAGGCAAGCCCCCAGGACTACTGCAACCACTTGAAATACCCAGCAAACCCTGGGAAGTGATTGCTATGGATTTTATGACGGATCTCCCTCTCAGCGGGGGAAAAACTGTATTATGGGTTATCACTGACTTATTTTCTAAGCAAATACATTTGGTTCCATGTGCGGGGATCCCCTCTTCGTGTCACATGTCTTTAGACTACATTCGTTTCCGCGCAAGATAATCTGCGACCGCGGAAGTAGTTTCGTTGCTAAGTTTTGGAAAGCTTTTCTCAAATTGGTGGGGGTGGAGCAGGGGTTGTCTAGTGCATACCATCCCCAAACGGATGGTCAAACCGAACGTGTTAATGCTGTACTTGAATGTTATTTGCGCTGTTATGTCAATTACCACCAAGATGACTGGGTAGAACTGTTGCCTTTTGCGGAATATGCTTACAATAATGCTGTACATCAGTCCACTGGTTTCAGCCCGTTTTATGCGGTGTATGGACAGGACTTCGGTCCTATCACCCCAATAGAAGGTTTGGAGGGGGAGGGGGATGCCGATATTGCCTCTTGGGCACACACCCTCCGCACCACATGGCCCTGGCTGGTTAGCAACCTTGACCGAGCCAAGCGCAAATACAAGGCGCAGGCTGACAAACATCGTTCCCCCGGTGGGGACCTGCAAGTGGGTAACATGGTATACCTTTCCACCAAGAACCTACGTTCCACCCGTTCGTGCCATAAGCTCAATGCTAAGTACATTGGCCCATTTCCCATCACTCGCATCATAAATCCTGTCACGGTGGAACTGTCTCTCCCCAAAACCCTGAGGCGTGTACACCCCGTTTTCCATATCAGCCTTCTGAAACCCCATGTTGCTTCCCCGCATTGGCACCCGGAACCGCCTCCTGAACAGCCCATAATGGTGGGGGGGGGAGAACATTTCGAAGTCTCCAAAATCCTGGATTCCCGCATACACCATGGGACCTTGCAGTACCTGATCCGCTGGAAACACTTCCCCCCTGCCTATGATGAATGGGTTCGCGCACGGGATGTCTCCGCCCCCAAACTCGTCAACGCCTTTCACAATACCTACCCAGACAGACCAGCCCCCTTGCCGGATGGGAGGGGGCCTTAAGGGGAGCAGGATGTCAGGCTGTTATCTCGGTTTAGATGTTTCCTTTCGTTCCTTTGCTGAACCGTCCAGACTTCAAGGACGGCTCCACATACCAAAGCCTGGGAACGCCACTCCTGGGAAATAATGCTCTGTTTATGCTTTGTAATCTCCCGCCGTTTCTCTGCCTTATATTTCCAACTAACGAGCAAGACAACTCATAGCTGTCATCTTATTCTCAATGCACTGTATTGCCTATTTGACCAGTAAAAGCCATCTGCTTGGAATCTAATTGTCTCTGTGGTGATTTCTGGTTCTTTGGGTCAAGAGCTGACAATATATATATATATTTCGGATTATTCCAGTGATCTTTCAATATGGGCTTCCAGCCCATCTCTTGATTAGCTACATTATACTAATCCTGGAGCAGACTAATCTCAGTTTAACATCTTCTTGGGGGAATTGCTGCCAGAAGACAGAGCATTCTTGCCTGGACTGTGGTATTTGATCCACAGTTCCCAAATGACCTTGCCTGTTCCCTCCCTTTGGCCCACATATTGGTTCCCCAGATATAAACTTGATCCATTATCAATATTTATATGCTGGCTCCTAATATAAATGATTTATTCCAGGTTGGAAAAATGATAGCCAGTTGCGTTTAGAGATGTTTCTGAAATTCTCCTTGTTCATATTTCTCATTAGGTTTGTGTTTCCTAATTACCTGATATTGTTTGATCATTAAAATAAAACTGCTTCATTAAGAACCCTCTACTGTTTCATTTTTTATTCTGCATTTTATACAGTATCCTGTATACATGGTTTGCAACATGTTCCTATTTTGTTCTTTTTTACTCCTTTACATTACAAATGTTCATGTGCACACAACTAAAACATTACACTAATTCAATCTTAATGTGATTCATACTATGATTGTATCAAAATTACTTTGTGGCATTTTACCAGTGTTGAAGAGTGCAGTGTTTATCATTAGTCATTGTACAATTTGTTTTGATGAAATCACACATACAGTTATATTAAGATTACTCTTTTGAGGGTTTTTGCCCCTGAGCACATGTGCATTAGTAACACAGAGAAATGTAAGAACTCAGTACTATGGCAAACTGCAAATGCTCCCATTCTGGAATTAGTTTAGAAATTCTACTAGTCAAACTTGAATTAAGGAAAACTAGATACACCACAGAGAGGTACAAAAAAAAGTACATCGTTACTTTTTTATACTGGGAGGTAGTTTATACTGTAAGTTTACTCATAAAGAAGAACCTCTGATTCTGAAGAACATAACAGTAATTTGCATATGGGGGTTGTTACCCAGATAAATGGATATGCTTTGCATTGGAACACATCGGAATAAGTAGAAGATCCAATTTAGCAAAGTAATATTAACTTGCAAACTAGCTAAGGGGCATTTGGAAGATTGTAGTGAAGCTAAATCTGTCTTGCAAACTGTTTTCCTGTGATCTAGGGAGCTCATTTCTCAGAAATCCACACCTTGGGAAACCTCAGTGATGGTAAAACTAGGACAGAGCCAATCCTAGAAATAAATTTTCAAGTGGAAGGAAATAATCCTTCTGTTCAATCTGACTATGTTTTGATCATCCTAAATCAATCTCTTTACAAATATAGAAAATGATAGCATATTTTCTGTCTTCAGATCTTGGTATCCTCTGTCGCTGTCCTTTGGCCACAATTAATTGTTTCCTCCATCAATTTTCAGATCAATTTTTTTTCCCAGTACCACCCATAGTATGGAATGTGCATGTGTAAACTGCCATCATGTCAGAGCTGATTTATTGTGACCCCAGCAAGTGGTTTTCAGGGCAAGAGAGAAGCAGAGGTGTTTTGCCATTGCCTTCCTCTGAGGAGTCTTCCTTGGTGGTCTCCCTTCTAATTACTGGGCCTGCTTACCTTCCAAGATAAGATGAGATTGGGCTATACCATGCCACCTTACCTTTTTGCTTCTAATAAAGTATTACTGCTTCAGGAATTCCTGCCTGGATGAGTTTGCTTATTGGATGCTAGGGTCAGATGCCTGATCCTGACATTAGGCTAGTAAATCTCTTTTCGGGCTGCGTTGCCGTGTTCTCCCCAACACCATGGGTGAAACTTCGGACACCGATGTGCCCGACACCACGAAACCACCAGTTCCTGACCAGGAGCCGGTAGAGCCCAAGGAACCGGGCGAGCCGGTAGAACCCAAGGAACTGGACGAGGAACCTAAGCGCCCGGAGAAGCCGGAGGTGGCCCCAACGTTGCCTTTGGGATGGCAGCAACCTTGGGGCTGGGACGGAGTTGTGCCCGGACATCTGGACGTTTGTCCGCGACTCTGGTCAGTCTCTGTGGGCGCATCCACATGTGAACACCCGGCTGCGGCGGGGAGCGGGCTCCGTCTTGCCGGAGGAGGAAGACTGGGATTTGACAGTAGGCTCTCGGATGGGAGCAATGAGGGATTCTGAGGAACCGGCGCTGTGGGGCACAGGATTGCGCCAAACTCAAAAGCGACGAGAGCAGGACAAGGACTACCTACACCTCCAGCAGCAAAACTATAAACTGGGTGAGCAGGTAGCTATGATGTGGGGCTTATTGGATGGGCTTTGGCAAGAGGTGGCTGAACTCCGTCAAGTGTGGCCGGCACACCCGGCGCCACCGCCGCCCCTGGAGCCGCAGCTGCCCCAGCAACCAGCACTGTTGCTGCCCCAACAACCGCAAGCTCCGCCAGCCCCACAGTCAACCAGTGCCCCAACCAGTGCTGAGGGAGTTGCGAGCCTCCTTTGATGGTTCAGGGGAGAAACTCCCCTACTTTTTGATCCAAGTAGACGGCTTCATGAGAGAGCAGGGACCCACTTTCACCTTGGCGGAGAGTTGCAGCTTCGTTGCTGGAAGGGGAGGAAGCGAACTGGATGGTCCAGCAGTATGATCTACGCTCCCATGCGCTGCGGACCCTAGATGACTTTATGTTTGCTCTCAGATGGCGTTTTGAAAACCCACACCAGAGCGAGCGGGCCAAAATGGCTCTGCTACTACTGCACCAAGGTGCCAGGTCGGTGGTGCAGTATGCAAATAAGTTCCAATTGCTGGCAAGCAAAATTTTGGATTGGAGCAAGGCCACGCGAGTGCAGTACTTCCATGAAAGACTGAACTCAGAGATTCTCCACTGGGTTTTCATGCAAGGAGACGTAACTTGGGACCGCGGTCAGAGCGGGTGGTCGCGAGAGGGGGCTTCAGTCCACCGGGGAAGGGGGCCACCCCAACAGCAGAGACAGCGAGCCGTTTTCAGAGCGGGGCATGCCTGGTGTGAGGCGGGATGGGACATTTCGCTGCCGCTTGCCCTTCCCACCCCGACTGGCTTTCGACCGCTCCACGCTCGGCCAAGGAGGAGGTGGCGCGGGGAGGAGGCAAGGAGCGTCGGAAGAGTGCCACTCCCGGAAGACGAGGGCCCTCCACTCTCAACCTCGCACCAACTGCTGAGAGTAACAGCATTAATCACAACTCGATCCAACGGAATCGCGGATTACAAATGTACCGGTGCCGAGCCAAGACAGCTCGTCAACCTCAGAGGAGGAAGAGGCTTGGAGTCGCCAGCCAAAAAACGTCCCAGGTCTGCTGTAACGGGGACTCTGCAGCAGACCTCTTCTGACTGAGAGCAGGGAGCTCCAGTGATGGTGAGAGATATGGGAGAAACTTTTTTAATAGATGTTATCCTTCAAAGTTACAAGCCCCCCCCCCCCGCAAGTTTCAGTGGAGGCTTTAGTTGACTCGGGATGCGCATGAACTTTGATCAATTAGGAGACTTTTAAAGCTTTAAAGGTGAAAGCGGTGAACTTGCCCCAAGCCATCCACTTCACTCAAATGGATGGCAGTGACTTTAGGGGGGGTTGTTCACGGGCCGAGTAGCATTGGGAGTTGGGACTCATTGGGAGCAGATCCATTTTACAATAGTTCCAAACATCCAGTACCTGGTGGTGCTTGGAGCAAATTGGTTACAAGGACACGGTCCCACAATAGATTGGGTGGCCCAGACTATTGCCTTTGCCCAGCCGCAGTGCGACCGACACCGGAGAGAGGTAGCCATGAGGGGGGGGGTGCTGCCATGGCTGCAAAGAATCGGGATCCTATACCCCCCAATTACCTGTAGAGTACGCCAAGTTTGCAGATGTGTTTAATGAAAAGAAGTGCTATGTTCTACCTTCCCACTGCAAAACGGACTGTGCCATTGAGCTGGTGGGAGAGGGCAGACTACCCAAGGGGGAAATTTATCCCATGAGCCTGAAAGAGAAGTCAGTGTAGCGGGAGTTTTTGGACAAAAATATAGCTCATGGCTTCATCCCTCATCAGCGCCTTGCTCTGTACCCTCCTTTTTTGTGCGTAAGAAGACGGGGGATCTTCACTTGTGTATTGATTTTCGCAGACTCAATGCAGTCACCCAGACTACTGCCTACCCCTTCCATTGATTCCAGATCTGCTCAGCCAACTGAAGGAAGGTCACCTCTTTACCAAATTGGATCTGGTCGAGGCTTATTATCGCATCAGAATACGGGAAGGCGATGAGTGGAAGACAGCCTTCTCTAGTTGTTTTGGAATGTTTGAATACCTGGTCATGCCCTTCGGGTTAAGTGGGGCTCCTAGTGTCTTCATGCAAATGATTACCGATGTGTTACATGATTTACTGTTCAAAGGAGTGATTGTGTATTTAGATGACATTTTGATTTACTCAAAAACTCATGAGGAGCACGTGAAATTAGTCAAAGAGTTACTGAGACAACTCCGGGACAATCAATTGTTTGCAAAATTGTCCAAGTGTGAATTTCATCAAGATAAACTAACCTTCTTGGGGTATGTGATTTCGCACAAGGGTCTGGCCATGGATCCTGAGAACATGAGGGCGGTGTTGGAGTGGGAATCGCCGACTACCCGCAAACAGTTGCAGCAGTTCCTCGGGTTTGCCAATTTGTATAGAGGGTTTCTCAACAACTTTGCGCAAGTGGTGTTACCCATAACTGACCTGTTAAAAATGAAGGGGAAGGGGAGTTCGGCGACTCTGCCTTCCTCCTGGTTGAATTGGATGCCAGAATGTCAGCAAGCATTTGACACTCTGAAAAAACTGTTCACTTCTGAGCCTATACTCAAACACCCTGATTGTGAGAAACCTTTCATTGTTCAAGTGGATGCTTCTGATGTAGCGATGGGGGGGGTCGCTGCTGCAAGTGGGGGAAGGGAGGCGGCTTCAGCCCTGTGCATATTTTTCTAAGAAGTTTTCACAATCTGAATTGAACTGGCCCATTTGGGAAAAGGAGGCAGCAGCAGTAAAAAGCACTCTCACGGTCTGGAGACATTTCCTAGTGGGGGTCGAGGTCCTGTTTGAAGTATGGACGGACCATAAAAATTTGGAGGCCTTAAAGGGAATGCGCAAACTCACAGGTGTATTGGGCTGAATTCTTTTCCAAGTTCCATTTTGTTCTAAAGCACATACCCGGCAAGCACAATCAGCTGGCAGATGCGCTTTCATGCCTCCCCCAGTATCAGAGTAAGGTAGATAGTCCCACAGACTCGCTGTTTACTCCTGAGCAGCGGGGGGATTTGCCTGGCCTGGCTGTCCTTACTCGCTCCCAAACACGATCATCCCCTCCCTTGGAAGGACTACCAGACTCATTCAAAGCTACCCTGGCTCAAGCCTGCCAGACAGAGGGAGCTGCAAATAAGCTGCCCGAAAAAAATGACTCAGCTGGGGAAGTTCTGGTTTAAAGAGAATAAAATGTACGTTTCTGCTTCTCTTCGGAGGAGGTTTTGAATTGGGGCCATGGCTCCAAGGTGGCAGGGCATTTTGGTTTCGTTAAAACCCTGCATCTTTTGCATAGACAATTCTGGTGGCCAGGAATGAGAACGGACTGAGATTTGTTTATTCGCAGTTGCCCCACTTGCGCTACAGCCAAAAGGGTGGTGGGGAAACCACCCGGACTGTTGAAGCCTTTAGAAACACCTTCGACTCCCTGGGAAGTTATTGCCATGGATCTTGTCACAGATCTTCCTCCCAGCCGAGGGAAGACAGTACTTTGGGTGGTCACAGACCTTTTCTCAAAACAAGTGCACTTAGTCCCTTGTGCGGGATTTCCCACAGCTCAAAAACTAGCTCAATTGTTTGTGTCATGTATCTTCAAATATCACTCTTTTCCGACCAAGGTGGTTTTGGATCGGGGCCCACAATACGTGACAAAGCTTTTCTGAAATTGGTAGGGGTGGAACAGGGATTATCTAGTGCCTACCATCCCCAGACCGATGGTCAGACTGAACGGGTCAACTCAGTACTAGAATGTTATTTGCGTTGCTATGTAAATTACCACCAGGATGATTGGGTGGATCTTTTGCCTTTTGCAGAGTATGCTTATAATAATGCCTCCCATCAGTCCACAGGTTTCAGTCCATTCCAGGTGATATATGGTAAATACTTTGGACCCTTTGGGAATGTGGATCTTATGGGAGAGGGGGCTAACGCTGAAGTGGCTGACTGGGTGAACGTAATACAAAACGCTTGGCCCTAGTTACAATTTTTTTTAGAACGGGCCAAATGTAAATACAAAGCACAAGCGGATAAACACCAGTCTCCGGGGTGGGACGTCAAGGTGGGGGACCAGGTATATTTGTCCACAAAGAACTTTTGCTCTTTACGCCCATGTAAGAAACTCAGTGAGAAATATGTGGGACCCTTCCCAGTCTCACGACTCATTAATGAAGTCACTGTGGAACTCAGCCTTCCGAAATCCCTACGGGGCATCCATCCAGTGTTTCATGTCAGTTTACTAAAAAGACACATGCCTGCACCAGAATGGCACCTCGGTCCTGTTCCTGAGCTCCCGGTGTTGGTGTGGGGGAGGAACATTTTGAGGTGTCCAAGATCCTGGATTCTCGAGTCCGCAATAAGGTGCTATACTACCTGGTTCACTTGAAGCATCTAAGTCCCAGTCATGATGAGTGGGTAGCTGAACACCACGTCACTGCTCCCCATCTGGTTCGCCAGTTTCACGACGCTTACCCCCAAAAACCTCGCCCGATTGCGGGAGGGAGGGGGGTCTTAGGGGGAGTAGAATGTCAGGCCTTGCTCCCTGCCGCAGGAGTAAAGGCTTCGAACATGAGTTAGGCCAGTTTTTGGCTACATGTCAAGTCCTGGTTCTCATGCCTGTAGGCAGCTGTGTACAGTTTCGCTCGTCCTGTTTTCCACAGCTGTGCTGATATTTAGTCTCCCTTCCTGGGAACCTCTTATCGCGGGGCTTCTTCGCCACGTTTACTTTCACAGCCTGTATTGCTTTTAAACATGTAACCTGCCTATGTTTCCTCATTACTAGCCTCACCTGCCTCTAGGCAGTCAGTCCTTTTATCTGTCTTTTTGTTCCTAATAAAGTATTACTGCTTCAGGAATACCTGCCTGGATGAGTTTGCTTATAGGATGCTAGGGACAGACGCCTGATCCTGACACCTCCTCCTCCTTCTTCTCCTTCTCCTTGTCAAGTGAAATGGATAAAATTTTAAAACCCCAAGTTACCCTTGGGTCAGGCTGTCAGAAATCATCCAACCATTTATTACCTTTCTCAGCATCTTCACGAAGTGTTCTGCAATCACTTTTTTATTGTGAAATCATCTTTGATATCTTCCAAATACCTTGAAAATGAGGGATTGTATCTATGAGAAATGGAAAGTGCTATGTTTCTTTATGTTAGACAACAACCTCTTACAAATCAGTAGCAAATGATGCACAAAATTCCCTCGGTATTTTAAAGAGGAAAAAATTACATAGGTAAACAGATAAATCTTTAGTACATTTGTCTTTATAGGAGCAGTTCCTGCTGTTGGTCTCTAACCTGTGGGGCATTACTCTTCTCTAAATTGTCAGCAGTGTCCCACAGCTCTGTGATAAATAGAAATCACTGGAAGAAATAACATTCACTCTAACACTGAGAAACCTTCTAGGCAGTCACTGGCCTCTGAGAACAGATACTTAGACAAAAAAAAGTAGCTGCAATCAAAGTGTATTTCAGTCTGGGACTCTGCAAAGCATCGTTACTCCTAGCTATATATAAAACAGGATGTCATATCAATCAGTAAGAAAACAGAACGATTGTTTAATTTTGTTTTTAAAAAATCACATTTCCTCTTTTATCCCATATGTTAATTTAATTCCAAGAGACAGTTCTTCGACGGGCATCATCAAAAACATAGGTGGCTGCATTTTGGATATTCCAGACAATCAAGAGAATAGAGAAGAAATAGGAAGCCAATATAGAGCCAGTCTTGTCCTTAAGAAAATTGGTCCTGGAAGCCTCAGATCACAGTGGTAACTGTTCAGATAGTTCTGCAAGTGGAGAAAGAGCGAACAAAGAACACTGATGGAAGGGGAGTAGTCATATTAGGCAAAAGAGAGACGCCAGAGGCTGTTTCTGTGCGTGTGTCTGGAACTAGACTTGTGGTAGAAATCTTTTCAGTGATTTTTGAAAGCATCCAGTTTGCTTCAAATAGCCTCATTTCATTTTTGGGTGTTTTTCTTTCTTGTGAGAAATGAAGTTGTACCAATGAAGTTGGTGTACACCAAATTTGCACCATTAAAATTAAAATACTAATTAATATCATTTTTGTAATAAATGCCATTAAACAAACAAAATGGCAGAAAAGAAAGGAAAAATATAATCGGTTATTGTTGTTTATTGTTGCTGCGGTCGTAGACCAGCACATATATAAATATAATCAGTTATGAATAGGGTTGCCAGGTCCCTCTTTGCCACCGGAGGGAGATTGTTGGGGCGGAGGCTGAGGAGGGTGGGGTTTGGGGAGGGGAGGGACTTCAATGCCTTAGGGTCCAATTGCCAAAGCTGCCATTTTTCTCCAGGTGAACTGATCTCTATCGGCTGGAGATCAGTTGAATTAGCAGGAGATCTCCTGCTACTACCCGGTAGTTGGCAACCCTAGTTATGAAACTGAGATGAACAGAAACTGATAACTATGGCAACACTTGCAATTCACAAGAACAAAGATTAAGTTAACAGTTTATCAGGGAGTCTGATGGTATGTGCAGCCATGCTGTTACCATCCAAAGTGCACTGCACACTTGTCCTGAGTTTGTCACGAGTTGTGTGTGAGTGATGTGATAACATGACACTGGTAATACTTTAAAATTACAAAATACCCTCCATTTCTATATGGTGCTCAATCAATATTAATAAAGTGGATGAAATGTTTTAAATACCTGTGTATGCACATTTGGCTGTGTAGTATAACCTAGTAATGTTAATTGTTAACGGTTAATAGTGCTCTTCAGAGGTTTAAATATAGCAGGACTTTTAAGGAAAACTATGGATTTATAGTGTGGAGGAATATGGCAAGGCTGGGCGCAGAACAAGGGAATGGAAAAGGTGTTAGTTAATATGTGTAGCTTTAAAATGCCCTTGCTTTTTGACTGAAGTCAGATATTTTATTTAATACATTTTCTCCCCTATTTCAATACCCTTTAATCAAGAACCCAACGTTCACCAGCATGGTTTGACTTCTTGGGGATGAAAAAAAGAATGAAATGCTGAATGGAATCATTTATTTCATGTTGGAAACTTTTCAGTGCCTGAACATCTAAATTGGGTGTTCAGAGAAAATACAGGGGAGCAAGCATTGAGAACATAAATGGGCAATGATTAAGCTCGGAACTTGCAAAGCAGCACAATAATAATCAAATCTTTAAATGAATGTGGAGTTTTAAAAAGAGCGTTCAAGAAAAGACTGACCAGAACTGACATTTAAGACAAAGGCTGGAGATTATATATTATTCTGAAAATTACTTGTAAACATGGAAAGTAATTTCAAGATAAAACATGGGTAGTGGGAAGTTGCAAGCCTTCTTAATAAAAGAGTGGAAAAGATAATGATCAATCATAAAACCTGAGTTGAATGACTGGGAGAAAGAATGGAACAAAGCTGAAGGATTAATACTGGTTTGGCTTCAGGTTGGTTGACCTCCCAATAGTATATTCATTGTGCAATCTTAAGCAGAGTTGCACCTTTGTAAATCTATTAAAGCCAATCGGTTTTGAAGAGTTAGGCTGCATTATTAGAGCAGGACCATCTCAAGTGCAAAGTGCAATTAGGGATGCAACAAGAAATTAGAATCATGCTATTTAAATGGACCTGATATGCATAGGTATTTTTTTAATGTATAGATTTCCCACAATATATTGATTTCAGAATGCTCTTTGTGATCTGTCCAAAGGATCAGAAGAAATGAAACAACAACTCTTCACCACCTCAATCTACCATATATTTGTTTATAGGGTTGCCAGCTCCAGCTTAGGAAATTCCTGAAGTGGGGATATGATGACATAGAATCCACCAAAGCTGTCATTTCCCACAGGACAACTGACATCTATAATTTGGAGATTAGTCATAGTTCTAGGAGAACTCCAGGCCCTACCTTAAGGTTGTTAAAGCTAATAGTTATATGTATGAACATATGAGTATATTATAAATTCTCACACAAATACACATATATTCTGTCTCTTCTCTTCCTCCCACCCCCTTCTCTATGTGTGTGTTTCTGTGTTTGAGAAGCTAGCTAACATCTACTGCAGAGGGGCCCCCCAATGTGGTGACTGTGAGAGCCCACTGACACCATTCCTAGTGCTCACCAAGTGCTTTTTGAAAATGGGTGGGACCAGGTGATGCTTTTGCCCAGCAAGGCTTCTGATAGGCCATTAGAGATTTGATGATTTGTACCAGGGTGGTGTAGTGGTTAAGGTGTCGGACTAGGACCTGGGAAACACAGGTGCAGATCCCCAGTCACACCATGAAAGCTTGCTGTGTGATCTTGGGCCAGTCACACATTCTCAGCCCTGACCCTGACTAGTGTTTGGATGGGAGACTTCCAAGGAATACCAGGTTCATGACGTAGAGGAAGGCAACGTCCTCAGCCTGAGACCCTGGAGAGCCACTGCTGGTCTGAGTAGACAATACTGACTTTGATGGACCAAGGGTCTGATTCAGTATAAGGCAGCTTCATGTGTTCAATGTCAAACCACCTCTGAACATCTCTTGCCTTGAAAACCCCATGGGGTCGCCATAAATCAGCTGTGACTTGACAGCAAAACAACTGATTTTTAAAAATGTTATTTTGGCAGCAGCTTCCACAACACCATAATGATCTTCATTGTCTGACTGAAGGTAAGCCACAGTAGCCATTTTGTGGCTGGCTGTGCCTTCTGACTGTATCTACCAGACTGAAGAATTTTAAAGGTGCCTGCTGTTCTACTGTATTAAATCTGCAGTCCTAGGCAGAGTTACACACTTCTATTTCCATACAGTATAACTCTGCTTAGGATTTTGATGCAAGTCCCCTAAAGAATGATAAAGAATCTCCTGCATCCACAATACTTTGGGGTAGCAGGCTTGTGAACCATATGCACTGTCTCAGATAGATACCAGCTCGAGATATTACCCTGACAATCAAAACACAACTGTTAGTATTCACATGTGCTTCCTGTAACATTGACTAATCCACACTTTATCCTCTTAACCTTTTCTGCAAAGTCCAAAATAAAATTGTGGCCTGTTTAACATCCAATTTGCTATGTCTGTCTTCTGTTCAGCTTTCTTCCAAAGTACTGCTGATAACTTGAATGAACTCAACATGGAGCCAAGAAGCATTTAAAAATGGTATCATTTTCATTCTTTTGGTTCTCCAGTTTGTAAAGAGTTTGTAAAGAATAAGTTGACACCAATTACTTACTTTTATAATGAATACCATCATATTTGAAAACAGAATTAAGGGTCAAACAGATGTGATAAAGATCACTGATCTCTGTCAGTCTGTGTAAAGCAAATTTGGTGCATGTTCTGCCACAGTTTAGATTACAATCTCATGGGAAGAGGAGAAGGGATTATGCTTCCAACCCCTGATCACTTTTGAAGAAGAAGAAGAAGAGTTGGTTTTTACATCCTGCTATTCTCTACCTTTAATGTGTGTCAAACTGGTTTACAAACCTTCCTCTCCGCTCAACAGACACCTTGTGAGGTAAGTGAGACTGAGAGAGTTCTGAGAGAACTGTGACTAGCCCACAGTCATCTGGCAAGCTTCATGTGTAGGAGTGGGGAAACCTACCTGGTTCACCAGTATAGAGTCTGCTGCTCATGTGGAGGAGTGGGGAATCAAACCTGGTTCTTCAGATTAAAGTCTACCACTCCTAATCCCTGCACCATGCTGGCTCTCTGATTTTTCTAATCAAAACAATGCTTTCTGTGCTGAAATTAACATTACAAAAGGAGAAAATACTGGCTTTAAGTAATGTCACCCTTCCACTTTAAAACCCTAATAACAGCAAGGGAAACACAGTTTCAATTAGCAAAATCAGTAGGGATTGAAGGGTCAAATCTTCTCTCACCTGTCTGTGTGACCACAATCTGAAATGGGGTTACAGGCAAATGTAGTTTACAGATGCATGGATATCTTTGCCTAAGGTGGGGGAAATCATCCCAATGTCTATTGAGATAATTTTATTGAAGCAAGACACAAAGTTATTGATGTACATATTGCCTGCATATTACTTTTCTCATGTTATTAAAAGAAAGGGGACACCTTGCAGGAAAACCAAACCAAGATGACTCAAAAATTCTGTCAGGCTCAGAAGGCCTTGAAAAGATAGATAAGAAGAGCTAACTTAAAGGTATGTGATCTGAAAGAGGGAGTGGAGGGTGATAGCCTCAAAGTATCTCAGAGGGTAGCTGTGTTGGTCTGCAGTAGAACAGTTAGTTTCAAGTCCAGTAGCACCTTAGAGACCAACAAGAGTTTCAGTGTATAAGCTTTCGAGAATCAAAGACACTACTGTTCACTACTGTATTTTCATATAAATAAAAAAGGTTTTCAAAGAAACACAATCCAAGAGATTTAGTTAAATTCTTCGCAGATTAGAGATCAATTGTCAAAAGCATTTTGCAACAACCCAGACCTAGAAATTGGTGGCAGTGAGGTACAGATTTTTTTCAGACATTTCTAATATGACAATAAGAAAGGAGAGATCTACCGTTTCGAAGAGGCTAGTTCAGGAAGGTTTCCTGTTTAAACTAATAACAAAATTTAAAGAAAGATCATTACTGATAAAGATGGTAGAAGAAGCGAGGAATTTTTTTATCTGTGTATAGACTCTCAAACTGAAGTGGTGGCAAAAGCAGTTAATGAAACTCAAGAGTCAGATGATGTAGCAAAGGACATGAGATAGTCCAATTACATTTAAATATAATTTGTCCCCTGCTAGTGGGAACTGAGATTAATTTTTAATAGCTGGCTTCTGGACTTAAGGATAAGCTCATTTTAACTGAATAGAAGTGTTTTGTCATTGAATGTGAATGGCCTTAACACAGGGGTGGGGAACCTTTTTTCCGCCAAGGGCTTTCAATATTTTCCCATAAGCTTTCAATATTTCTCTTGCAAAGTCCCATTTCACTCAATCAGAAGCTTTTTTTCAGCATTGACAAAGCAGAAGTGTCAATCTGCAAGATGAATCAAATTGATCAGTCTTTGAATATTATTTGTCATTTGATGGCCCACCAAAAAGCCTATTTGATCTAACTCAGTGTAATTATTCAAAATCTCCTTTAGGCAGTAAGTTAATACTGCAGCTAATATTTTATAATCTGTATTGAACAAAGAAATTGCCCTATATGCAAACTAGAAACATCTAGTTTTTGGAATTAATGTTTCGGAATTAATTTTTGGAATTAATGTTACATAAGTATATGACCATGAAAGGGGGGGGCAAGCTGCTTGGGAACCAGTGTGATACCTACACTGGCATCTGTGCCATTTGCACCATGCAAATTGGCACAGATGCCAGTGCAGGGCAACTTACACCAGCCCCAGGGCGCCGCATAGCAGTGCAAGCCTCCTGCACCCACGTTGCCTCCCTGCGGTGTATGTCTGGTGCAAATGCTTGCACTGGCATCCTGGGAGGCATTCCCAGGCATTCCTGGGAGAGGGGCTGCCTTTAGGTTTTTTTTTTTTTTTTTGCTACAAATAATATTTGATTCGTTTTTTGGCTTGCTGCACTGGCAGCAAGCTGCTCTGTGTCACCTCCGGACACTGTCAAACCACCCCCCTTCAGGAATGAGCTGTAAGTGACTTTTCCCTCCACGAACACAGAGGAATACAGTTTCAGTAAGTATGGAGTTAGTTCTAAAAAAATGACATAAAATCCATTTATTAAATCATCAGATCCTGCTGATTTGCTAATTTTCAGACTTTAATTACTGATTTAAGTTCTTCCATTTGAACTGGCCTTTCCAAAAACTGGCAATGTTCATTTGAAATATAAAGAGCCTGCATCTGGGTCTCTAGCATCCAGATCAGAGAAATTCTTCCATAATTAATTTGAGGGCGTCTGTCTCCTAAATTTGTTTAAGTACTTAATTTAATTTATTTAAAAGGTTTGTTAGTTGCCTATCTCCTTAGCAGAACTTAAGGTGGCTTAAAATATCAATAAAACATTATAAAAACACAATAAAAACAATGATTATAACATCTATAATAGTCACAGATTAAAAACTCCAATTAGGACAGCCATTAATAAAAGCTGTATCAATCAAATACAGTCCTAAATAAAACTGGCCTCAACTGCCTCCTGAAGATTGATAATGAGAGGGCCAGGCACACCTCCCTGGGGAGGTTGTTCCATAATTGTAAGGCTGCCAAGGAAAGGTTATCTCTTGTGTATCCACCAAACAAGTGTCTTTAATTAGTGGGACAGTCAGGAGGGAATCTCCCTGCCATCTTAATTCCTTGGAAAGAACATATGGGAGAAGTCCTTCTGAAACCTCAGTCTCAAGCCATATAGGGCTTTAAAGGACAAAACCAAAAACTTGAATTAGGCATGGGAGCAGATCAGTAGCCAGTATTCGGGACATATGCTCCTGATAGGTGGCCCTGACCAGCAGTCCAGCCACAGCATCCTGCACTAGCTGTAGCTTCCGAACACTCTTCAGTGATAGCCCCAAGTGCAGCACAATGCAGTAGTCCAGTCTAGATGTAACTAAGGTATGGATCATTAGGCAAATGCACCCCGAGCCACAGCAGCCACCTGGTTTTCTAAGGTGATAGCTGTATCAAGCAGCCCTCCCAAGTGGGTTTTAAAGGGAAGTATCATCCCATCCAAGACAGGGGAGATCCAAAGTCCTTGGTCTGTCTTTCTACTGACCCAAAAAAACTGTCTTGTCTGGATTAAGTTTCAGTTTGTTCAACCTCCACCAGCCCATTACTGACTCCAAGCACTGGTTCAGAACATCAACAGTATCCCTGAAATTAGGTGGAAAAGAAATGTAGAGCTGATTATGATCTGCATATTGGTGACATCACAGCCCATATCTCCTGATGACCTCTTCCAGGGGCTTCATATATATATTGAATAGCATGGGGGATAGTTTAGAACCCTGTGGCACTTCACAGATTAACGGCTATGGGGCAGAGCAGGAATCCTTCAACACTACCTTCTGAGACCAACCTCCCAGATAGTACTCGAACCATTGTAATATGGTGCCCCGTAGTCCCTGTGGCTTTGTTGCTATCTGCGGAGTTTTTATTACCCAAAAGATTGGTCAGCTCTTTTCCAGTTCTATTCCCTTATTCAAATAGAGTATGTTTCTCTTTCAAAAGCATTTAAAAGCTAAATGGACATCAATCAATTTAATTTTATTTCTTAGTGCTTCTAATTCTATTATCTCCTGGATTTTATCTATTGGATTTTATCTATTTTATCTGTTTTTTCCTATTTGATTAATATTATCCATAACATCTGATCAAGCTTTGTTATTACTCTTAAGCCAGTAAGCCTGTTGTGAGATCCAAAGGCCTCTCATATAATCTTTAAAGGCTTCCCAGACTGTTAATATCACCAGTATCATTTATTCTAAAGAACTGAACTATTTCATTTTTAAGCCTTGCTACTATTTGAAGTAATGAGATGTTCATCTTCTGTCTCTCTTTCACCTTATTTTTTTTAGTCTTGAACTGTAAGTGTAGCATGTAGGGCTGTCAAAAAAAAAATTCGGTACAGTTCGGATTCGGCCGAATTTGACCCTTGTGGGGTCGGTACGTGCCGAAGTCCGAACTCCCCCGCTTCGGATCCCCGGTAATTCGGGGGGATCCGGAGTTCGGGGGAAAATTCGGCCGAAGCGCGCCTTCAGGGATTCCCTGAAGGCGCGCGGGGGCCCTTTAAACTGATCTGAGCCTCCCAGCTGGGAGGTGCAGATCAGTTTAAAGGGCAGCCCGCCCCCATTCAGCGGGCTCCGCTGAAGGGGGGCAGGCTGCACTTTAAACTCATCTGAGCCTCCCAGCTGGGAGGCGCAGATGAGTTTCAATGACAGCCCGCCTCCCTTCTGCGGGCTACCCTGAAGGGGGGCGGGCTGTCATTGAAACTCATCTGCGCCTCCCGGGCGGGAGGCGCAGATGAGTTTCAATGACAGCCCGCCTCCCTTCTGCGGGCTACCCTGAGTTTCAATGACAGCCCGCCTCCCTTCAGGGGAGCCCGCTGAAGGGAGGCGGGCTGCCCTTTAAACTGATCTGAGCCTCCCAGCTGGGAGGCGCAGATCAGTTTAAAGGGCAGCCCGCGCCTTTCAGCGGGCTCCCCTGAAGGGGGGGCCGAATTGGCCGAATTTATTCACGAACTCCCGAACTCGCTGAATTCGGCCCCCCCCCCGGTTGCCCGCCAGATTTGAGTTCGGATCCGTCCGAACTGAAAATCACCGAATCAGGGGAAATTCGGTTGATTTTCAGTTCGGACCGAACCGAATTGACAGCCCTAGTAGCATGGTCAGCAAAGATCAGAGCACCTGTCCTCATATCACAATCTATGCAATAATCTAAATTATGCACACAAAAAAACTAGTGAATTTGAGGACAACACAATCACTGGACCGAACACCAGTCATACTATCTCAGGTTCATTCACTTGTTCATCTTCTGACATTATATATGCCACCAAGTGTCAGAAATGTCCTTCCACTCTCTATATTGGACAAACAGGTCAGTCCCTAGGCAAAAGAATAAATGGGCATAAATCTGACATCAAAAATCACAGCACTCAAAAACTAGTGGGACAACATTTTAATCTTCCAGGACACTATATTGCTGACCTAGAAGTGGCAGTCCTCAAACAGGGAATCTTATAATATGAGATTGCTCAACTAGAGTTCATTCCCAAATACAGAACAATAGACCCCCCAGAATTAAATAGGGACCTAGGATTCTTATGTCAGTATAGATACTAATTTTCTGCCACTAAGCATTTTCCCCCTGATCTAATCAAGCTGATTACATTTTGCATTGTACCACTGCATCCTGACTTCTTTCTTTGCAACACCCCTCCTACCTTCTGACTAGGATATAAGGACTCAAGGATCTCCATTCATACTTGTATCTGATGAAGGAAGTTTTGACTCTCAAAAGCTTATACCCTCAAAATCTTATTGGTCTCTAAGGTTTTACTGGACTCTAATCAAATTCTTCTATTGTGGCCCAACATGGGTATCATCTGAAACTATCTTCAGGGTAAAAGTAGACTGTCCTTGGTTGCTTCATGAATGAAAATATTTCGGCGGGATCATCATGACATTTGTTGGAAATGTCTTGGGATGGAGGTCAGTGTATAATTATCAGCCTGATCTCATCAGATCTCAGAACTAAGCAGGGTTGACCCTGCTTGAAAGGTAGAGAAAATTGGCATATAAAACCAACTCTTCTTCCTCTTCCTCATCTTGCTCCAGAGGTTTTAATGCTGATAAAAGACGGGCAAAAGGAAAACCACTGGAGAGGAGTCATCTCACTTCTAAGCACAGAGCACACATGCTTGCTTAGTTATTCAGGTGGACTTGGCCAGAATGCAACAAAAGGTTTACCATCTAACATCTTAGCTAGAATGTCACATCTAGGAAGAGAGACCAGACAGCCAAACACTAGACTGCACAGAAGTTCTTCTCATCTGCTTTTCTGCAGGTTTCTTACTGGGAGTATTTTCAACTTATCATGCCCCTAAGAGCTAACTTTTATAATGGGACTCAGTCATGAAGGATAATGGGGAGAAACCTGTAAACTGGAGAATGGAGGTAATAGAGGACTACAGTAGCTTATCCTAATAACAACATCATTAGAGTATGCCAAGAGTTAAGGTCAGATATCTGTGGTTTTGCCTTTTCTTTATGAAATTGTTCAATATGATGCTTGTACAGATCATGTGCATTCTTTTTGTTTGGTTATTAAACTTCCTTATAATTTGAATGTACAAAGCCTAATCTCTGTACCCATACCATGCCTGATTCAGCCATGCTTTGAAAAGTGTGGTAAAGGGGAGGAGGTGTGGGTGAGCACACCATCATCAAAGTGAAAAGCTGCTAAAGTGCAATGGATCGTCCCTGCAGTAGCTCATTCAAGGAAAATGGGAGCCAGCATTGAATGGCAATGCAGTCAAAAGTGTTAGAAGAACTAACCCTTCTACCAAGTGATACTCATCAAGATTAGTTGATGGCAGGAGGTAATGCCTAGAGAGAAGTTGGACTACTGTATGGGAGAAAGGGGAGAAGGAAAGGTTGTGCATTAGCAAGTGGAGATCTGAGATGGCTGCAAAACTCTCCAAGCTCCCAGAACTGAAGGAGCAAAGTTTATAAGTCTGTTTCCTCATGAGAACTTTTGCTATGTTTTAAAGAATAAACACTGGGTTCGATCCAGGCTAAGTTGGCAGTTTCCATTGATTCCCATCTCCCTGCTTCAGATTCCTCTCATGTAGTAGCTTAGGGGGCCCTATCCCCCAGGAGCAGCATTTCATGGAGATGAGTGGCCTGCAGCAGGAAAGCATGCTATTTCTGCTTTGCTGGTGCAACATTTAGTTTGGATCCAAACCACTGACTTGAAATGGGGTACCAATCAACATAAACATTATCTTAGTAAATATTCATTTTTAGTTATTTCAAATGGCATTGTAGCACTATAGGGGAACCTTTTGCCTGCTTCATGTTGCCTCAGGAAGGATGCTCATTAGGCATAGTATGAATTGGTGAGCACCCTGAGGCATCATGAGATGATAAAGGGCCATTTCTGCAACATCTCATCATTCATTGTCGAGTGGAGGGGTGGGAGGGAATGCCCTTGTTGCTAAGCACTGTCAAGCAAATCCTTAGATGCCTCAACAGCACGTTGTGGGAGGGAGGGATATGAAGCTTGGCACCTCTCAGCATAGTTCAGGTGCTGGTGAACATAAATAGAGCCAGCAATTTATGGGCTGCCTTTGGAGCCAGGACAGATTTTCCCCAGTGACAGGAACATAGCACAGCTAATGGGCTAATTAACTTCTAATGTTGATCAGTCATTTAAATAGTTAACCACAAGTATAGCTTTCTATATCTTCATTTAGGGAAGGTGCTGAACATAACCATTAATTTTCATAACAGCTTGAGTTCCAGTTTTCAAATCTTTGCTCAAATTCGACAAATACCAACTTTCATCAGGTGAAGAATCTTTCATGTCACCTTAAACAAGTTTGTTATGTAAAACTCAAGTGGTGAGATCAGCTTAGGGTTTGAGTCCAAACGTTATGTGAATGTTAGCTATTAGGTCCATGCCAAACTGACTCATGGTAACATAATACAATGGAGTATTAGTGATAAATTTCGTTACGAATCTGAAGTATCAGATGATATCTTTTAAACAAAGGCTATGTATGTCTTAATTAAGATTGCCTGAATGAAGCTGAGCATGTCTATTGAAATAATTGTAACTGTAGGAAAAAGAAAACTTGCAAGATTCCCCCTCAAGTTTGTCAAGTTTTAGTTTCTACCCTTTGTAGCATACATTATTAAAATACACATTCCTTTTCAAAATTTGTGACCAACCTATTAGAAGGATTTTTACAGTTTATTTTAAAGTTTCTTTAAAAATTGGTACTCTTTGGTTCTGAGATTCAGGTTGGAAAGAAGTACCCATAATAATATTGGAATGTGAGACATACCATGAGTATATAAGCAGGCCTGTGAAAGTCACTGTAATGACAAAAGAATGATAATGTTCTTCAATACTGTATTTCCTCAAAGGAAGCTAGTTGATTTCCAATGGTCACCTTGGATCCCTTTTGGGAGAAAGTTGGGATTGAAATCCCCAAATAAATAGTTCTCTTTCATTGTGTTAAGACCATAAGAAGTGTGCTGTTGAATCCAACCAGTGGTTCATCTAGTCCAGCATCTGGTTTCACACAGTTTCCCTGGAGTGCCATTTATTTATTTATTTATTTATTTAGGGGGAAAATCATGCTTACTCTCTAGGGTACCTGCCCAAGATGGCTTACAAAACAAAACATGGGGTGAAAACATAAACCATTAAAAATGGTAATTGAAGCCTAGAATTAAAAACTCAGAAAGAGAATTAAAAACATAAATTGCAGAGCAGCTTAAAATGAATTAAACCATTTTCGGGCAAAAAGAACACTAAAAAGATGGTATTAAAATATCAAACTGTTAATTAAAATCCTAAGGAAACAGAAACATTGTGGCCTCATGGAGAAAAAAGAGAGATGTAGGTAGATGAGCCTCAGGGTGAAGAGTGTTCCATTGGTCAGCTGTCACTACTAAAAAGCCCTGTCTCAAGTTGCCACTTACCTCACCTCTGATAGTGGATGCATGACTTGTGAGGCAGATGTTAACTGGCAAGCTAGACAACATGAGAGAAGATGGTCCTTCAAGTACCTTGGCTTCAATCCATTTAGGCTTTCAAAGGTAAGAACCAGCATTTTGAATTGTGTCCAGATACAGATGGGAAGCCAGTAAATATTTTTTTTCTCAGCACCATGGTCATTTGATCCCTGTAGCCAGACCCCACTATAACCTAGCTGCCACATTTTGGACCAGTTTAAGTTACTCAACCATTTTCAAATTACAGAAATCTAATATGGATCTAATCAGAGCATGGATCCTGTGACCACACTTTTGGAAGAATGACAGTAGCTGGCGTAGTAGCCAAAGATAAAAGGCACTACGTGGAGAATTCTCTCACCCCTCTCTCTGACTTCCTTGGCCAAGTTGTGAGGAAATTAATCAGTGATATTTGTTAATGTTCTGCTTTTCTTGTTTGTTTTCATCATTATTGTTTTGTGTTTAGAGCATTTCTTGGACAGCTTTTCAGGAGGCCATAAATGAAACAAAAATAAAAATGGTGCTTTCGGAGCTTGATTTTTGCATTTGTTAATGAATATGCTGTCCTATTTTGGACCAGGTATCAGGCTGCTCCATAAGATTGGGGGAGGGGAATCCCTGATGTTTTAATTCTAAATTTATTCACTAAGAGGTAAAAATACCATTGATTTGTGCGGAATTTACTTCAAAGTAAATGTGCTTAGAATTATAGCCAAACTGCAATTAGAATAGAGAATACTTTACTCCTAGTATCTAACATTATTTCTAATATAATCAAACAGAGCCACCCCCCTCATTTTAGGGTTTTCATTCAGCCTAATAAAAATACATGGATGGCCATGTTGGGCCAGCAATAATCATCCTAGCACAGCATTCTTTTCCATGCAAGCTAGTCAAATTGATTCCTTAGAGTGTTTTACAAGAAGGAGCACATCTTCCCCCACTGCTATTAGACTTATCCTCGCCAGTCTCCAAAAACTTATCACAGACTCATAGAACACACTTGGAGCCAGTTGTGACTAGCCTGGCTGCCTGGTTGATACACCAATGGCCTGATTCAGTATAAGGCAGCTTCATATGTTTGTATGTGCCATCTGCAAATGATGCCATGTCTCTCTTTCACTCCTGCATCTGGGGCATCTAGCCATTAGAAAGCAAAAAGATCCTTGTGTGACACCCCCAATAGTGTAAACCTTTTCATTCTGACTGATGGCCTTTGCCTGACAGAGCTGCAAGAGGAGAAATAATCACCGAACATAAATTACAAACAGAGATATCATTTTAACACACTAAAATAAAGATGGGGTCCCTGGTCCACTAGGAACCTTTTAAAATGGAATTAGTGGCAAATAAATCAGAGTAAGTTCTTCAGAAATGCAACTAAAAACTAGTGTGTGAATAAGTAGAGTGCCCTTCTAGTCAACCACCTTGAGATGATATAGAGTCTATTACATCCAAAAATATGGATGTTCCAAAAGGGTGCCAGCTTTTTGTTCTAGCTCTTCAAACAGAAGGTTTAGCATTGCAGTCTGCCCAAAGCACACTGTCTATTACAGCCTCAAAGGCAATCATTATTGCGGAAACAGACATTTGAGAAAACTAGATAATTAATCTCATGCAGCTGGTATAAAAAAATATTTCTGGCACCAATAATGATATCATTAAATTTTTGGCTTGGAACGATATGAGTAATACCTCAGGGCAAGTTAAATACACAGAGACCTAGTAAATTTGTAGAGCCTAGAAGAGGAAAACAGAGGAAACCTCATTTTCTTTTCCAATACCACTGGCTCAGGCTCAAAACAAGGAGACCAAAGTTGAAAGAGAATTACTGTTCAGGTTGTTTTGCAAGATTGTCACTGAGACTTATTTTTTTTCTTGAGGAAGGTTTGAATGAGACATTAGTCCTCTAGGTCTCCATCTACAGCTCTGGCCTCGGTTTCTTGGGATCACCCCAGATTTCATTTATGCCCCACAGTTGCAAAGAAATCTGGCAAGCATAATCTGACTTTGCTAAAGGCTTCTTGAACACAAAGAACTCACACTTTCAAACCTGCCATTGTAATTGCCACAGCAGATTAAATGTGATGTTCAAACTTTCCATTTTCTTTTCAACATGGAGTGTTGCACTGGAACAAGGACTTTATGGAATCATCACAGAGACCAAAGCAACAGTGTCCTCACTGGATTTGAGAAAATGTGACCCCTACATTGCCAGGCAATGTGCTGTAGGATTTTCATTGTTCTCCCTCACAAAGCAGCACTGGAAAATATTGAGCATTACCAGTTGCCTCTGCAAAGCAGGGGCATGTTTACAGTATTCCTATGTTCTCCTAGAGGGCTGGCAATTGACCACTACAGTGCAGCACAACAAGTAGAGAATATGAACAAATCTTGACTTTGCAAAAAATGCTACTCTGCTCTTCCTCCTGTGCTTTGCCATAGCACTTGAATTACCTGTAGGGCCGTTGAAAAAAAAAACAATTTGGTGAAATTCATATTCGGCAAAATTCAACCCATTTTGATTTGGGAAATGCCGAAGTCTGAACTCCCCCAATTTGGATCCATGGAATTCGGCGCCAAGTTCCGAGTGCAGGGAAAAATTTGGCTGAATAAAGCCATTAAAAACACATTCGTGCCTTTCCACGGCTCCGGGGGGGGGCATTTTTGGAGGTAGAGGTCCCAAAATTTCAGCGTAGCTTGAGGGGACCCTTCTTGCAAGAACCCCCAAGTTTTATAAAGATTGGGTCAGGGGGTCCCGAGATAGGGCCCCCGGAAGAGGTCCCCCCCAAAATCGCCCACAGGAATAAAGGCATTAAAAAAACATTTGCACCTTTCCGCGGCACTGGGGGGGCATGTTTGGAGGTAGAGGTCCCAAAATTTCAGCATACCTTGAGGATACCCTTCTTGCAAGAACACCCAAGTTTTGTTAAGATTGGGTCAGGGCCCCCCGAGTTATGGGGCCCGGAAGCCCATCTGCCCATTAGAATAAAGCCATTAAAAGGGATATACTAAAACGAATGACAAGTCAGCCCATTGGAAGCAATGGGAGAGGCTGCCCAGCCCATTGAAGATAATGGGAGAGGGGAATGTCGGTTGACTTGCATTGACTCCACTGAAATACATTACAGGGGATGTACTAAAATGAATGACAGGCTAGCCCATTCGAAACAACAGGAGCAGCTGCACAGCTCATTGGAAACAATAGGAACAAGCCAGAGAGAGACTCACTGATCCACAGTTAACTCCACACGAAGTTGGCAACCGGTGAAAACAGTAGAAAGCACAGTCCCACACAGAGGCAATCAAGCCCACCCCCCAGCAGAACAGGTAAACACACCCCCTTTGGCTTCCCCCCTCACACACACACACACACACACACACACACACACACACACAGAATCTCCCCCCACATACACTCACACAGGAAAAAAATTATAGAGAATTATAGAGAAAAGCCCCCAAATGGGTCTTACTGCGGATCATGTCTTCTTTTCTTCTATCAGGAGCAGGGACTGGGAGGACTCAGGAGTAATCCAATATGATTCTAGCAGACTCACACACACATACTCTCTGGCACGGGAGGTTTTGCCTTGGATTTGCCGCTCTCTAGATGCACCTTAAGGATTGCCTACTCCCATTCATTCCAATGGGTGGATGGGGGGACCCCATAACTCGGGATTAATTGCCTTTTAGTCAGACCCCCAGGCTGGGGTAATGGTACGTCCCAACTGCCAAGGCAACCAGACCCCCAGGCTGGGGTAATGGTACAGCCCAACTGCTGAGGCAACCACCAGACCAGACCCCCGGGCCGGGGTACTGGTACGGCCCAACTCGAATGTGTTTTTAAAGGCTGTAATGGGCAGATGGGTGGTGGGACCTCTTCCGGGCCCCATATCTCGGGGTCCCCTGTCCCAATCTTCACAAAACTTGGGGGTTCTTGCAAGAAGGGTCACCTCAAGCTACGCTGAAGGTTTGGGGCCTCTACCTCCAAAAATCCCCCCCCGGAGCCGCGGAATGGTGTGAATGTGTTTTTAATGCCTTTATTCCTATGGGCAATTTGGGGGGACCCCTTCTGGGCCCCATATCTCGGGACCCCCTGACTCAATCTTTACAAAACATGGGGGTTCTTGCAAGAAGGGTCTCCTCCAGCTACGCTGAAATTTTGGGACCTCTACCTCCAAACATGCCCCCCCAGAGCCGCGGAAAGGCGCGAATGTGTTTTTAATGCCTTTATGGTTATGCTGCTGATTCGGAGCCCTCAAATTTGCCGAATTTATTCGGTGATCACCCTGAACTCGCCAAATTCAGCTCATTGATTTCCCGCCTTTTTTGAATTTGGTTCCATCCGAACTAGAAACCACCGAATCAGGGAAAATTCGGCTGTTTTTCGGTTCAGGACGAACCAAATCGACAGCCCTAATTACCTGCCCTTACAGGGCAGGCCTGGAAGACAGGAAGAATTGTCCAATAGAAAGATATGCTCTTTCTTCTGAACAATTCTTCTGAGTAAATTCTTTCCCAGTCCACTAGTTCAAAATATTGCAAAATTGAGGATATTTCCATAATCAAAATCAAGGAAGCTGCTTTAGTTTATCCCTGTTCATAACTGAGGAGGTGAGCAGTTCCCATTTTCAGGGTTGGGACTAAGTAAAACTTACAAATAATGTGATGCCTGTGGAATACTCCAGAGAACAGCTATAAGTCTCAAATATTGTGTGGGCAGTCCTAGACAATAGCTTGAATCCAGCAGTAATTTTTTTTTGCTAATGGAAGGAGGATCTTTGCTGATTTTCTCTCAGTGCAATTCACTCCCAATTCACTACAGACCCCCACTGCAGTCCAGAGGGGCCATAGTGGGAACAAAAATGGGAAGAAGACAGAATCACAGAACATGTCAACATGTCTGACTGAAGACCCAAAACTGACAATACTGCATTGAACAACACTGTAAGCTTTTACCATAGAGACTGGAGAATTCCTACAGTGTTGTTTCACATAGTGATGTCACTTCCAGGTCACCATAGACAATGGAGAAATTTCTATAGTTCCACTCAATATGATGACATCAGTTCTGGATCTTCACCCAATTTCCAGTCATCCAAACTTCCCAGGAATGCTAGGCTTATGCCTGGTAACCCTACGGCAGTCCTTCGTCACCCAGGAACAGCATTTTGGGCTGCAGTGGGAGGCCCGATAATCCCACTCCACTGACAGAAATCCCTTCCATCAGTGCAAATTACCAAAGGATCCAATTGATAGAAACCAAGCAAAACAAATGGACCTTGTTCTTGTTTGGAGGTTCTAGCAGGGGAGCGCAGCTATCGTATACCCTTGACCGAAGAATGGTACACTCCATCTATCTGGGATGGTCATCCTCTTCCACCAAGCGCACAGCTTCGGGAGGGACGCACATGGAGCGGTGAGGGAGGTAGGGGACACCCACCTAGCCAGCCAGATCAGCCGAATCAACCCTGGCGATCAATGGGGTGACAGATGTCGCAGCCAGATTGCCCTCACATGGAGAAAATGGATGCTTTGGAGTGGATTCTGTGGCATTGTACCCCACTGAGGTCCCTGTCCTTCCCAGGCTCCATCCTCAAATCTCCAGGAGTTTCCCAACCTGGATCTGGCAATGCTACACACACACACATACCCCCGAGTGGCCAAGGGGGACCAGGCAAACCTACGCCCTGCCTGTGCTGATGTATTTTTCAGTCTATGGGTATTATAATTAGTTGAGCTTACAGCATTCTTTGGCACTTTTTGATGGTTATTGCATCAGGCCCATCCATGACAAATCATTGTAATTTGCCTGTTGAATGCTTTCATTTGTACTTCAGTCATCTGACTACTTTAGGTTACTGTCCATTTATATATTTTATGAATTGCTCATATTTTGGGAGCTTTGTATAGTAAGTAAAAATGTATGATACAGTTTGTCTAGATCATGGGTTGGTGCAACAACAACAACAAAAATGCAGTCGGCCCTGGCTTCATTTTCAAAATATGTGTATTTGGGGTGTAGTCTTCTGTAAGCAGCAAAGAGCAAAAGCAAAAATAAAAAGGGGGAGAGTTTACAACTGTAATGCAAGTTTTGTTTTGCTTTTCACTTCCACTCTGATTATGAAAATTGCCATGCAGGATAATGAGGGGCTATAATTACCATTAGGCATTAGTGACCTGTTTTCCAACACTGTATTTAATAATTAAAATAACTAAAATGCTGTGACTGGATACGCGACTTTCCAAGCTGTGATCACTAGAAACCCCTTGGTATTGCAATAAGCTTCCAGAGGTCTTACTCATTTGCCCTGCTGTTACACTGTGAATGGCAGGACTGGCCATTATTTTCCCCTGGGGAAAGGTAACTACAAAAATCCACAGCTCTTCCTGTTGGAGACTTTCCCCTAATTGCTCTTTGTGTTTCCTTTCATTTCTGGAGCGTGCTTTCTTCTCTGCTCTTCATGGCATTCTTTGGAACAAGGTCATCTTTATGCAGTAATGCTTTATACCATCCTGTACACATGGAACATGGTGAATGTTTAAAGGGGAGAGAATGTCACTTCCTCTTTTCAGTTGGTGGTGATTAAGTGGTGATAATGTTGTAAAGAAGACTTCTGTGCTCTGACCATGGTCAGGCAGCCATGAGTGATTCATCTGGCACTAATTTTCCCTCTTGACAAAACATTGCTGTGATTATGTTATATGTTGTGATACAAAGAGTATACATCCTTTCTGTCTTTTAAGCTCTTGTTATTTTCTTCTTCTCTGAGCAACCATATAAACATTTTGCTTTTAACAGTTCTTGGAGTCATACCCTTCCCATTTTTTTGGCTCCCTGTCCTTTACATCAGTGACAGAATTTCCTCTCCTTTGATTCTTCCACACATTTTGTTCGTTCTGTTTTATAATGTATGCACTATTGTGGGGATCAAGACACATCAGAGTCTCTGTGGGTCTACCGTTATCTGCACTGAACTGCCTTTGTCATTCATTAGTCTTTCAAATGTTCCTTATCATTTTACAGTCTTCAATATATATTGTTCCCTCTATCATCTCTTTTTGATTATTTTTCTTTCTTACTCTTGTCTTTAACTTGCTGAGCCTCACATAACTCAAATGTATCTTCAAAGTCTAAAAATCTGTGCTGTATTATTGTGACCCTTTCCATCTTCCAATAAGATTATTAAAGTATAAATATGGTTGCTGACCTCCAGGTGGGCCTGGAGATATTCTGGAATTACAACTGAACCCAGACTACAGAGATCACTTCCCCTGGATAAAATGGCTGCTTTTGAAGGTGGACTCCTTGGCATTATACCTTACTGAGGTCCCTCCCCTGCCTAAACCCCGTTCTGCCAGACTTCAGCCCCAAATCTCCAGGAGTTTCCCAACCTGGAGATGGCAGCCCTAGTACCTGAACCTTATTTTCAGTTTGAGTTTATTTTCAGTTTGAGTTTATTGATATGCACAACCCTAACCACTACAGCAAACTAGCACAACAAATTACCAGTTGGTGAAACCCCTCCTTGTAAACAGCATCTGAGATCAATCACCATAAAGCTCAAACTATCTCAAGTCTGCTTATGAGTGCTGAGGTGGGGGGTGAGCTTAGAATGATCTGACACTTGAAAAAAAACATCAATGGCAATGCCATGGGCATTGCCCAACCCAATGCAGCGGATACTTTTTTTGTTACAGCAGCAGGTGTGTTGACAGGCCAGTCAGTCAACCAGCCAGTCAGCTGTGTGCAAGGTAGAACCTTCCTCTGACCTTCTTATCTGTTCCTTTCCTGATACTTCATCCGTTCCATTTTCAAACGAGGTACCCTGGGCATGCTAGCAAATATATATTGTGAAGGCTCTCAAAGTCTTCCTCCTGGCCTTGTTCTCCCTTGGACCATAATACCACACCCCTTTTGCCCCTCTACCTAGCCTTAGGTAAAGGTCATCACTTAATTGAACAGGGGGAAGTCAGAGCTTAGCATAAGTATATAGAAACAGACTAAAGTAAAGGAGATTTAAGAATTCATTAACAATGTGGTATTCAGTGATCAAAACAATAATAGTCTGAAAGTATAAAATCACATTGGTATAATGTCAGAATTCATGTGAAGCATATCCTGCCACACAGGATTGCAGAGAGACTTTTCTGTAGACAGACACTGCACTGTTCAAAAAACTTAAAATGCACAGTAAAGAACTATGGAGGTTCAAAATAAATTCTGGAAAGGGGGGGATTAATACAGTTTTAATGAGTTCCTTTATTTTGGTCTATAGCTGCTTTGCAAATTGCAGCCGCATAAATTAATATTACCGACAGGTATATTCAAGTTTGTACCAGCTGCTGACACAACAAAATGACAAATTAAGGCAGCTGCTTGCATCCAAATAATACATTTACCTATACCCACCCCTTGTCTACAAACAATGTTACCTTCTGTTTTGACTTTGACTCACAAGGCACTGCCAGTATCTTTAAAGATGCGTGAAAACTTTAATCAATGGCACTCTATGTTGATTTCATTATCAGGAACAGATTTACTTTTTTTAAAGGCTGTCCTTCGTTTGTATTTATTCTATACAAGTTGTCAAGACGTTGAGGCCTCTCAATTTGTTGGAGTGTGTTATTTCTTTGGTTGAGGCCTAGGAGGCCTATGTCAGGTCTGTATCTCAGTTGCTTTTGTTTCCTTTCATGTTCTCACTGATCAGACTCAAGAACTCAAGGACTGTTATGCATACCTCTATGCCTTTGAAGCTGTGTGAACCACAGCGCTGTTTGTGTTCTGTAATCTCTTGCTTTTTTTCATGCTTTTATATTACCAAGTTCAAGCCAGCAAAAGCCATTGCTGTCACCTTTTCTTTATGCTCTGTTAACCTATTTTGACCAGTAAAACCAGCTTCTTTGGACCTGACTGTCTCTGATGTGGTTTTTGGTTCAAGTGGGCCAAGGGCTTACAGCCTATGAGTTTTGTGCTGTTAGGATTTTGGAGCAGTAAAATAGTTACACTTTGAAAACTGCTTTTGTGGAGGGAGAAAGGTAAGCCCCAGTTGGTGCTAGTTAACCTCTCCCCTTTCTGGAATGCAAGGCCGTGTTTTGCCCTAGTAGTTAATCGGTCAGCTATCATGACAATGTCCAGGTGCAGGTAGTTCTGTAAGCTTCCTCACCTGAACACATCACTTAAGGAGTCAGCATTTCTGACCAAGCGATTAATTACCAGCTAAGTGCTTTCGTTTTCTCGATTGGTTTCTATGAGCTCATCCTTTTGAGAAAATGAATATAAGGACAGACCAACCCTAAACAAGCTATGCATGCTTTGGGGTGCACAGCAGGAAGGCTGTGCTGGCTGCATCACAACCCATTTGATTCTGGCCCTATGGGGAAACTCTGGTCAACTTGACCTGCTTGGAGAAACCTTTTGAAACTTTTGAATGCTGGAAGCATCTTTAGAACTTGGTAACTATAAACCTGATGCAAGAAACCTTTGCCAATCCTTTTGAACCAAAAAAGCTTTTGAATGTATTAGCTAGCTATGCTAAATAGTTTATTATTTTCTTGCTTGAAACTTCATGACTTTTTCCTTCCTGTAAACCAGCATAACTTTGATAAATAAATTGTTAGCCTTTAAATGGATTGTGTCTTTTGATTGTGGGATTCCAAGCCTAATTCTAAGTGCCTTGTTTGAGTGTAAAAACCACCTACCAAAAGAACCTAAGATATTTTGGGAGTGTAATCTTTCCCTGGCAGGCTTCTACCTTGCAGGGTAAGCATTGCACTTAATTTTGGAGTGAGTTGGGAGAGGATTGCCCTTATCTTCCCCCTGGAGCTCAATCTTTTGAAAGGGCTGGTGGCAGCTACTCCTTGGACTTGGGGCGAAAGCCTGGAGTTCAAGGTTTTGTCTTTTGGGAAACTTTTGACTAAACCAAAGCAGCCTCCAACTGGTGGAGACAGGTTGGGGAGCTCTTTGACACAAGTCTATTTGCAGCAGGTAAGAATGTAATACAAACAACTTCTGGTTTACATCCATTTGCATCAATAGGGTTGCCAGGTCCACCCTCTCTTCTGGTGGGAGATTTTGGGGGCAGGGATCGCACATGTGTGGCCGCAAGCAACGCAATTCTGTCACTTCCACTTTACTTCCAGAAGCACCGCAGCACAACAGGACAATTTACCACTCAAACCTCATCCCATTACACTGCGGCTTTCCAGAAGTAAACCAGAAGTAACAGGATCTCATTGCTCATGGCTGCACACCCATGCAATCCTTGGTGTCAGCCAGAAGATGTATTGGCAGGCAATTGCACGCCATTCCAAGCCACCTGGTAAGCCTACGCATCAAAGAACAACACACTGCAAAATTAGTTGTTTTGGTCTTCATCCATCTATTCTAGCTTTCTTTTTTTAGGAGCAATCCATTCTCACAGGTACTGTCAGCACCACCACCCCCAATTAGATCTACAGTGTTAATAACATTTTGACATCCACATAGTAGGACATTTTTTCCTTAATAAAACCATAAATCAACCAAATATACCAAATAACTTCAGTGATATGTTTTCAGAAGCAGAAATGTACATTAATTTAAGGCCAACAACTGTAGATCTGAATTGTCCTTTGAGGCCATCCATATATATATATATTTCCTATCTGATCTATGTAGCAATATTTTTCAATTTTAGAGAGTCAGTCAGTCAGTCATGCTTATTGTGCATGGCCGTAGGCCTTTACAATCAAGACAATATAAATATTTTTCAATTACTATGTCATTTCAGGACGCCTTTACAGATGTGCCATAAATTCAATTCTCTTTCAAGAGGGCAATATATAGATTATCTATGTATGGGAAGAAATGAGTAGTTTTCAAGTGAACAATAAAACTGTTTACAACACACACTCTTCCCTATATGTGGGAATGTATTAGCCTATTCTGTGTGGATGAGAAGGGGTCTGGTGGGCAGGGCTGCTGAAAGCCATTATGGGTCCCCAAAGGTTTCCTCTGTCCCCCCCCCCACTGCCAACCACTCAGATCTCAACCAAACATGAAAACCAAAATCATTTAACTTGCTGTTAGCATGAATAGGCAAATAAATGTTGATCAGTTAAGAAACTTTAAGGGAAAAGGGATGGATTTGTAAAAGCTTTCTAGTTTGCAAACATTTTGATAACACTATCTCTACTGCTAAGGTTCTCAAAGCTGACAAACAACTTTGACTCACTGAGGAACAAATAACATTTGTTATTCCACCTTTCCGCCAAGTTTATTTGGGCAGCTCACATGGTTCTAATCTAGAGTTCTGCAAAAAAGAAAGAAAGAAAAAATCAGTAAATTTTAGGTTTTGGTTCATTGGGCCCGTTTTTTTTGGGTAAACCCAGTATAAGCCAAATACCCATACTGGCAAATTTTGGTATTCGGCTTATTTCGGGGGTTTGCTGAAAAATCTGGGCCTATTGTAGTTTATGGGGATTTTTTTCAAAGTTCCTGTGGGGGGCATTTTTGGAGGTAGAGTTCCTAGATTTAAAGGGTAGTTTCAAGGGACTCCCCTTGTACGAACCCTAATGTTTGGTGAATATTGGGTCAGGGGGCCCATTTTATGGGTTTTGGAAGGTGAATAGGAGTATTGTGTCTAGATCAAGTAATACCTCCACTGTATTCTGCGTTGGTCAGACATCACTTGGAATACTGTGTCTAGTTTGGTGCTCCACAGTTTAAGAAGGATGTTGACAAGTTGGAGCGTGTCCAGAGGAGGGTGACCAGAATGGTCAAAGATCTGGAATCCATGCCCTATAAGGAGGGAGTTGGGTTTGTTTAGTTGGGAGAAGAGAAGGTTGAGGGGAGACATGATAGCCTTGTTTAAATATTTGAAGGGATGTCATGCTGATGAAGGAACTAGCTTGTTCTCTGTTGCTCCAGAGATTAGGACACGGAGTAATGGATTCAAACTAATAGAAAAGTGATTCCACCTAAACATTAGGAAGAACTTTCTGACGGTGAGAGCTGTTCGACAGTGGAATGTGCTGCCTCGGAGGGTGGTGGAATCCTTGTCTTTGGAGGTCTTTAAGCAGAGGCTAGATGGCCATCTGTCGGGAGTGCTTTGATTGTGGGATCCTGCATGGTGGGGGGAGGGTTGGGGTCACTGGGGATGTGGGGGGAGGTAGTTGTTAATTTCCTGCATTGTGCAGGGGGTTGGACTAGATGACCCTGGTGGTCCCTTCCAACTCTATGATTCTATGATTCTACCTATTTGGCTGATTCAGCGATTGGCTAGTCACCTTTGGCTTTATTCCCAGGTTTTGATATCCAGTAAAACTGAAACCTGAATATTGCTGAAACCGCTAATTTCGGGTTCATTTTTGGTTCGGGTTTACAATATATTGCGGGTTTACTGATATGCACAACCCTATTCTAATCTCCTACATGTTATCCTCAGAACAAGCCTGTGAGTTAGGTAAGGCTGAGAGAGAATGATTTACCCAGAGTTACCCAGAAAGCTTTATGACTGAGTGGAGAAACTTAAACTTTGCTCTCTACAATCCTAGTCCAACACTAACCACTACCACACTGACTTTCATACACTCCCTGCTTCAGAGCTGGCATTCACAGGGAACAGAAAGCAAACTAAACTGTCATCAATATAATACACTGAAGCCTGATCCCAGAATTGAAAATGGAGAGGAGAAAGAACAAGAAATCAAGGATCAATATATTTAGGTCTTGAAATTAGGAAGTCCAATCCTAAATTTAAGGTAACAAATTTCTGCTTGCTTAAATGCTAACTCAAATTCCAAGTAACTGTATGGGTCTGTGAGGGGCAGGGATCCAAAAGTAACAGTCTTATATTTTATTAAGATTTTTTTAAATCAGGTGTAATTAGGTTAGACCATGCAAAACAGACTCCAAATTGTATCTAGGGCTACTGGGGCAGAGAATTAGCTGTGGCTGTTCTACCTTTGAAAATATGAATCCCAGCAGCAATTTGGATCTGCTTCTTACCTGATGATTGGAGGGCATGTGGGCTCCTCAAAAGCAAAGACCCATTTGTAGGTAGTAGTAGTTCCCCTGTGTATGCAGTTTGACTGTACACTTGTAGTGCAATCCTAAGCATGTTTACTCAAAAGTAAGTCCAATTAGCTCAATGTGGCTTACTCCCTATTAAGTGTTTTTAGGACTGAACTCTTTCAATAGTGCAACCCTAGGCTCAGTTACTGCAATCTGAGCCCATTGAAATCATAACACTTAGACCAGAGTAGGATTGCACTATTGATATACCACCCAAAGTTAGTCTTCTAGTTACAGACAACCACCCCCAAGAATGTTGTTGTCTCATTTCTAGCCCTATCAGTGGCAGCTGATAGGGAAGGAAGGACATCTGAAGCTACGCCGAACGTTTGGGGGCTGCACCCCCAAAAATGCACCCCCTGCATCCACGGAAAGGAGCGAATGTGCACACGCACCCCCCTTGGGGATTTCTCTCTCACACAAACAGATACTCTCTCTTTCTCTCCCCGGGCCACGCAGCAGCTGGGCTCACTTGCTCAATCGCGACTGATTGGCCAGAAGAAGACCCTGTTTGGCCACACATTGGCCGTGGGAGAATGCTGCTTACTAACTGACGGTTATGCTGCTGTGCCAAACCCCGAATTTGCCAAATTTATTCACCGAACACCCCGAACTCGCCGAATTCGGCTTCCCATTTTCCAGCCTTTTTTGAGTTCGGTTCCATCCGAACTAAAAGCCGCCGAATCGGGAGAAATTTGGCTGTTTTTCTGTTCGGGCCGAACCGAATCGACAGCCCTACATAATATTGATTCACAGTCATTTTCAGGTTTAAACATAGTAGGACAGTGATCTCCAAAATGTGGCTGTAGGTGCCATGGCACCTGCCACTGTGCTTCCTGGTGCCCTCTGGCCACATCTGGCAAGCAAAGATTCAATCCTTTCTTCTTTATACTTCAAAAGTGCTTCAGAAGAATCCAGGAGCCATCACTTTCTCTCAGGGAGTAGCATCCATGTGGAAACAAGCTGCCTCTGTCATAGGATGATGCTTGGCTTGAAAGGTCCTAATGTTTGTGGTTGGGCCTACCCCCTCATGGTGGCCATTTTGTAATTGGAACCACCTCCCAAGGCAGCCATTTTGTAGGGGCCAACTATAGGGTTGCAAACCTCCAGGTGGTGGCAGAAGATCTCATGCTATGAATCTTCAAGTGACAGAGATCAGTTCACCTGGAGAAAATGGCCTCTTTGGAAGGTGGCCTCTATGGCATTATACCCTACTGAAGTCCCTCCCATCTCCAAACCCTGCTCCACCCCTAAGATCTTCAGGTATTTCCCAACCTGGAGCTGGCAACCCTGAGTACTGTTCACTTTGATTGGCCCTGGCACCCCAGGGTCTCACGTACAGCAAGATCTTCTCTGTCACCTGCCCTCTCCGATCCTTTCAAGGAAGATTTCAGGGACTGAACATGGTTCCTTCTGCATGCAATGCTTGTGTTATGCCAATGAGCCACAGCCCCTTCTGGGTATGCTTTTATTCTACTGTGTATAAACATATTAGAACAAACAATATATTTCAAATCCTTTTGATCCTAAATGAGCCTTATAGAGTATGCCTAACTAACTGGGTGGTTATTTGCAAGATATGCTAGATGATTAACGGAGACTGCATAATCATCTAGGGAGCTGAGCACCTCCTGAGAGCTGCTCAATGTTTTCTACTTGCAATGACTTCAATAATAGGTCTCCATTACTGTAAATGCTGTGCCCTCTTGGCAGGAAGCTAAGCAAATTGATGTGCATTATCTATGCAAAAGATTCCATGTGCTGTATGGCAAGAAATGGAAGCATCTGATGACTTAGGAGAAATATGTTGTCTATGAGAGAACCAGGGTTGCAGGAGCTCATAAAATGACTCACCAGGTGCCACAGCAACTTTAGGAAGGAATAAAAGATTAAATAGACATCTATTTTTCTTCTTCCATGAACCTGGTAACTAACAAATAATCTTAAATAAATCTGATGTATTGCTCCCAGCTGACATACTAATACTCCCATGACCTAGTCCTCATAGCTATATCTGCCAAATATATTTTTTTATACTAATGGGCTCTTTTATCATGCAGTGCTACAAGCAAATTTGTTTTAGCACCCACAGTACGAAGGTGAAATTTGTCTCTGAGACTGGAAATTCATCAATTATTCTCTGAGCAACTGGTTCACTACCTTGTGTTAATGGCAAAAAGCTATATAAATACTCTTTGAATGCATCCTGAAGGGACACCAAGAGTGAACTATACCATAATTAGAACCTTATTACAGAATCCCTTTGGCTGGCTAAGTGATGTATTGTATGGGATGGAAACAACACGTAACACCAATAGGGTCGTGTGGCTATAGCTGGTCACAGAGTTGCAGACATGTTATTGCAGTGGACAGTGGTCTTCTAAAGTGGGAACTTTTAGCTGAATGACAGATCTCTAGTGCTGTGCAAGCCAGGGACAGTTAATATCCATTTTTCCATTTCCTTCATCCTTAGAGGGGGATAATGTGATTTCCTTTCTCTTTTGATTGTCCAGCCCAGGAAGGAAAAGCTGTTTTGTTTTGTACTTTTCTTTCCAGGATGTGTGTGACAATTAATCATTGTGTATGTCTAGACCCCATGGTAATCTCTGTCCAGGTCCCTGTCTCTCCATTCATCTCTGGCATCCTGTGTTTAGCTGTAATACAGTCCAATTGATTTGTTTGCAGTTGCAGTGCTGTTCTCATTCTTTTTTTCCTCCTGGAACATCTTTATAGCACCAACTTGCCACCTTCTCAAGCCCTACCAAATTGATTTGCAGAATTAGAGTGCAAACTTTAAAGCTAAAAGAATAGAATGGAAGCACATGTTCTCATCTCTCAACTTCTTTTTTACTTTGTTCTGGAAAGTTTTGGAGCCCTGTCAATTTCTTCAGAAAATTTCCAGACCACCTGAAATGGAGTATTGGGGGCAATCTAAGCAAAGGAGGTCCAGAACAATAATGTTGGACAGGTTTCATTAGGAATGCTCAAACATCCACCAGTTCAATTCATGTTCTTTTAGCAGCTGCGAACAGGAAGCAGATTTTTCAGTTGACTGCTCATCTGTTCATTAACCAATTAGTTGCTGTTTGGCAGGTTTTTCAACGATTCCTTCCTAACAAGACAATGCAGTGCTATTTGCTTTTTGCAAATGTTTACTTACACAACCTGATAGCTGGGCTGGGGTGGGGCCACCAGCCCTGGAAAGACTGGTTATAAGATTTGTGATTGGTTTAACTGTCCTTTTAAACAACTTTTTGCTGAGTGGAGCAGTGGTGCTTCAAGGATGGGGGCAAGTGGAAGTAGAACTTCATCAGGTTGTGTAAGTGAACATGATATGGCAGGCAGCCCAGCTTGAAGCTTTAGAGAAATTACAATGGTAAGGTCATGCCCAGAAAGGCCCCAACAGCAGCATTAGGGCCTGGCAGGCTCAGACAGCAAGCTGCACCTGAGAACAGACCAGAGGATGAGACGACCAGCAGCTGAGACCTCCTGGGGCCTGTGTGGGAAGGAAGAACAGCCACTTAACAGCAACCCTACCAAGGAAGTAGGGGTGTTCATTTCCCCCCCCCCAGTAAATTTCGGGTTCAGGTTTATGGTCCTGATTTTTTTTCAGGTAAACTGAAATAAGCTAAATACCCATACCAGTAAATGAGCATTTCAGCTTTCCCCCCGGGTTTCCCTAAAAAATTGGGTCCATTGTAGTCTATGGCCTTTTTTCCAAGGCTCCCAGGGGTGTTTTTCAAGGTAGAGTCACCAAATTTGAAGCGTAGCTGCAAAGGACTCTACTTAGATGGACTCTGAAGTTTGGTAAGTTTGGTTTGGGGGTGCCAACTTTATGGGCTGTCAGAAGGGTCATTCCCATCCCTCAGAGGCATTTTTGAGAGCCAAGCTCTCAATTGGTTTTGTGGTTCAGAAGGTCAGCATTCCTAAGGACTGGTGGAAAGAGCCGAGGCAGGTTGGTGCATCTGAGTATGATTGGCAACCCTAATTTTCAGAATCCCTTCTGTTTTGAACAACAGGTGATACCATTTCATTCAACTTGTCAATGTTAGTGACTATGTTCCCAGACAGATATGTAGATGGATTTCCTAAGTCTGAAAGAGACACCAGACAGTTTGGGCCTATGGCTTGCTCCTAGGATGCAGTGCCAGGGGCAGTTGGAGACATGACAACATGCCTTCTCAATTGATCCACATGTCTCTGCATGATCCATCTTGTAATATGACAGAATAAGACACTGGGCTTCTAACTACAGTATTCTTACAGCGCATTCCTGAAAGGAATGCCTGTGCCGGGCTTAGGAGGCAAACTGGAGGCGTTGCCTCCTAAAGAGGTTTTGGCACAGCCGAAACCTCTGCCCGGTGCCAAAAACCAGTGCAACCCTCATAGGCTAAAAGCTGGCGTATCTTTACAAAAATAAAAACGGGCGTTCCCTAGCCGAAAATGCTTGGAAGGCCGACTAATGTGGGCCCCACCCAGTGGCCAGTGCCATTACACCCCGGGAACATGTCCCGGGGCGCCGGAACACCTCCCGGCTCACCACCATGGCCTGTGTGGGCGGCTGGAGGCCAGCGGGAGGCAGCAGCGGTCGGGGAGCTGCGCCCAGCCCTGCACACCAGCGCTGGGGCCACTAATGCCGGTGTGTGCCTTCCGGGCGCCGGCGGTGTGGGCCCCTGCGATAGCAGAGGCCGCAGTCGGCCTCCTAAGGGGTTTGGGCCCAATTTTCAGGAATGGGCCCTTACAGTAGCAGGTATGCATAAGGGACTTGAGCCAAAGTTTTTAACATAGACTGCATCTCCAATCATTAAAAAAACATCATTTTGCTTGTCTGTCATGTTGACATTTCTGTTGCTTTTGTTTATGATTTATACATTCTGTTAAGTATACTTTTAACAAATCAAACCTGGACCTCAATTTCCTGCCCATCAACATTTCAGATGGAGATAAACCTGTGGTAGAATGCAACAAAATTCTATAATTGAACAAATATCGAACAAGCTTTGTACTGAGACTTTCATCTGGTATTTGGGAAATGCCTTCTTTAAAAGACTGCATTGCACATTCTAGTAGGACATTTGAAGCCATGTGATATGGTGCAGAGGTAACATGCTGAATGCCATTTTGTTCCATAAACCATTTGAATTCTTGACTAGTAAAGGAACTTGTATTATCCATCACAAAAATTTCAGGCAGCCCATTCATACTGAAAAACATCCTTAACTTTTCAATGGTATCTTTGCTAGCTGATGTAGACATAGGATAAACTTCCACCCATTTTGAATGTTCATCTACCAATAAAAGTTACACCTAACCCAGAAAGGGGCCTGCATAATCTACAAATAATCAAATCCAAGGTTAATCTGGCCACTCTCAAGGAGGAAGGGGAGCCACAGCAATCATTTTACTGCTTTCTTGGCACATCATAAGCCTGTACCATGTGCTGAATTTCATGGTCCATTGTTGGACACAACAGGTAGCTTCTAGCTGAGGCTTTCATCTTAGTGATTTCAGGGAGTGCCTGCCTGGTGTAGGTCACAATACATATCCATCCACAATACAGATGCTCAGTTCCTATCAATGTTGTCTTCCAAAAAAATGTGGCCATCCCTTCAATACAAAGTCTCTGACTTTGGCCAATATAAGATCTGTATCAGTCCATGACTTCATCTGTCTGGCCATCACTGGCAGAATGGCAAGGCACAGTATGAGTATGACACAATTGTCAGCATGTACTGTTGTAGGCACTTCAGGTAATGGTAGGTGGCTCAAGAAGACATCTTTTCCAGCTCTATACATAATATTATAGGCTCACAATGTGACAGCCCATCTCTGGATCCATCTGAAGTCATCTGTGGTACCACTTTCATTTCATTAAATAATGAAATCAGAGGTTTGCGTTGTGTGCAAATTGTAAAATTCCACTCATAATCGATGCATGGAATTGTTGAATTCCTACATAACAGCTAATCCTCCCCAATCCATCTCTGAATAATTGTGTTCAGCAGGTGACATGGTTCGTGACACTCATCCTATGGGTTTCTCAGACCCATCCTCCATCCAATGAGTTAGAACTGCCCCCAATCCGTAAGGGGAAGCATCACAAGTCAAAGCTAAAGCTTTATCCTGTTCATAATGAGCCAGCACATCTGAAGTCTGCAGGAGTTGCTTCAAGTTCTCAAAGGCCTGTTCCTGAGAAGCTTTCCAATGCCACTTGACTCTTTCCTTAAGCAAGGTGTCAAGAGGCCAGAGAAGTGTTGACAAGTTAGGCAAAAGCGTACTATAATAATTAAGCAACCTAAGTATGCTTTCAGCTCAGAAACGTTCTTCGGTCTGAGAGCATTCAGAATCACTCGGATTTTGTCCACCACAGGGTGCAGCTCTTGAACATCCACTTTATATTCTAAATAGATCACCTTTGGTTTCAAAAAAGAACATTTGCTTTTCTTAAGGTGCAACCCTACCCCCTTCAGTCTGTTTAAAACTTCAGCTAAATTTCATAAATGTTCATGTGTTATGGTTTCAGTGACTAATATGTCATCCAAGTAAATTACCACATGAGGAATCCCTTGAAGTAATCCTTCTGTAGTCCTTTGAAGGATCACCAGGGTAGAAGAGACCACAAAAGGTAAGTAATGACCCCTGAACAGAACTGTATGCATATTTATTTTAACACACTCCTTCAATTCTTCATCCAGCACAAGTTGTTGATAGGCATGACTCATGTCTAATTTCGTAAACAGCCGACCTCCCACTAATGCTGCAAAAAGATGTTCTATTTTAGGGATAAGGTATTGTTCCAGCTGTGCTACCCTGTTGACAGTCAATTTGTAATCTCTATAAATGTGCATGGAGCCATCCGGTTTTAATGTGGGCACAATTGGAGCTGCCATTCTGAAAACTTTAAAGGTACAATAATACCTGTATTTTAATAATCTTTCCAGTTCCATTTCAACTTTTCATTTCATTGCAAACGGAACAGATCTAGGCTTAAAATAAGGAGGTGTACTGTTTGGTTTTACATATATCCTTGGTACCGTACCCTTCATAGCATGTAACTCTTCCTTGAAAATGTCCTGGTGCACAGATAATACATCTTCTCCCCCCAAAAATCTTCAGGTTGAAAATAAAAAAGGTAAAGCACCAGATCATTTCTGACCCATGGGATGACGTCACATTTACTAGACAAACTGTGTTTTTGGGGTAGTTTGTCATTACCTTGCCCAGTCATCTAAACTTTACCCCCAGCAAGTTGGTACTCATTTTACTGACCTCAGAGGGATGGAAGGCTGAGTCAACCTTGAGCCGGCTACCTGAAACCGACCTCCATTGGGATCAAACTCAGGTTGTGAGCAGAGCTTTTGACTGCAGAATTGCAGCTTACCACTCTGCACTACAGGGCTAAGATACCAAGTTGAAAATAGGGGTGTGCAAAAAGGAAAATCAGGAAAATTTGGATTCAGGTATATTGAACCCAGTTTTTTCAGGATTCCTGAATATCCCCAAATCCCCATATGGGTATGGTGTGTGTGTTTTTTTAATGGGGGGGGGGGGCAGGAATCTGAAAAAAATTCAGCTCCATTACAGCCTATGGGGAATCTTTCCAGATAGTGGTAGGATCTCCCCCAGTGTTTGAGATGCCAGAAGCCTATTTTAAATCTGCAAGTGTCTGCTTCTGAAATATATTTGCTTACATTTTCAATGGCTATCGCAGCAACAACCCAAAACAAATGAAGTGGGAAACAGTAAAAAATGATGTGCATCCCTGAATGAGAATGGAACAATTCTCATTGAATGACAGTGGAACAATTTGAATTGGAATCCAATATTCTATATAAGGTTTCTTAATTGCTTTTGCATATTTTTATGGATTACTTGGTTGATACTTTATTGTGAATCATAGCATATATTGAGGAACAAATGAGTTAAAGAACAGACCAATTACCCCTCCCCCTTAATGTGAGATCATGATTTTCAAATGCAGGGCAGTAAAGATGAATATTAAACCTGAAATGTAGGAGAGAAGAATCTAGGTCTGACAATCTAAATACTATGGTCTTTTATGCATGGGACCTGGGTTCATCTCACATTAAAGTAACCCGGGCTGGGGGAAACTGTATGCATTGGCTTGAATGATTAGGGATGAAACTGTGTGCTAATCGAACCATGAATACAGAAAAACAGTCTCCCAAGCTCAAAGCAAGTCCCACCCCTTTAAATGCTGCTCTGTAATTGGCTTACTTCGCAGTGCTCCCTGTGAGAGAAGATTTCCTTCCCCCAAAACCCAACTGCAGCATAAAAAAGCATTTTAAGAACAAAAAACAAAAAACGGAGCTACCTGAAAGAAGGGGGGGGGAATGTGTAGAAACAGCATTGAGCTGTTTGTGTAGAAACAGCATTGAGCTTCCAAGGAATGAGATATCGTGCATACTTAAAAAATTGATCCTTGCTGAAAAGGGGAATAAAGGAGGTTAAAGCGACCATGCATAAAACACCTTCGCCATTCTGGCTGCATAAGAAAACTAAGAATAAATAAGGGTTCAGGTTTTGAAACCTCTTCTTCTGTGTATCTCTTCCCATTGTTAGGGGTGTATCTTGTACATTAAAAACCTGTTACCACTGGATGCAAGGCACCTCTACCTTTAGAGGAACATCAAAGGGCCACAAGTGGGCTATCTGGATGCCAGGTGTGCAAAAGTGCCCCTCCAAATTCACAATTGCCTTTGTCTTATTAATGCCAGGGACTTCAGGTATTGGTACACAGGCTATTTATTGAACTTCTACAACACAAAGAAAAGGTCAACAGTTCCTCCTTAGTGCCTGCTTCTCTTTCTCCCTAGGTCTCCTTCTAACTTCCTGTTTCCTTCTAGTTACTCCTCCCCTGTTCCAACCCCTGATTTAAGATTACATTTCACTACAGCTTTAATGGAGTTCTTCCTGTCAAATCATCCCTGGCAGATCTGGGCTACAGTGAACAGAATCAAATGGTAAATTTACAAGCTTATCCTCCATCTCAGATTCCAGTTCAGATTATATAGCCATATGCTGTCCAAATTCATGTTTCATGGGAGGTCTGATGAAAGAAACTGTGTCTTGCATGTGAATGGATGTCAGATAATCTGTCACACATCAGGAACTTACCTCATTTGGCAGATATTGTTGGAAGCAGTCTTCAGTTGAGTCCTGATTGCATCACATCACTGACTGCTGCACCTGGCAAGGAGCTGTTGGAAAGTTCCAAAGAACCATCATGATTTTCCCAGTGAAGTCATGCCCTTTCCTGTTCTTGCTCATCCCTTGATTTTTGCAATTTCATGCAAGACAAGAAATGGAGCCTGCTAGCTGTTGGCTCCCTATGATAAGGAGCCTCCTAAAGTTACCTAGTTGCCACCCACTCTCCATTTTGTACTTTTTTCTCTTTCCCCTCCATCATGGTACCCAGTCAAGTTCTCTGTGAGTAACATAAGGGCCTGATAAGGAGTTTCAGAGTGTCTCTAAGACAAAGGCTAATGGCCAAAGAAAAAGCAGCAGGATCAAATATAACCCGCCTAGATCTCATCAGATTCACTCAGAGAGAAACCTGGCTTTCCCTCCTGCCTAGTCCATTAATCATTGCCTCTGAGAAATTTAGAAATGTAGCACTTAGACTCAAAGGATCTTGTGGTATAACCTTCCAAACAAGACCTAGGTACACATCAGCAATTTCTATTAAATGTTTCCCCTACCATGATGTTACACTAGTCGATGGAAGCTTGCTTCCAACGATCCCTGCCATATGAGATAACTAATACAGCCTACAATACAATTTTTCCTCCCCATAATCTCCTTCCTTTTCTTGCTTCAAAGTGTTTCAAAACCTCCCTCCTTCTCATCTTCCATCAGTCAGAGAACATACTGATTAGCTCACTTGAGTTCCTCTCACTTTTCCCCAAAAACATTGGGGAAAAAGCAATCCCAGGCACCATATCAGAAGCCAGAATCTTCTCCAATCTGAAGTCCCAGTGTGTGTCTACTGGTATCTCTATTGGGTGGTGCTATATGTATGCCAGCAGCCTCCTGACGGCCCCCTCTGCGCCGCCTCCCGTAATTTGGAGGCCATGTGAGCTCAGTAGAGCTCGCCCGGAAGGGCGAGGCCGAGACCTCGCCCCTCCTGCGAGACCCCGCTTCCCCCCCAGAGCCGCCCGGAATGCCACAAAGCATGACTTGATGATTCAAGTTGCATCCCTTCCCGACACACAAAATATATTTTCTGCTTCTCTTTCTCTATTGGATACCTCCTTGAACTATTCTATTGGATGCCCTGGACAGCATCTGCTATTCTGAATAAAAATATTGACCTTGACACAACAGGAACCCTGGCATAGTTCACTTCTGATTTTCGCCAATGCCCTGTGTATGTACAGTGGCTTAATCCCCTGCCTGGCATGATATCATCTGGTCCTTACCTTCCTCTTGGATTTACATTTTTTCAGTTATTGGCTGCCAAATGATTTGGGATCCTTTTTGCTTGGAATCTGCTCAGATAGGTAGCTATAAGCCTCCTTTAAATATCTCTGGTTTCTTACCTCCCCTTCTTAAGTGGTACACATTGCACAGTTTGTGGGCATTTGAAATATTTGTATTTCAAGGTGAGCATTCTGGCATTGCATATTATTATACACTTGATATTATCATTACTGCCTGAGTCAAAATACAATACTTCAAGCTGCCATATACCGAGTTAGGCCTTTGGTATATCAGGGTCAATTTTGTCCACTTTGACAGGCTGTGTGGCTCTTCAGGGTATCACATCTTTGCCATCATCTACTATGTCTTCATTTTAACTGGGGATGCTAGGGCTTGAACCTGGAACCTTCTGCATGCAAAGTAGATGTTCTGCCAAAGTAGATGCTCTGACTGGGCCCCCCAATGCTGGCATCATATCATTCAGATCTCACTGTTTATCATATTCCAGTGCCAGTATTTTCTCCAGACTTACACAGGAGCCATGTCACTTTGTTAAATGATCCTTTAGTTACTACTGACATGGATCATCTTGGCAAGCTGGATATAAAACGCAAGGCAATCTTCTTTCTTATGCAATCCTTATGACAGTCCTGCAAAACAGAATTATCCATATATTGTGGCTGAAAGACTGAGCCTACCTGAGAAGGCTTTTCTAATGCCACCTGATGGGTTTGGGGCAAGGTATGAACCAAGATCCTTCCAGATCCCAGTTCTTTCTTTTAGCCTCTGTGCAGTGACAATTTATGGCAGCTAAATTTTCTGGAGCGTGCTCAAAACTTTCCATTACACGGAATTAGTGATCTAATATTTCTTCTGGAGGTCTTTATTGTGACAAATTATCTGCCTTTGTGATGTAGGTAAACATATACATTACTACCGTTTTAAAGCAAGCCTTCTATGAGATAGGAAATACAAATTAAAGAACAATTTGTTTAATGAGATTCCATTTTTTGCACTGCAGAGTATCCAGAAATTCAAGTCAAGGTAGAACGATCTATCTTAATTCTGTCTCCAATGTTTTCTTTCTCAATATGTGACTTTGCCTACAGAAAGAGAACCATAACATAAAAAGATGACTATTTTATTCTTCCTGTATTACTTTAATTAAATTTCCTAATACAGTCATCATGGTTCTCGTCTAAGAATGGAATTTAAAGAGCATAAAATATCTGATCATTTTAAAAAGAATATTGTGTTTCTGATTTGTATGTTGTAGTGGTTAGACTGTCAGATTAGTATCTGGGAGACCAAGGTTCAAAACCCCGCTCTGTTATAGAAGTTTGCTGGGTGAACTTGGACCAGTTATTGTGAGAATACAATTAGGGGTGTATTTTAAAAAAAAAAAGATTTGGCTATATTGAAGCTGAAAATCTTCAGGATTCCTGAAAATTCCCAAATTTCCATACTAGTATGGTTTTTTGGGGGGAAAATACATTTTTTTGGCTCCAATATAAAAAGGTAAAGGTCCCCTGTGCAAGCACCAGGTCATTCCTGGCCCATGGGGTGACGTCCCATCCCGACGTTTCCAAGGCAGACTTTGTTTACGGGGTGGTTTGCCAGTGCCTTCCCCAGTCATCTTCCCTTTACCCCCAACAAGCTGGTTACTCATTTTACCAACCTCGGAAGGATGGAAGGCTGAGTCAACCTTGAGCCGGCTACCTGAAACCGACATCCGTTGGGATCGAACTCAGGTCGTGAGCAGAGCTTGGACTGCAGTACTGCAGCTTAACACTCTGCGCCATGGGGCTCCAATATAGCCTATGGGAAATCTTTCCGGGGCTTTGGGGGGCTGTTTTTTTTAAAAAGATAAACGGCACATGTATAAGAGCACACACAGATGTAGCTCTTTCTAGCTCTTCCCCCCGAGATTTCCAAAACCCTGATGCTGAATGTTGGGGAGCTTTTGTAAACAAAATCCATTTAGCCCCAAGGGACTGCAATGAGAAGACATCTACCTGTGTTAACTAGGGGTGTGTGCTGAGAAAAAAATTTTTTTTGTATCTGGCTATGGAGGGAAATTTCACTGTGATTGCTTCATTTCAGGCAGGGTGTTACTGGTTCATGTTAGAAATCCATATAATGATTTTGTTCTCTGGATCTTTAGGTCTATTTTGAGTGCATATGCATTGCGGTCACTGTTCTTTTTAAATCTCAGAAAATTTTAGGGTCTTGGGGAAATGGGTATTAAATATGCCACCAAAATTGCACAGAATGCACTACTTGGTTCTCTCCTCTCAAGAACTGCTTCCTGAATTTCAAGTACATGCACCAAAAGCATTCAGTTTTATGGGACCCCTCAAAATTAGCTCATTTCTGCACACGCATACTGCAGACACTGTTCATTTCAATGTACAGCCAATTTGAGGGTCTCTGGGGGCAGAAGTCATTGGGCATAACACCTAGCTGATAAAGGTGATTGGCTGGAAGCACTCTGTGTTCTGCCCTTGCCAGGATCTGATTGGAAGGAAGTTTGCCATCCCTTGGGAAATTAGAGGAATCAGAGAACAACAGGTGTTCTTGCATGATGCTCATTCCCTCTTTGCAGCTTGTTGAAAAAGGAGATATGTCTCAGAAGCTATGGAGCTGAGGGGCTAGACCCTTGCTAACCAAAAATTATTTTATATGGATTTATTATCAACATTGGCTGAATATGCTACGGAAAATATGTTATGGATGGGTGATTTCAATGGAGTAACAGATCCTCGTTTAGATAGATCAGCAAAAAAAAACAGGGGAAATTTGAAGGTAAAATACCTGGTATTTTTGATCATTTAACAGAACAATGGGAAATGTTTGATGCGTGGAGAATGAAAAAAGGTAATAAAAAGGGATATACTTTTTACTCTTCAAGATATAACTCTCACTCTAGAATAGATATGATTTGGCTATCTAAAGATATTATATGCAAATTAGATGATTTTGAAATTTTACCGAAGGTTCTTTCAGATCATAATGCATTGTTGTTGCAAATGAATTTGGGAATTAAGAAAAACAAATCTTGGCATATTAATGAATATTTATTAAAAAATAAGAAAATTACAGATAAAATAAAAGTAGAAATACAACATTATTTTCAAGATAACATAAACAAAGGCACATCTGAAGATGTTGTCTGGGATGCAGGGAAAGCAGTGATAAGAGGTATTTTAATACAACAAAACTCGCGGTGGTTTAGAAAAAGAGAGTCAAAAAAGAAAAAAAATACTGGAGGAAATTAAACAGGCGGAAATACAATTGAGAAAAGCACAAACCAAATTACTTAAACAAGAACAGACTGATAAAATAAAAATTTTGCAACAACAATATGAGATTTTATTAACTACCGATATAGAAAGAAAAATATTATATAATAGACAAAGATTTTTTGAACATTCAAATAAACCAGGCAAAATGTTAGCATGGCAACTTAAACATAAAGAGAGGAGAAAGCCAATATTGAAAATAAGGAAGGATGGAAAAATTTTATTAGATAAACAAAAAATTACAGAAACTTTTATAGATTATTATTCTAATCTTTATACACAGGGAATAGTTTCAGAAAAAGAGATAGAAAAATACCTAACACAATTTGTATGGGATAAAATCTCACAGGAACAGAAAGAATTATTAGATGCAGAAATAACATTAGAGGAGTTAAAATCAGTAATAAAGAAAAGTAAATTAAACAAAGCACCAGGAGAAGATGGCTTTACAAATCTTTATTACAAAACTTTTATGGATCAACTATCACTAAATTTACTGAGAGTGATGAATAATTGTATACAGGGAGGATCCATTCCAAATACCTGGAAGAAAGCAAATATAGTTTTAATACCTAAACCAAATACTGATTTAATGGAAGTTAAAAACTACAGACCAATATCATTATTAAACAATGATTATAAAATGTTTGTGATGATTTTAGCGAATAGGTTGAAGAAAATTCTTAATAGTATTATACATGAAGACCAAGCAGGATTCCTTCCGGGGAGGTTAATCAATCAAAATGTTAGAGTTGTGTTAGACTTACTAGAATATGCAGAATTTGATAATACACCTTTTGCAATGATATTTTTAGATGCAGAAAAAGCGTTTGACAATGTAAATTGGAATTTTATGAGGAAAGTGTTAGAATATATGGGTTTTGGTGATAAATTTCAAAAGGTTATTGGAAATATTTATACTTGTCAAACTGCTAAGCTAATAATTAATGGAGAATTATCATCACAATTCGAAATACAAAAGGGCACCAGACAAGGGTGCCCTCTTTCACCATTGTTGTTTATTATTATCTTAGAGGTATTGATGAGAAAAATTAGAATGAATGCAGAGATTGTAGGTTATAAAATAGGGAGAAATCATTATAAAGTTAAGGCATATGCAGATGATTTAGTATGTTTTTTAACTGATCCTATTACTCAGATAGTTGAATGGAGCAAAATGATTGAGGTTTACGGAAAACTGGCAGGCTTTAAAATAAACAAAAATAAAACTAAAATATTGGTTAAAAATGTTACACTCTTGCAGCAGCAGGAATTAATGAGACTAACAGGTTTTGGTATAGAACATAAAGTAAAATATCTGGGAATATGGTTAACTTCTAATAATTTTAACCTATTTAAAAATAATTATGAAAAAACATGGCAACAAATAAAAACCGATCTGACAAATTGGGAAAAAATTCCCTTATCGTTGTGGGGTAGAGTATCGGTAATTAAAATGATGGTATTACCCAGGATGCTTTTTTTATTTCAAAATTTACCAATTATTAAGGGGTTCAAAGTTTTTAAAATTTGGAAGAAGGATATTCAAAAATTTTTGTGGGGAAAAGGAAAACATAGAATAGCGTATAAAAATCTGATTCAATTAAGAGAAACAGGAGGATTAGGTTTACCTGATTTGCAACAATATTATGAGGCTTCCTGTTTTCTCTGGTTAAAAACCTGGATTAAATTAGAAAACTATCGATTATTAGAGTTAGAAGGGTATAATCTTCGATATGGCTGGCATGCATATTTGTGGTATGAAAAGGAAAAGGTAAATAGGGATTTCAAAATTCATATTATTAGAGCTGGGTTATTTCAAATTTGGACAAAATATAAGAAGATTTTAGAAAATATGACCCCGGGGTGGATTAACCCAATAGAAGCTTATATGAAGAGGGGAAAACAGTTAAATTTAGATATAGAGATGTATAGGGCTATTATTGAATGGAAGGAGAGTAAATGGGTTTTAAAAAGCAGGGAAGAATTAAATATAAAAGACTGGTTTTTATATTATAAACTACAAGATATTTTTAATAAAGATAGTCAACTTGGATTTAGTAAAAATAAATCCGAGTTAGAAAAGATATTAGATAAAGGAAATAAAGGATTGATTGGTAGGATGTATAAATTATTGATGACTATTAATTTAGAACAAGAAAGAATCAAACCAGTCATGATCAAATGGATGCAGGATTTAGGATTCAATATAGACCTGGATAAATGGGAAAATTTATGGAAGAGGGAGTTTAAATTTACAATAACTAATGAAATTAGAGAAAATCTCTATAAAATGTTTTATAGATGGCATATAACACCAATTATGATATCTAAAATGAACAGTCAAGATAAAGGAATCTGTTGGAAATGTGGAAAAGAAAGAGGAACTTATATGCATGTCTGGTGGACTTGTAAAAAAATTAAAAAATTTTGGAAAAAAATAGTAAAAGAAACAAATAATTTGATTAATAGTAAAGTGAAAAGAAAACCATTATTTTGTTTACTGGGAATACCCACAAAGGATATTCATGATCGGGATAGGATTATCTGCCAATATAGTTTTGCTGCTGCAAGGATTGTGATAGCTAGAGTATGGAAACAAACAAGTAAACCCTCAATTATAGAATGGAGAGAGAAAGTGTGGTTATATATGAGGATGGCCAGATTAACGGAAATTCTGCATGGAAATGATTTGGAAGAATTTAAGTTAACATGGTTTAAGGCCACCTCATATTGGGATAAGTTGGCAAAAATGGATTTTACTTTGTTATTTAGTGAGTTATAGAAAATTATTTTTTAAGTAATATTAGAATTTAGATAATTAATAAATAAAGCTACCGGACACTTCTATGGAAGTCATGGTGATGGGTCACTTTTGGTGGGTGGGGGGAAAGGGTATATTTTTTTTTTTGATGAATGTATTAAAAAATGAAATGTATTCAATATGTTATGTGAATACCCTTTTATATCTATATATATATATATTTTCTTTTCTTTTCTTTTTTTGTATTGTAAAATTTAATAAAAAAATTATAAAAAAAAAAAAAGAAGGAAGGATGCCATTGCCCAGGAAAACAAGTAGAATCAAGGAACAACATGACAAGTGCATGCACATGCTCCTGCTGGCTTGGTAAGTGCCTGTACTCAAACAGAGCACATTTTCGAGGAGGGTAGTTTTGTGTCCAGGGTCAGGTAGCTGGCTATGGCAGAAGACAGGAGATGTGGTTAGTGGATACAGTCCAAGGTCAAGCAACATAATTCCAAGTCTGAGGCATCAAAGCAGGAGAGGTCAAATCCAAAAGGCGTGGTCAGGTCTGGTCTAGAAGAGTCAGTTTTTCTGAGTCCAACATATAGCACTAGTACAAAGGCAGGCACAACCCCAAACAGTGATTTTGTGTATATTTTTGGCTCAGAATTTTCACTATGCACACCTCTAGTGTAAACAGATTTTCTTGCATTAGCAGAATGATTGCTGATAGAAAAAGAAAGAGAGGGTGGTTTCAACTGGTTTCTCTAGCCAGACGTCTTTTTTTCCATGTGTGTCCTGAACTTCCAGCATCAGGATTTTGGCAGCCTCACGGAACTGCTGGAGGGAGGGGAAAGGCAGCAAAGAACTACATCATAAGCATCATTACACACACTCTCCACAGGGATCCAAGGCGTAGGTATTAATACTTCAACCCCCTGGTCACTATAAATGTTCAGTATGTCTGAGTCACAGTATGATACTTTCTGGAGCAATGTTTTAATGAAAGAGGACTTGTCTTCTCTCCTCCCCCCCCCCGCTTTATGAAATTAAAAAAAGTGATCAGGGGTGGCCCACAGATTAACAGTTGCATTCAAAACACAGTGATTCTAATCCAGCATTGTGCATTTAGTATCTTGGACTGCTGGCCTGCAGCCCCACAAGACCAGTGTTCCCCAAATCAAACAGCTGTTGCATGCGACTCCATTCAGTGGATCATTCTTGGATGCAAAATTGCTCATTTAGCTGCTCTTTGTGTTGGTGGATGAAGTGTCAGTAATTATATATTGGGTATTTATTATATTATTCAATATAGTATATATGATTTGAGAGGAAGGCATTTTTCTGACTTCCCACTTAATCCAAGTGTTTAATATTACAACTGAAATCATCCTTCCCACCCTCTAACAGCAGCTATAAATGTTCACGTTACACAAAAGAAACCTTCATCTCATAGGTGCAGCACCTACCTTCCAAGTTACCCATTACCCTCTTTGGGAGATATGTCCCAGAAGCTATGGAGCTCTCTTATCTAACCCAGACACTTCTTAGATTCATCAACATATCCAGAAATGGAAAGGATGACATTTTCATTTTTGATCTTTCTAATGTTTAAATAGCATCAAAAGAAGGAAGAAAGTAGCTAGCTAATGGATAATGTTGCTCTGCCAGTATTGGTTCTCCCTAAGAAGCATTGACACTTCCCAAGGGAGGCATAATGTTTTTTTCTGGCCCACTAAGATAAGCTGGTCTTGACTGCATCAGAAACCTTTACATTTTTTCATGTATGGCACAAGTATATGGAATGAACCAAAGAACAAGAAGTTGAGATTTTCTTTTATTATGATAACTTGAGAAAGGAAGTCTGACATAAGCTACCACTGACAACCCTGTATTTAATATACATGTGTATACACACACACACACACACACACACATTTACTTGCAGCATATACCATTCTTACTGAAACCTATTGTTATTATTGCCATTGGTATCCTTAACAAACTGTTTCTTAACTTTCAAAGAATTTGCAGCAGGAAACACAATCAGTATCTTCATTCTTTGCACTTCTTCTTGCTTCTATATTTTGCATTATCAGCTAGATAATTGTTTAGAAAGTTGTAATATAGGTTTCAGCCATGTGTGAATGAATAAAATGCACCTCATATGAAAATTCTTCTTCTGACTACCAGAATTTAATCAGAGTGCTTTGATTACTTTCCTATGACACATGTTATGCTCTGATAACAAGCCTATCTCATACATATTTGCACAATCAAATGAATTTTACTGATTAGTAACACTTAATGTCTTCTCAAACAGCCATTCTAGTGGTTGTACCAGTTTTCTAAAACTGAACATTTCATTTTTGAAAATGTGTAATACTTATTATAGATTGCCTTGGGCACTCTCAAGGAATGTACGAGACAACAGTGCTGGGTTTAACTAGTTTATTTAAATAATTAAATATGCAGATTTGTGTCAGATTATTCACTATGCTAATGTATTTAAATAAGTTATTCCTAATTAAATAGGCAATTCCCTAGGGGCAAAAAGCACTACTCATAGGGGTAGTACTTCAACAGGACTGACTGATGTCCTATCCTTGTCATCAGGCTTGCTAACAGGCCAGGTATCCCCATCTGGGGGTTGTTTGGGCCAAAATACTGGAATATCCTGCTCCAGATATCCCCACCTGACCCCTTTGAGAAGGCTGGCTGCTGTGGAAGCCAATAAGACTGGCCTCAAGGCAGGCATGGCCCATAGCCTCCCCAAGGCCAAGCCACCCATTCATTACCATGAAGGCTGGCACCCCTATCAGCATAGTCAGTGTCTTGTGTGGGTGTAGATGTAGCACACTCACCAGATAGAGTTTTCCCCAACTACCAGAGCATCTCCCATGTCATTGGCAATGTGATGACATCACTTCCAAAAGTGATGTTAATGCACCAAGGATGGCGAGGCCTAGTCTTCAATTTGCAGATGGTAAGACCCTGTAGGGTTGCCAGGCCCCTCTTTACCATCAGTGGGAGGTTTTGGGGGTTGAGCCTAAGGAAGATGGGTAGGGTTGTCAGGTCCCTCTTTGTCACCAGCGGGAGGTTTTTGGGGCAGAGCCTGAGGAGGGTGGGGTTTGGGGAGGGGAGGGATTTCAATGCCATAGAGTCTAACTACCAAAGCAGCCATTTTCTCCAGGTGAACTGATCTCTATCAGCTAGAGATCACTTGTAATAGCAGGAGATCTCCAGCTAGTACCTGGAGGTTGTGCAAAAAATATATAACAGAGTTGCTTTAGGGAAGGGCTTATTTAGAAATTGCAACTACTATGACTCAAAATCAAAACTAATATTGCTTTGTGTGTACAATATTTTAAACTACGTGCATTTGCTGGATATATATAATAAAGCACTGTAGAATAAAACTACTGAAAATGAACTATTTCCTTTGTATTACTTTCATACAATGGTAGGAATGTGATCAATGTAATACATCTTAAATTGAGTCAAAAAGACAGATAAATCAGCAGCTTGTTACAAAATATATCATACAACATACAGCAAAAACGTGGTTAACATAAAAAAAGGACACAAAATATTGTACACACAAAGCAATATTAGTTTTGGTTTTGAGCCATAGTAGTTGCAGTACCTGGAGGTTGGCAACACTAAGGGAGGGGTTGGGGAGGGGAGGGATTTCAATGCCATAGAGTCCAATTCACAAAGTGGCCATTTTCTCCAGGTGAACAGATCCCTATCATCAGGAGATCAGTTGTAATAGCAGGAGATCTCGAGCTACCACCTGGCGGTTGGCAACCCTAGACCCCTGTCCGCCAGCTGAACGGTGCTGGGGGGAAGAGAGCCCAAAGTGGGGGATCCTCCGCCCCTGACAGGTGTCTGGCAACCCTACAAATGATATAAAAAGGTCACTTCCAATCTCATAAAGTCAGCTCAAACCGCTTAGCAGCAACAAATGCAACCAACAGTCCTCCTCAGTAGCCAGCAGAAAGCCCTGCACAAAAAAACTGTGGTCACAATATAAGTGGCAGAATCATGCCTCCTTATTGGCTGTTTCAAATGTGGCTACCCAATTAATGTTTGTGCCTTCTTTGTCTCGGGGGGGGGGGGAGGTGAAGCAAAACCAATCCCTGGCCTTAATACCATGAATTCCACTTTCTATACCCTGAAATATTAAAAAGAACCTCTTCTTCTTGGGACCAAGACTGGCACAAAGTGTTTTCAAACCAAATATTTGGCTACAGAATTAGAGTGAATTTATAAAGCCAGGAGGCCCCTTCTCGTACTTAGCAGTTCATCTCAGAGTGCATGACAGCCCAGAGGCATATTGAATGCCATATATACTTTGATGGAAGTAATCCAATAGCTAATATATACATTGGCCTGATTTTTCCATCCATTCAACAAGTATAGCTCCCACTGACAAGTAATTTCAAGTAAAGATAGTTGGTTTGCAGCATAAATTCAGGTAGATTAATGTCCAAAGCATCTCTCCAGAACCAAATCTACAGTTTCCTCTGGCTACGAAATAATGATCCCTATGGTAGACAAACCAGAGGACAACACAACACTAAAAACGAGGGTCAAGTTCAGACATAATACGTTGGAATAGCTACCCTTTATTCCAGTAGATACACAGAAAGATCAGAGCCTTTACTTTCTTACAAAAAGAAATGAGAGTTCCTTTGACGTTCAAAACGATTTTACTCTTAGCTTAGATTTGAGATAACTGGCAGATCATTATTTTACACAGTGACTCTTTTTACCAAATAATTTATCCTTCAATTTGACCAGCATAAAAGATAGACAGTTCTTCCAGCTCCAATCCCCTGGTATTCCAAATTTGCACTCCATTGTTGCAACTCTGGTTGCTGTGTCAAGGCAGCCCAGGAAGACCACACTCATAAAAGAGTCATTATGCTTGTGTCCTGGTCTCTACAGTGACAGAAGTGGTTTGCATTCAGTACCTCCCTGAATGAAAGAACTAAAAAGGACCAAGTCTAAACATAGGTGCCTTTCACATGGTGACTGTACCATCATGATGCTCCATTGCTGCTGTGGTTCTCTCTGAAGTGATAGAGCAATTGAGATTTCAGACACTGTCCCTAACTCCATTGTTTCCTGATTCCTGAAGCACTTTCTCCCTTTCGTACAGCACCATATTTTCCAGTGATGTCAATCTTCGTTATTATTTTTTCTAGGTGATATAGCAGTGGTTCTTTCAGTTGCACAGCCATCCATATGAGTTAACATAATCAGATGTTAAAAGTGGTAGCTCACAGAAAGCAATGGGGGAACATGTCCACTCCTCAATGTGGATGGAATGAATGTAGTCTGAATAAACACCTTGGGAGGTAAACAGTCCTAAGCATAGTTAGACCCTTCTAAGCCCATTGACTTCACACCTCTTGATGCATAAATACACACATTTGATACACTTGCTTATGAAAGGTTATACTGCAATGAATTATACACATTGTATACATATTACATACACAGTGACTCTGGAGATGAAATATGGAGAAAAATAAGCATTGGATGAGAAAAGGATTAAGCATCCCTTCTTAACACTATTTCTCTGAACCTCATTGACTTGTCCTGACACTACATTTCCATTTTTTATATATCATAGTTCTGTTTGGATATGATTGTTATTAGGGCCTTGATTTCTCTGTAAGGTACGACAGTGTGTGTGTGCTAAGTGCCGTCAAGTCGCTTTCGACTCACGGCGACCCTATGAATGAAAGTCCTCCAAAATGTCCTATCTTTGACAGCCTTGCTCAGATCTTGCAAATTGAAGGCTGTAGCTTCCTTTATTGAGTCAATCCATCTCTTATTCCTGCTGCCCTCAACCTTTCCTTTTTTAAAAAAAAATATTTTTATTATTTTTATAACATAAAACAAAACAAAACAAAAAGAAAAATACAAACTGATACCTTCAATATACATAGTAAAACTTCATTATATAATTGATTAATCAAGATATCATAAAAAAAAAACCACCACCCACCATAACATGTGTCCCATCACCATTGTGGTCGACTTCCGGAGAAGTGTCTAAGCAGTTTAAAATAACATAATTTTCAACAATTTATTTTTCAAAATTATATCTATAACTCGTTCACTATATTAGTAAAATTCATTTTTGCCATTTTATCCCAATATGAAAAAGGCCTTTGACCATGTCTTTTTAAATTCTTCCAAATCCTTCCCATCAAGGGAATCTGTTAGTTTGGCCATCCACATATATATCCATAATTTCTCTCTCCAGTCTTTAATTAGAGGTCTATTTACTTGCTTCCAGTATTTAGCTATTGTAATTCTTGCTGCAGCAAAATTATATTGACATATGACTTTTATTCATATTTTCCTTGGGAATTCCCAATAAACAAAAAGCAGGTTCCATTTTTACTTTAGTGTTAATCAAATTAGAAGTCTTTTTCAATACTTTTCTCCAAAATTGTTTGATCATTTTACATACCCATCAGGCATGCATAAATGTTCCTTTTTCCGTTTCACATTTCCAACATAAATCCATCATTCCTGATTTCATTTTACTTATCCTCACTGGTGTAATATACCATCTATAAAACATCTTATATAAATTCTCTCTTATTTCATTAGTTATTGTAAATTTAAATTCTTTTTTCCAAAGCCTCTCCCATACCTCCAAATTAATATTCGAACCTAAGTCCTTCGTCCATTTCACCATCACTGATTTTATCCTTTCTTGTTGTAAATTTATTTCTATTAACAGTTTATATATCCTCGCTATCATACCTTTATTTCCTTTATTTAATACTAATTCCAACTTAGATTTATTCCTATTAAATCCCACTAATTTATCTTTGTTAAATATATCCTTTAATTTATAATACATAAACCAATCTTTAATATTAAGCTCTTCTCTAAGTTTAAGGAACCACTCCCCTTCACTGCATTCTGTAATTTGTCTATAGTTACCTGTATCTAAATTAAGCTGTTTACCTCTCTTCATAAACACTTCTACTGGATTTATCCATCCAGGAGTTCTAACTTCCAAAGATTTCTTATATTTTTTTCCAGATTTGAAATAAACTAGCTCTAATAATATGATAATTAAAGTCTTTATTTACTTTATGTTTTTCATACCATAAATACGCATGCCAGCCAAATCGTAAATTAAATCCTTCCAATTCGAGTAATCTGGGATTCTCTAATAGCATCCAGTTTTTTAACCATACAAAATAGGATGCTTCATAGTACATTCTCAAATCTGGCAGACCCAGGCCTCCTGTTTCTGATAATTCTATTAAATTATTATATGCTATCCTGTGTCTATCTTTCCCCCATAAAAAAAATCAATATTTCCTTTTTCCAAGTTTTAAATTTTTTTGATCCTTTTAAAACTGGTAAATTTTGAAATAGATAAAGCATCTTAGGTAATACCATCATTTTTACTACTGCAATTCTTCCCCATAATGATAATGGTAATCTTTCCCAATTCTTAAAATCCATAACAATTTGTTGCCAGATCTTAATATAATTATTTTGATATAAATTAAGATTATTTGAAGTTAGCCAAATCCCTAAATATTTTTATTTTAGATTCAATAGTGAAACCTGTTTTGTTTAATAATTCCTGTTGCTGTGAGAGAGTCATATTTTTAACCAATATTTTAGTTTTACTTCTATTTATTTTAAATCCTGCAAGCTTTCCATATACCTCCACTATACTATTCCAATTTTCAATTTGACAATTAGGGTTAGTCAAAAAACATACCAAATCATCTGCATACGCTTTAATCTTATAATGATTTCTCCCAAATCTAATACCTACTAAATTATCATTCTATCTTATCTTCTTAAGTAAAACTTCTAAAACTAAAATAAACAATAAAGGTGAAAGCGGGCATCCTTGCCTGGTTCCCTTCTGAACTTCTATCTGCGCTGATAATATACCATTAATTAACAGTCTAGCTGTTTGATGAGAATATATACTTTCAAGTATATTGAAAGCCCTCAACGTTTCCTAGCATTACTGTCTTTTCCAGTGACTTTTGTCATCTCATGACATGACCAAAATACGATAGCCTCAGTACTCCTTCTCATTACTGCCATGACAGGCTAATACAAGAAACTACATCTCCATGTCTAAGTAATTTAATTATCTCTTGTTGTGTGATTTTCTTTTTACAACAATCTGACAGTAATCTAGACAGTCAGACCATTCCATTCCAAACATTTGTCCAGTTGCCTCCCCACCTGTTTGTGAGACTAATTTCTATAGGCTTGTATTTTGGGAGGCTCCAACCATTCTGGGTAATGTAGGTTGAAGGAATCAATACAAGATTTCCTCTGCCACATTCTTGATAGGATGTGGACACAGGCAGTGGAATTCTGTAGTATTCTGTGGCTTCTCCTTCTGATCTTGAAGCTACTATACAAATACCTCTTCAATACAACCTTCAGCTTCTTTTTTCTTGAATTAGGTTACCCATGTGAAGTATCTGCAGAAGAGATATCTTCGAGAGATACTTATTCAAAGCCAAATCCTATGCATTTTTACTTGGAAGTCAGCCACAATGAGGTCTGTTCCAGTGGGGAACAAGCCCTACTGAATATATGCAAGATCAGGCTATTAGTTTGACAATCCTATCCTTTCCCCTTTGTATAATGATCACCCGAGCCTACCTTGCTAAGGAAGCTATTAATGCCAGCAGGAAGAGAATCACAATGAAGCCTCAGGATACTGTTAGCAACTGGATAAACTTTATCATTTCTCGTTCATTTTCATTTCTCCCATCACACAATAAATTATTAAAATATCTTCTACACCTTCATTAAAATTGTTTCTATTCAAATTGGTCCCTGTAGGTTAACGAGGGCTCTAAACATGCTCCAAATGGACCTAGGGATCATAGGTTGTTGATTTATTATTTGCCCATGATGGAATGCCACACTAAAAGCTATTCTCATTCATTTATCTGATGTAATACATTCACTGTCATTATGCAAAACACAGTAAGATGTACTCCTGGAATTAGAAACAGTCCTTCATTTCCTTTGGAGCACCACATGAGCATGTGCTTGTATTGTGGGATTCATTATGGAGGTCTCTGGATCCTGATGGATACCACTGGAGCAGGTCACAATCCCACAAGCCATTATTTCCATTGGAGATAATAGCTCATGGCCACGGCAGCTCAAGGGAACAGAATTTATTATGTAAGGGAAATGTAAATCGTGCCACTGCGACATATGCATTTTGCCTACTTGTCTATGTATATTTAATACTGCAGAAGAAAGGACTATGTCATGATTAAGCAGGAAAGAAAATAAAGCTTTTCAAACCATTAGGTGCTTGAAGTTTCTTTCAGGTTAAGTCACTTAATATGGAATTGGTCAATAAGATATTCACATTGTTCAATATTTAGATTTTGCTGCTGTGCAAACAGAGCACCAGGGCTCACATTGCTGCATGAATAAGACACTTAACTAGCTCTGGTTTGGGGACTGACATTACAAGTCTATTGAAATGCTAAAGAATATTTGTTTGTGCCATAGGGCCATATAAATACCACACAAAACATCATGCAACATCATGTTTGCGGACTGCAAATATTTATCGAAGTGTTTTAATATGCTGGTGTTTAGTTTGGAGGATTCTGTTCTGTTTTCTTTTCAGCTCTCATTGCATACTAAATGTGAAATGATCTACTATAATTAAAAGGACTGCAGCAATTGCCAGTCTCCCCTGGCCTTCACTCAAAGGACCACTTCATACATAACATAGAAAGTTAGGAATGCAGAAGCAATGTGTGAAGCAAACTATTAAATCCCTAGCCTTCTTTTGAAGTCTGAAATGAGATCATAGGTGCCATCTAGGAATTTCCACTTGAAGCATTCAAAAAGAAACAAGCAATTAAGAGCTGCATTTTTTTTTACAGGTGCTAGTAACAGCTAAGCCTCGGTTTTATCTTACTTTATCAGAATGGCATGAAAAGGGCTATGGTTCATTAGCAGAGCAAGTGATGGAGATCCCTGGTTCAGTCCCTGGCATGTATAGTTAAAAGGTTTCAGATAGTAGTGCTGGGAAACAGTTAGATGCTGCCTACTTAGAGGAGACCATATGAAGCTAGATGAACCCAATGGCCTGATTCATTATGGCAGCTTCATGTGCTCATATGCGTCATTTCCATCACTGTTAGATGCTAATTCGTTAGAGGAGATCATATCAAGCTAGATCGACCCAATGGACTGAATCATTATGGCAGCTTCACGTGCTCGTATGGCCCATTTGCCATCACTGTTCCATCATTCAAGTAGGATCTGTAGATGGGGGTCAATCAACCAGATGGGTTGACTGAATCCTTTCCATGCCTGTGTTGTTCTTCACTTGGAGTGTTACTATGGCCATTGTCATAATGTGTTATCAGCCAAAGAAGTATTGCAGGCCCATCTTGTTTCCAGTGATATACAAAATGTATGCAATGTCTTCAAAATCACCAGTGTCTTCTTTCTGATACATAGGTTAAGTAAAACAAAGAGGTTTGTTTCAGTGGGTAATAGTGATTTAAACTGAGCCAGATCTCATTCCCAGAATCTCTAAATACCAGGGCTCATGGAATGCCAAGTTTCACTAACAGTATAGCTCCTCATAATAGGTCCCTTTGCCATTGAACAGCTAGAGCCAGCAGCTCCCTCATTCCTGAGATTAAAGGTTAGAGATTCCCAGTCAGATTTTGAAAGATTCTTAAGCCCTACAAGAAGGAATGAATTAGGGCGGCGCCATCTCTGACCTGTATATCTCACACTTTCTCTCTTGATGCAGCCGCAGAGCCACCTTTGTGTAATGGTTAGAGTGTTGATTAGGATTTGAGACCCAGTTTTGAATACTCACTCTGCCATGGAAGCACATTGGATGACATTGGCCAGTTACTCTCTCCTCGCCTAATATTGTGAGGATAAAATGGAGGAGATGAGAACAATGTTATAGAATTCTCTCCCTGGGAAGATCTGTCTGTTGTCCTCTGTCGTTGTTTTCCACCAGTGGGTAAAGACTTACCCGTTTCTTCTGGTGTTCTTTCACTGACCGTCCTTCTCCATGTCTTTTAACCGTCTGTGTGTTTTGTTTAATTCTCCTTCTAAGTTGTTTTAAAATTGTAAACCCCTTTAGTTTCCCAGTTGGGAGAACAGTGGACAATGCATATCTAAATAAACAGATTAAAATAAATCTTTGATATAGCATCTGAAAAGCAATATGCCCATGAACAATGTTTATGGGCCATAAACATTCACTGGACGATAAATATTCACTGGACCTGTTGCAGACTTTGTTGTATAGTATAACATTTGCTTGTTATATAATAAAATATAAAATATAAAAATTAAAATGCGATCGGTCTAATATCCAACTCCATATCTTCTGGAACTATAATATCACATTGTACTTTTCCATTTAGATATCTTTCTTTTCCAAGGTGCAAGTGAAATATTTAGTTTCCCAACAAATGGGGGACTGCTGTTTTTTTTGTTTTGTTTTTTTAAGGAAAATTTAAGGAAAGATAAAAAATAGATTGTCTTTTATCATAGTGTCACTGTTCTGTTCCTCAGCCATATTTCACTAAGTTTGGGTGTCATAACAACCTTCCACACAAGGTTAAATTTTGCAATAATGTTGTGTTAGAGAGAGGAATTTCTCATGTATGGGAAGTGCTACAAAACTGACAGTTTTACTGCAAAGAAATGTCACATGGATATGTTAGCACTCTAAAAGAAATGCTAGACTAGCTTCTACATTAGAATTAAGAGGTGTCAATCATTTAACACTGCATAAATGTCACCACATTTGCTAAATGTTAGCCTGAAGAATGACATGAATTATTTGTTTCAGTTTATTCCGTATTCTAGATTCTGCCTATTGTTTATATGCAAACTCCTCGTTTTCTTCTTTTACATTAAGCTTAAATTGTGTGAGCCATGAATTAGAGATTAAGCCTTCTTTTCACTTGGCATGAGCCTCAATACAATGCATAGCCAAACAAATAAACAGAGCTGAAGGTTACTATGGTGGAGATGAGCGCCTCCAACAAATGAGAATCCACAGAATACACAAGGTAGACCAGTTATTCACAAGAGGATTACAGTAACTGCAGCCAACTATAACACTACCAATGCCAGAAATTGCAATTTCCTGAGAGGGTTGCCAGCTCCCAGCCTAATGGCGGAGAGTTTTCCTTGAAATGCCACATGACAAGGGGAGGTTTGACTGGAGCAGCTTCTTTTATCTCTGCAGTAGAGGGAAGAAAGAAAGAATACCAGCCAGACTTCTCCCTGCCTCACAGCCATCAAAGACATTAGTGATATCTTCTTTTCAGAAATTAACCCAGAGATCTAAGAATCTGAAAGGCCAATACTGTGGGAGAAACCATAATAGCAAGAAACGTTGCTAATGAACAGTGTAACTATGAAGCATTTCCAATTACACTAAATCCTCTGAATCATATGTTCCTTATTCCCACATAACTCTCAGAGGGAGTGTGACAGATTTCTTGGGGGCTAGAAAGTACCCCACAGGATTTTTCCTGTTGCAATTTCCTACACCAGTGCTCCCAGAGGGATTTTTAAAAGGTTCTGGGAATAGAATCTAGTCCCAAAATCCACACATGCATGGGATGATAACTGAGGGATAATGAGGTAAACTGACATGAACAAGAAAGTTTGCTCTTCAAAGTATTCGCGAACAAGGTTTATTCAGAAAAAATACATACACTGAGATAAATATTAACTAGGAGCTAGGTTTTAAACAGTACACACCTAAGGAAACTCCTTCTATTGGGCAGCTTTATAACATATAACATATACAGCATTCTGTTGGAACTAAGTTACATGCTAGACCCAGCAAATCCAGCTGCCATATCCTAACACCTCAATTACCTAGACAGAGAACCTTAACCAAAGATCTGATATCTACCTAGATCTTTAATCATATGCCCATTAAACTATCCCTTACCTCTAAGTCTCCACAATCAGAACCTAACTCATTAAACCTTGCCCTGTAACATCTTAGCTCTTTTTTAATACTCAACTTCTATTGGGTGGTTTGGATTATTTATTTATTTGGAAAATCTTTATGCTGTTTTTCCAAGGAACCTGCCCAAGGTGGCCTACAAAATAATAATTTATTAAAATAAAAGAATAAAACATCATAAAAGCGTCAAGCATCATAAAGATATTCATTAAAGCCTAGCACTAAAAGTCTAGCCAGAACATAAATAATAAAACATGGAGCAGCTTAAAATAAGACTCAAACTTTTCTCAGGCTAACTGTCTGCCAGCTCCATTCCTATCAAGATGGAATCTCTCCCTGTCTATCCTTAAGAGGCATCCATCCCAAAACCTCCCAGATGGAGAGACACGACTAAAGTGCCAAGCTGCCTTTGCTGCTGCCCCAACTTGCCTGACGCCAACTACGCTTTCTGTCCCTGGGGCCTGGTGACTTTCCATCGCTGTGCATCTGAGATTGAAAAGGACTATTTGGACAATCCAGTCACTGTCGTCTGCCCGAATGACTTTTTTTTCAACCAAGGACTGAATATTCTATCTCCTCCATTATTGTTTACACCTATATAACTTGGATATGTGGGGGGGGGGGACCATTTTCCCAAGGATTGGCCTTTTTTATACAAGGGGCGGGAGACATTATCTTATGGACTCATTGGGGGTGATTACAAAACCATTTATTCCACTGGAGAACCTCAAATGCTGAGACTCTCCCATTTTCTACATTCTGTATATATGTTGAAACCATTGGATCGCCCCCTGGTATTTTAGCTGTTGATTTTCGCATTTTGTATTTACTGTTTTATTTTGTGTACCATCATTTATTTCCTAGGTTGTTGTGGCCATTTTTTTTTAACTTATTGTTGTATTAGTTCTTGTTTTGCTTTGTAGTTAGATATTGCCATTAGTTCTTTTTAGCTAGTCAGGTGTAATTAGACAGTTTATTCCTTGCTGCATTTATTAGTATATAATCCCCTTTACTTAGATTATGCATTTACTTGCCCTAAACAGTTTCCCAATTAACCATATGTATTCCCTTTTTTGGTTTAATAAATAATTTTTTAAAAAAACTTTTCTCAGGCTAAAACAGATTATAAAATAATCACGAAAACTCATACCCTGCCAGAAATTTTGTTTGCCTTTAAGGTACTACTGGACTCTTGCTCTTTTCTACTGCTATTGACAGACTAACATGGCTACTCATCAGGATCTAAATAAAAGGAAACATTTTGGCATAGAGCCTAGAGTAGCGTAGGTACCAGGCAGCCTCAGGGGGAAGGGATTCCTCACCTTGTTTCCAAGGAGCTCAGCCTAGTATATGTGGTTTAATATCCCAGTTCATCCAAACAACAACCCTGTGAAGTAGGTTAAAGAGAGATTGCCTGGCTCAAAGTCACCCAGTGAGCTTTATGGCTGAGCGATGATTTGAATACAAATGTCCCAGCTCTTAATCCAACACTCTAACTAGCCACTATACCATGTTGGCTCAATTTATTATTTATATATTATCATCAAATGGCACTACAAATCGAATACCTGAGTTCAAAATACACATGGGCTACATAAATCTTTAAATAGGGCGATAAGTAATGGGAAGGGTTGCTGGAGAGCAAGCCAGGGTTAGGCCCAGGGCTACCAGGCCCCTCGTTGGGGCAGGGGATACTCTGCCTACTGCTCCCATTGCCCGCCCCCGCTCTATGCAGAGGTAGGGGGGAAAAATTTAAGAAGGAACTCTGGCTGTGGCCTCATGACACTTCCAGTAAAAAAGGAATTGACAAAGGGTTTTACCATTTCTGGAGATTCCTAGCACTACCCTTTGCACCTTTTACCATTGAGACAGCAAGGCAGACTTCTTCTGAATGTGGAGGATCCATTTAAGTGTTTTGATTTAATAGTTCTTGATAACCTTTTCTCCTTCTCTGTGAATGTATTGAGACAGCAAGGGAAGAAGTCTGCTGCAGTACAAGACAGCTCTGTGTGTTGAGTCAGTGGGGGAAAAGTCATGGTAAATGATAACGGGGACTGGATAGAACCGCTGTGCATCTGTGCTCCTGACTCTGTGAAACTATCTGATAAGCACTGAATGGTGATGTGTTATGTCTTAGCCTGGAATTGGGACTAAAGTTCATTCCCCAGTAAAATCAGGGCTCAGTCTTTCTGCTCGTAAACTGCAGGCTGGGCATCAGCTGAAATAAAACTGTTTTCTCGAATTAATGGTCTTGGGTCTCTCTCCTCCGTGAACCTCTGTTTTCCTGTAACACCATAGAGTTTCCAATGATTCCTATAGCTCTTTATGTTACTTGCAGGGGGTTTTATTTACCTAAAATGATATGATGGTGCCGTTAGCATCACCCTAGGGTTGCCAGGTCTCTCTGCCATGGGTGGGCGGTTTTTGGGGCGGAGCCTGAGGAGGACGGGATTTGGGGAGTGGAGAGTCCAATTGCCAAAGCGGCCATTTTCTCCAGGTGAACTGATCTCCGTCAGCTGGAGATCCGTTGTAATAGCAGAAGATCTCCAGCTAATACTTGGAGGTTGGCAACCCTACATCACCCCCCATATTCCTGCCCACCCCCAGTTGCTCAGTACTGCCTGGCAACCCCAGTTAGGCCTTACATAGCAAGTTCGTTGGCCTGTATCATATCAAATCTCATAAGATTCAAGATTTGTCTTTGGACTCAGAAAACTCTGAAACACATCCAATCTGCTAGACTTGCTCCACTAGCAACTTAAGGTTAGTGTAGGCAGGCAACATGAGAGAAGTTGCTCTGATGGAAAGTGGATGTTGGCTAGCATTTGTCTTCCCACTTTGAGCAGTTTGAACAGTTTGACATGATTAGTACCTCAGGTATCTCAGGAACCTCTTTGTGTGTGTGTGTCTCTGTGTGTGTGTGTGAAGTGCCGTCAAGTTGCAGCTGACTTATGGTGACCCCTTTTTTGGGTTTTCATGGCAAGAGACTAACAGAGGTGGTTTGCCAGTGCCTTCCTCTGCACAGCAACCCTGGTATTCCTTGGTGGTCTCCCATCCAAATACTAATCAGGGCTGACCCTGCTTAGCTTCTGAGATCTGACGAGATCAGGCTAGCCTGGGCCACCCAGGTCAGGGCCAGGTACCTCTTTAGGAGGTATTTATTACAGCATTTCCCCTTACAACTGGGATGAGGTATACTTCAATTCACCTCTGCCTTGCCCTTTAATGTGGAATTACCTTTTCCACTCATGAAAATCAGGAAATAAACTAGGCATAAATAAGAAAAGAAAAGAAGGGATCCCCAAAGGGGGGGGGGGAGATAAGGCACACAGGCTGAAATTCCCATCCACACCGCCAATCCCAATGTCCAGCAAATACCATGTCACCCTCCTCCTGTTCCCCGTGGGCCTGCAAATGAAGCCTGAGGTGAGTCTGGGGCCCATGCTTCTCACTGAGACTCAAGGCGGATCACAGAGTATAGAGAGATAAAAATCTAATCATACAGTATAGCACATCAAATGGATAATGCAATAGGACTGTGAGTACAAAATTGAACAATGCAAGCAACAATGTGATCATATAGGTGCATTGGAACACAGGCAGGATAATGCTGCTGCAGTTGTCTTGTTTGTGGGCTTCCTGGAGGCACCTGGTTGGCCACTATGTGAACAGACTGCTGGACTTGATGGGCCTTGGCCTGATCCAGCACGACTTTTCTTATGTTCTTCTGGTATAAGATATACAATAAACAATGCAAATGAACAATGAAATAAGAGCAGGAATACAAAATTCAGTGACAATGTGAACAGCAAATTCCTCAGGTTGGCATAGTATGAGCAACACAGAATGTGGAATTACAAAGATACAGGCAATGCCAGAGAGTCAGTGTGGAGTAGTGTTTAAGAGCGGTGCTTTGGAGTGGCAGAATCTGATCTGGAGAACCAGGTTTGATTCCACACTCCTCCACATGAGCGGCGGAGGGCTGGAGGCTAATCTAGTGAACCGGGTTGGTTTCCCCACTCCTCCACATGAAGCCAGCTGGGTGACCTTGGGCTAGTCACAATCTCTCAGCCCCACCTACTTCACAGGGTGTCTGTTGTGGGGAAGGGAAGGTGATTGTAAGCCAGTTTGATTTTCCCTTAAGTGGTAGAGAAAGTCGGCATATAAAAACCAACGCTGCTGCTGCTGCTGCTGCTGCTTCTTCTTCTTCTTCTTCTTCTTCTTCTTCTTCTTCTTCTTCTTCTTCTTCTTCTTCTTCTTCTTCTTCTTCTTCTTCTTCTTCTTCTTCTTCTTCTTCCTGTCCTGCTGCATATTAATTTCATATTTCTGCTTTGCACATTTTGCAGAAAGATAATACTGTGAGAACCTCCTCATGTACATAAGGTCGGAGCAGACAGTTGCCAATTTTACCAGTTTGTGTGGCGGAAACTTCAAAGGTTCTCTTCAGATGATCAAAGTTGCCAAGGCAGAGCACAGTAGGAGAGACGGTCCCACAAGCATTTGGGACATAGGCCATGAAGGGCCTTGTAGGTGATAACTAGTACCTTGAATTGAGCCTGGTAACTGATCAGTAGCCAAATGGAATGATTGCAAGTTATTTTTGTATTTTTTTTTAATGCAGCTGCCAAAGTTATTTTAATGAAGGGATTCTGTAACAGTTTCTCCCTTCTTGTGACAAGGGCTTTGAAACTTTAACAGATTCAGAGCTAATCATAAGTTTGGGTATTTCACAATAAAATCTACAGAAGGTCATTTTTTTCCCTTGAGGAACACTGCTTTGCCAGAAAAAGCCCCCTGAAATGTCAGCTTTTTCTATGAAATGTACCCCACAAAAATTGTTTCACATTTCATCCACATCAAGTTAAAAACTTTTAAAACACTCCCTTTAATTTTTATTTATACCGATCGCACAGACCAAAGCTTCCCTCTTATACCTTCTATGTAATATTTTTCTTAAAAGTGTCTGGATAATTTGACCTACAATGAGATATTTTGAATTTGATGAAATGCTGCCCAAATCTGTATGCAGTAGTTCAGCTATGCGTTGACTGAGTTGACATTGGCTGATAGTATTACCATCTTTTTCTTCCATCTCTTTAAAGTTCCCCTCAAAATGGCACAAGCCTTTTCGGTGCTGTATTATCTTACAAACTCCTGCCCAATTTGTGGTCCATTACTATCTTTATGGCTATTTAAGCTTTATTGCTTTTTGGGTTTCACTCCTGCATTCAGTAGATCTGTTTTGGATTATATATATTTTTCTCCTCTGACATTACTATATTGCTGTGTTCCAAACTGAATCTCATTTTGTCATTAAGACTATTTTTCTAATATCTTTGGCCCTTTTCCTTTATTGCCATGCCCTGACTGATGTTTGTAGTGCCTCCCAATGCAGTGTAATATGTGAATAGCATTAACCTGCTGTTTACTCCCTTTTCCAGATCATTAATGAAGATGTTACCTAAATATGGAAGGGATGTGGGATGTTTTAGTTCCCGCTAGAAACTCCTCACCACTTGATACATTGATGTGCATCATTATCCGTCATTAATGATCCTTCTGTCATGTTAGTTCACACAATAGGATTCAAAGTGTATTTTAATTAGTTTTGTGAAAAAGATTTTCATGCCAGCACAGAATAGGTTTTATATGTGTAGAAGAGGGATACGAAGTAAAGTTCAATATATCAATTCACATTCCCATTGTAAGGTTTCTGCGTTCCATAATAAGAGACCAAAAGAATGAGGAGGAGTTCAAACAGCTTCAATCTAAGGAGCAACTCCGACAGGTTCAAGCAAGCTCTCTCATCTAACTGAACTGCCTATGTGAACACATGGCCTCAGTCAAGGTCTTCAAATTAACACATTAGCCTAACATAAGGGAAAATCACAATACCTATTATTGTATATGTAAACAACTTTTACATACCCAAAGAAATAATATGAAAAATTACCATGGAGAACAGTTCAGTGATAGCACATCTGCTTTGCATGCAGAAGATCCAAGGTTCAATCCCCGCTACATCCATTTAAAAAGATCAGGTAGTGATTAATGTGAAAGACCTGTGCTAGAGTCCCAGAGCTCTGCTGCCAATCAGAGTAGACCCATACTGACCTACACGAACCAATGATCTGACTAAGGCAGCTTTATGTATTCACGTGATCAAATGTGTGGCTCTCAGACCATCAGAGTTTTAACAAGTAATACATTTGAAGTAGGGCTGTTGAAATTTTTTTTGGGTAAAATTCAGATTCGGCAAAATTTGGCCTATTTTGATTTGGGAAATGCCGAAGTCCAAACTCCCCCGATTCGGATCCATGGAATTCGGTGTGAGATTTGGAGTTTGGGGAAAAAATCAGCCGAATGAAGCCATTTAAACCACATTCGTGCCTTTCCGCGGCTCCGGGGGGGGCATGCTTGGAGGTAGAGGTCCCAAACTTTCAGTATAGCCTGAGGGGACCCTTCTTGCAAGAACCCCCAGGTTTTGTGAAGATTGGGTCAGGGCCTCCCGAGTTATGGGGCTTGGAAGGGGGTCCCCCCATCTGCCCATTGGAATAAAGCCATTAAAAGGGATGTACTAAAACGAATGACAAGTCAGCCCATTGGAAGCAATGGGAGAGGCTGCCCAGCCCACTGAAGATAATGGGAGAGGGGAGTGTCGGTTGACTTGCATTGACTCCACTGAAATACATTACAGAGGATGTACTAAAACGAATGACAGGCTAGCCCATTTGAAACAACAGGAGCGGCTGCACAGCCCATTGGAAACAATAGGAACCAGCCAGAGAGAGACTCACTGACCCACAGTTAGCTCCACATGAAGTTGGCAACCAGTGAAAACAGTAGAAAGCACAGTCCAACACAGAGGCAATCAAGCCCACCCCCCAGCAGAACAGGAAAACCCACCCTCTTTGGCTTCCCCCTCACATACACGCACACACACACACACACACATACACACAGAATCTCCCCACACACACATACACACACACAGGAAAAAAATTATAGAGAATTATAGAGAAAAGCCCCCAAATGGGTCTTACTGTGGATGTCTTCTTCTCTTCCATCGGGAGCAGGGACTGGGAGGCAGGACTCAGGAGTAATCCAATACGATTCTAGCAGACTCACACACACATACTCTCTGGCCATTTATGCATGGGAGGTTTTGCCTTGGATTTGCCGCTCTCTAGATGCACCTTAAGGATTGCCTGCTCCCATTCATTCCAATGTGTGGATGGGGGGAGCATAACTCGGAATTAATTGCCTTTTAGTCAGACCCCCAGGCCGGGGTAATGGTACGGCTCAACACAAATTTGTTTTTAAAGGCTGTATTCCAATGGGTAGATGGGTGGGGGACCCCTTCTGGGCCCCATAATTCGGGACCCCCTGACCCAATCTTCACAAAACTTGGGGGTTCTTGCAAGAAGGGTCCCCTCAAGCTACACTGAAACTTTGGGACCTCTACCTCCAAACAAGCCCCCCCAGAGCTGCGGAAAGGCGCAAATGTGCACACACACCCCACGGGGATCTCTCTCACACACAAACAGACACTCTCTCTTTCTCTCCCCGGGCCGCGCAGCAGCTGGGCTCACACACTCAACCATGACTGATTGGCCAGAAGAAGACCCGGCTTGGCCACCATTGGCTGCGGGAGAATGCTGTTGTTGCTTACTAACTGACGGTTATGCTGCTGATTCGGAGCCCCCAAATTTGCTGAATTTATTTGGCATTTGCCTGAACTCGCCAAATTTGGCTCCTCGTTTTCCAGCCTTTTTTTAAATTCGCCTCTATCCAAACCGGAAACCGCCGAATCGGGGGAAATGTGGCTGTTTTTCTGTTTGGGATGAACCGAATCGACAGCCCTAATTTGAAGTCTGCCAGAAGAATGAAGGTTCTGTCAAATTTAGAGTGGAATCCTGAACAGAATTACAGCATTCCAAGCCAATTTATTTTAATGGACTCAGAAGGATGTACCTCTATTTAGGATTATGCTTTTGCGCCCCTTATCTCTTCAGTGGGGTGATTTAATATAAATAATTATGTAGCAGAATAATTATACAATAAGAAAATTGATGGACTGGATGCACATCAAGATTTGACAACAAAAGGGTCATTTGGCTTAGTATGGATGTTTTCATTATTCATCTAGATTATTGATGGTTATTTTTCTTCCAGTACTTATCTCATTATGCATAAGGTAGGGCAGAAGGAAATAACATTTCACTACATTGTGATATGCACTAGAAGTGAATTACTGTTTTAATATTTCGTATCCCTATTATTTTCTTTAATGCCTCAACATAATGGGCCAAGTCAGCTAATACTTGTTTTAAAAAATTGCAAAAATTCCTCTGGAACTGATTTGTTTATGATAACATGCCAAATAGGTCTTTCCTCATTCATCTTCATAATAACAGGGAATCCTGACATAATCTAGAATACGATGACTCCAGTTTATCAATGTCATTTATTTGGGTGATTAGCCGGTTAGGTAAAGAGAATATTTCTCTGAAGAGGCAAAGTGAGTATAGCTTTGTGCTTGTGCTCGCCTTTCATCTCTGCAATGTGTTCTTTGCAAGCTCTGAAGATTTCTTTTTTATATGCATTTTACCCATAATTGTCAAGTTTGTTTGCTAAAATGGAACTATTTGGGATTGCAGGTGAAGCTGTTGGAATTTGATTGTCTTTTTTATAAGAAATTATGAATATGACTAGGCATGTCCCTGTGAAGAGAGGGTGGCATAGAAATGCCCCAATAATAAATAAACATAAATATTTGTGTGCAGCTTCTCTTTAATTTACTTGACTCAGTGTATGTCACCTTCCATATCTCCTTCCTCTGCTATTGCTTCCACATCATTCTAAACGATGTCTATCAATGTATAGTCTATGCTTTGGTAGAAGCATGGAGGATACATGCAGTAAACAAAAGGATCTCCACATTATCAATACATGTTGCATGATTGCATGCCAGCATGGGTTATGGATACCTTTTCAATAGGTATAAAACAAGAATGACATGAGATGTAATGGAGGAGGAGGAGGAGGAGAAGGAGAAGGAGTTGTAGTTGTTTTTTATATGCTGACTTTCTCTACCACTTAAGGAAGAATCAAACCGGCTTACAATCACCTTCCCTTCCTCTCCCAACAACAGACACCCTGTGAGGTAGGTGGGGCTGAGAGAATGTGACTAGCTCAAGGTCAGTGTGACTAGCCCAAGGAGAGTGTGACTAGCCAAGCTGGCTTCATGTGTAGGAGTGGGAAAACAAATCCAGTTCACCAGATTAGCCTCAGCAGCTCATATGGAGGAGTGGGGAATCAAACCCAGTTCTCCAGATTAGACTGCACCGCTCCAAACCACTGCTCTTAACCACTATACCATGCTGGCAACTTGACCTCTCTACTTGGCTAGAGAACAGGAATATGGGTTGGATCCAATCAGCTTTTCTGCTAGTGAAAAAGGAAGGATGGATCCCCTGTGACCATAAAAAAAAGGTTATGCTGAGGATCATTGGACCTGTATGCACAAAAGCCAAGTCGGATAGGGGCTACAGCAAGGAGGATAATTGGACAAGATGCAGTGAAAAAGCTGGCTAGATTTAACCCTACATGTAGAGAAGTAAGGGAGGAACCACAGAGGAGGCAGATATAATGCTCTGGAAGATAATATAATGTTGCCTGCCGAGGCATTTACTGGAACTACTGCTGTAGAATGCTACCCTACAGAGGAGGGGCTGCTGCCTTCTAAACAGCAAGACCCAGTGAGGCAACGGACAAGAAAGGCTGGTCCAAGCTCCTCAGCAAAAGAAACACACTACACTGTATAGCTGTGTGAAGCGTTGAGCCAACTGGACCAGAACTCTGACCACTGGCCTGGCCCACTACCCCCTGACCACACCCTTTGTCATGTGTCAACTAGGCCTTACTTTCAAGCGGAAAGATTTTCCTTAGGATTGGACTGAAAAAGAAGCATGCCAGAGAGGTAAAGAGATGAGAAGGTAGCTTGACAAATGAAAAGCCTTTTTGAGCTGCTTATGGAATAGAAGGACACAAAATGAAATGTCTTTCTCCCAGCTGTAAAAAGTATAGAATAGTGATAAGTTTCCAGATGTATCAACACATTATCTGAAAGTTCGGATGATTTTATGATATGCAATCATAAAACAGGAGACCTTCAGGGACATGTTTATGATGTGTTTAGTGAGGACTGGCCATAGATCTCGCATAAATAGCCTGTTAGAGGTGCAGATGCATTACATCTGTGTTCCACGCTGTTGTTAAGTACATACTGGTAGTCATTCAAGCCTTAAGGGGATCAAATAGCTCTTTTGTTTCCTCTTGGCTGCTGCCTAGCTATATTCTGTTGAAACTCAGAGGACATGTTGAACTATGCCGAACATGTATTAAAATGTCTTTTTTAGACATAAGTAATTATCTCCTAATGGCTACATGAGATGAAAATGATGATAGATATGATTAAATTACTGAAGCACTGCTAGATCTTGTTCTGGATCCTAAATTGCATTTCCATTGGCAGTTCAGGCACTGGCTGTGGTGCTACACCATAAAACTAGCACATTATGTCCTGAAAACACTGCCATAAAAGAGATTCACTACTACTCTTATCTTCACCAGTCACCAGAGTACATTTGTGGCATCCATCCAAGATAGCTCAAAACTTTTCCGCTTCCTCTGGGCTTGACAGAGTGATTACGCTCAAGTGCAACATACATGATACATGTATTTTTCTATACTTGGGTCAATTTCATTTAAGATTCATTTCTGTACACACATTTTGTTGGGTTAGCATGCCTATTCATATGGATTCCGCAGCTGTGGTCCTCTGGGTATAGATGTTTGAAGTTAAAATGCATTCTTGTAGTTACTGGGGCGCATTTTAATGGTTTTATATAATGGTAAGCATTTTGCATGAAGATATTTCATTAGAATTTTGCACAATAGTCAGGGTCAGAGAACATTTTGCTCTGCGGTTTTCCCCAACAGCTTTAGAAAGAAGAAACTTGCACATTGCTTGAAAAACTGCCATCCATGCTTGGAAAAGGCAGAAAGCCGAGCAAGATCTGTGAAATCCCAAGCATGTCTGCACAAATTCATATACTTCTCTGCAGAGGGGATCCTTCAGAAAAGAACTATGGTTCAAAACTGAACCACAAACACTAATTTTGAACAATGAAGACAGTGTCAATATAATAATGCCAGGAAAGCCAATGAAGAATGATAGAATCAGAGAGCTAGAAAGGATCGGCAGTGAGTTAGTGCAATTTCTCTGGCTGTTGGCATGACTGCATACCTCCCCCTTGCAATATATTTCCTGTTATAATTAAGGCCTAGACTGCTTTTAGGCAGGTGAGGGAATGTGTGCAAAAAACACTCCTGTCATGACTGCAGCAGCAAGTAACATAGGGAGAAGGCAGTGGTCCTTTTCAAGTAGTCCCACCAAACAGTAGTCCTTTTCAAATATTATTGTTCCATGTATTTAAAAAAATTGAAAATCCTGTTTTTAAAACCAGAGCAGTGACATCCTTGTTCTTCCCTTTTTGGTTAGACTTAAACAAGGCTCCATCCTGAATCTTTTCTTGGCTATGAGGCCAGAAAGAAACTGAGGTCTGGCCTCAAATAATTCCATTCAATTGGATTGAATTTAGACTGTGTTTAAAAACAGAAAGTGGCTTCAAATCATTACTGGGCAGGTCTGCCAACATTAACTCTGGGAAAGTCTTTGATAAAGAGAGCTTACTAAAATAAATTTTCCTTTATCAAATTGCTTATTAGATATAAAGGGTATTATAATTATAATGGAGTGAGGAGGCTAGTTGCCAAGAAGCAATTAAGGAAACACAGAATACACTACCAATGTGATTGAATTTAATCATAGTAGCGATAAAATAAATTGGTTAAAATGTTTCATCTTTGAGAAAGTCATGTTTCTGTTGTGAGTGGAGAGCATGCATAAAAGGAAGAAAGCATAGTTTTTTGGGGGGGAAAGCAATGTCTTTTGTGCCCTCACTTTGTTATGCTGGAGTAAGCCATGCCATAGAAGAGCAAGATGATTGGGTTAGCGATATTGTCATAATTTCCTGGTTCAGCTTCCAAGCCATGGCAAACATTAGGAGCAAAGAGACCAAACTGTGATAGGAAAAGAACTCGTCCTTCCCACCCACCTTTCCATCTGAAGCGGATATGGTGGTGCCACACTAGAACAGATGTTCCTTTCGCCTCTCCCTCTGCTTACTGAGTTGAATATCCTACTGCAGCATCCCAGTCAACTAGGAGTCTAGAATATATCATTTCCAAATTGCCTGATGTCCATATACAGATCAGGCACACTGAAAAAAGTTACATTTTCCATGCCCCCAGTTCACAAAACACCAGCAACATATCACCAGGTACTAGAGAATGATGGTGGAAGGATGGCAAAGCCTCAGAGCTCTTGTGGGCAAAAGATTGTGGGTTAATACAGAGACCTTGGGAGAGGTGTTCTGAGAGTGTCATGCTCCTGATGATGCCATCACATGAAACACAAGAAACCATTTTTTTAAAAAAATGTGATACCTACTGGTGAGTGTTAGAAAACCTAGAATTCAGACACTAATGATTTTTGGCAGCACATAGACTTGTCATGACACTGAAATGTTGCTACCCTGTCACAATGCATAGTTGGATCCAACCAGCTTTTCCACTGCTGAAAATGGAAGGAAGTTTAGTCCCCTGAGGAGGCTGTGCTAGGGATCATGGGACCTGCATGGACAAAAGCCATGTGGGATGGGGGCTGTAGTAAGGAAGGGAATTTGGTGAAACAGAGTGAAAAAGAAACAGACAGCATCCAATCCATTGTGTTTTGTGTCATAACACTTGTGTAACTGTTGGTATGTTACTGTTGGTATATGGAACACTTACCAAACACCTACCAATCGGCTACATCAACCACCAATTATCTGTTCGTTCAGTGAAACTTGTGCCTTTAGTGGAATTTCAGATGTTTTCTCAGTTCATTGGCTATTATCTAATAATGAACATGCATGGCTTCCTATATGCACACACAGCTTGATACAGATGTTTCACAGTCTGCACTATGCAAGAATAAAGCATTTCCCTCATAAACCAGGACAGCAGCTCCTACGATGTACAGGGATAAGGACTGGACCATCTGAAACTCTTCCCTTTTGTATTGCTAATAATGAAGTATATATTCATATTATTTTTCAACTCTTGCTGCAGCAAACATATTGAAAAAACATTTACACATGCAGGCAGATTATGATTCATTTCACGATTTCAGTTTTGTATCTCAAGTGGGCTACGTTTCTTCTGACAAACAGGTATCACGTCCACTGCATACTGAGAACAGTGTAGGTTGTAGGTGTGCTTGTGAATAATATCAGCCTTCGGTTTAGATATTGATGTATTTAAGACTCTGTCTCCTGAACTCAGTGCTCCTTGCCCGGTTTACCCACCTTTCATTGTATTGCATTTGTTTAAGTCAATCCTGTAGCACAGTATCTGGAACAGCAAACTGCCAAACACTGCAGCAGATCACTGAAACCAACCTATCGTCTGACCTTTGACTAGGATCGGTATTTTAATCTTGCACTTGAAAATTACCCTTCAAAAGACTCCAATTCAAATTGCCAACATGATATGTCTCTTCTAATGCGATATGACTAGAATGATAACACTTGCTTTGATGTGTAATGTAATCCAGTGTGACTGATCAGATGCAACCTGCCATAACACTGCATAGGGCAATGTATCACGTTGGAAAATTAAAATCAAGTTGTTTTCAGAAGCTACAGTAAAGGACACTTATCTGGATCTTAACAAATATAAAGACCTTCATTTGAAAAACAAAAACAACAACAACAAAACCCCCTCACTGTTTCCAGGATGGGAATTAAGATAAAAATAATAACCCATACAGCTGGGTTGGGGATCTTATTATTTATGCAGTACAGAAACAAGTAATTCCTACCTTTTAGGAATTTACAGTCTAAAATGGCAATTTATTTAATAAGCTGTTCTGATGAGCTACTATGCTGAGGCTGAAGAAAGGAGACAATTTAATATAGTTGAAAGCAGAATTGTGGGGGGGAAAGGGTGAATTCAGAAGCAGGCCATTTAAAAAAAACTTGACTAGCATTATTTAATATCAAGATGAATGTAGACATTATAACCATATGTACCAGGCAACACATGCTCCTCATGATGCCTTTGTAACAGTGGTCACCATTTTGTGTGAAGCGGGCAGTGTATGGGTTTTCTAAGCATATATAGCTTTGGTAATAATTTTTTACGCACAAAAAAAAAACCCATGTGTTGTTATCTTCACACAAAATGGTGGCCACATGTATTGGGAGCATTGTGGGTAGTGCGGGCTTCAGTTTGTGGGCTCCCAGTATACATGGCTGTAAAATGTGGAAAGGGCTTATCAATTGTTAGGAAATTGGTTTCTGTGGGGAACACATTTCCACTCTAACTTTGCTGCTCACCCACCTGCCAGCTGAGATTATATTTTCAGAGATTGCACTCTTCACCCAAGGGAGCTTCATCCTAAATTTCAGGGAGATTGGAAAAAGAATCCCCATTTTTAGGTAACGAAAAGCTCATTTTCACATCATCACAAGGAGATCTGAACTAACATATGAGTCAGCTTTCATCCTCTTTCCCAAGAGCTTCAAGCAGTGGCAAAGGAGGCTGAAAAACAAAGAGCACTGGCTACAAGAAGGAAACCCTCCCCTCCCCAGACACTTCACTGTGTACGCCAATGCTTTTAGCTGTTTATTTCAACCCTGTCGAGAAATAAGCCAAGCGGGGGCGGGGGGGGGATGTGAAAAGTATCAGTGTAACATGAGTTAAGACATTGTTTGCTTGTTTTTGCTGTCAAAGATGCAGATGACTCATGGCAACCCCATAGGGTTTTCAAGGCAAGAGATATTTGGAGGTGGTTTGCCATTGCCTTCCCCCACAGACCCTGGTATTCCTTGGTAGTCTCCCTTCCAAATACTAGCCAGGGTCAGGGCTGAGAATGTGTGACTGGCCCAAGGTCACCCAGCAGGATTCCATGGTACGAGTGCAGAATTGAACCTGGGTTTCCCAGGTCGTAGTCCGACACTTGTATCACTACACCACACTGGCTCTCTGAGACATTGCTTAGCTTTCCTGATATGCAAGAACTCATTTGTTTAAAAACAGAAGCCCTCCCCCTCAACAGACAGTCTTTCTCTGCTTTGTTTTACATGGGAAAGGAAGTTTTACTTCCCATCACAGGGTTAAAAGCAGTTTGGGTAATGATCTATAAAGGGGGAAAGGATAAGTTGCTTTTATATGAAATTACACATAGGGAGATCTCAGATCTCGAAGCAGCAGTTCTTACATAGAGAAATGATTTGATACTGTGTCTTCTGCTGGGGAGAAGTCTAGCATTTCCAATCTCAATGCTAGCACAAGCAGGCTCCCAATCACCACTGGGGTGAAGCCTGGGCATTTTTGCTAGTACAAACAATACATCACCTTCTGTTGCCTACAGGGGGCTTAACTATTGCAAAGGGGTCAATGTATAACAAGGAAATAGAGACAATTTCTTGTCTCTGCCCTGCCTTGCAGTATATACAGGAAAAGCTTTCTGCCTGCTTACCAGCACATACCGTATATACTCGTGTATAAGCCGAGTTTTTCAGCCCAAAAAAAGGGCTGAAAAAGCCGAACTCGGCTTATACGCGGGTCAATACAGTAGGGGAGGGGAGGGGGAGGGGGGAACTTACCGCCATCACCGCTGCCATCGCCCACGCACCTTTCCCCGGCCGGCAGCAGTCTTCCTGGGCCGGCAGGAGGCCCCTGCCGGCCGCGCCACCACCGCCCACACACCCAGGCGCCTTCCTCCAGCCGGCAGCGGCCTGGAGGGGCCTCCTGCCGGCCCAGGAAGGCTGTGCCGCCGCCGCTGATTCGCCACCTCTCCGGGTGAGTAGGGGGTTCAGGGGCTCTTCCCCCTCCCCCCCTTGGATGGCACTGGGGTCGGGGTGGGTTGGGGTGGGTTGGGAGGGCCCGGGAGGCCGGCGGGAGGGTGACCTGGGGCAGGGGCGAGATCACCCCTGCACTCTAAAATGGCGGCCGCCATTTTAGAGCGCAGCATTGCCGGTAAAGGGAATTTCTTATTGACCCTCGGCTTATACGCGGGTCAATAAGAAATTCCTTTTTCTGGCCTCAAATTTGGGGGGTCGGCTTATACTCGGGTCGGCTTATACCCGAGTATATATGGTATGCAGCTCCAGATAACAAAACAATTGAGGGAAATGCACATGCTTATTCATAAACTTAAAACCCTCCCAAAGAGATTGCACAATGAAAGCTATCCTGCCAAATACAAAAACATCAATTAGGACAGTCCTAATCCCAGACTCTAGGTGCTGATGCTGAATAACGCTTTCCCCTCATTGTTCCAGAACCTCATGCTTCCCATTGCCTAGGAAAACTAGAGCACCAGAATAACTCAAAGAGCCAGAATAACCAGATGATGAAAAGGCTTCTGCCCATTCCCAAAAGTTAGAAATAATTTTGTTCAGATTCTGAAAGTCTCCAAATGGGAGTTGTTTGGATTAGATCTTGATTTCTAAATTTTGGACTGCACACCCTTGAATGAAGATCTTCTAGTATGATTGTAGCCTGTGTAGTGCTTCAAAAACCTGCAAAGACAATAATGTGTCTGTCAACAAGAAATGACCATGTATTTAATAGGCAATTATGCCTCTTCTATGCCATTCTAATGCTCAGAATTACTTGGACTCTTTCACACACATATACTTGACCACATACACATACACTGAATACTGACCCAAATGTATCTCATTTGCTGACCCAGCACTTAATTGGAAATGGGCCCCAGAGCTGTCTTACCCAGAATAGCCACACACACCCCGGTTCCTAGGCATGCAACTACCCCCAGCCTGTTTACTGGACAGGTCTGCATTATTTGAGATGGAAGGGAATGTAATGTTGAGCTACTGTCCCATAAGCACTGGTCGTTCACTTTGGACTGGTTGTTGTGAAACCCCATGGAGACAGGACAAATCACGGATGGATGTGACAGTTTCTCATGGAGGCCTGGCTGTTTCATCATGAGAGATCGCATTATACTGCATGTAATTCCTATAATAATTATCTGATTGTATCTCTGGCTGCATAGATATGGGAGTGTAAGGGGCTCTGAAGGTGACAGCTCTTAGGATCAGACGAGTTACGGTACATTTCCAGTAATATGCACATAGTATACAGTGCTCAGTTCATGCTCTCCACTACAATGTACAGTACTTTTCATTGATTTACTTCTTAACTAATTAATGTTCTCTACTTTAGAAACCTCTCAGCTAAGAACTGGTTTCTCCCCCCCCCCCATACAAGAATTTCAGATAAGACAAGTTCTAGTTGGATTTGAAAGTGAAAGCTTTTTATAAAAATAACCTCTAATACTTCTCTCTCTCCCATCCTCCATTTCTTAACATTCCACGATGATATGTCATCTTCTAATGTGATGTGACTGGATTGATAGCATTCATTCTGAAGTGTAATGTAATCCAGTGTGACTGATCAAATGGAACCCGCCACTTCTCAGCACAGGGCAATGCATCACATGTGAAATTCCAATAGAACCTGCCTTCTGCGTGTCACAGTGAAAGAAGCCTGTCTATATCCTCCCATGGTTAATTGATCAAGCCTCTTAAAACTATTCTTTTACCTCCTATTACTTTTCTAGAAAAGGGAATGGGCAAGACAAGCTGATTTACCAAGCTGCATTCCTTTCTTCTCATTGTACTTTTAGACGTATGGGTGTTGTATTATAATGTAGAGCAATGGAGAGACATTTGTATGGAGCTGTAAGAAATCCAGTGTTCTCCCTCTCCCCTCTGCTAAAGCACAGCCAGAATGCAATATGGTCAGGATTGTGTTGCCTTCTGGCTGCCCCCAAATAGATCCAATCAACTACTGCCAAGGGGAATAATGGGGAAATGTTTTTGGAGAACAAATTGGACAAAATCCTGGGAAATACAGGGGGTTTTTTTGTTTTGTTTTTTACTATTATGTAACTGTTTACTGGGAGGGGAGTGATATTGCTGCTTTATAGGCTTCTTCACAACCCAATTAATCAAGAGTACATGGATGAATGTATTCAGGAGCACGGACTCCAGTAGGAAGATACTGGCTAAAATCAAATTATGTTGGCTTGAAGTTCTTCTAACCAAAGGGTGGTAATGGATTTGAGGTCCAGTTCTATGCATTGGTTCACTTTAAATAGGCATTTACTGCCACATTAGCATATCACAGTACTTACACAGGCACAATCACCACAGTAGACCACTGTAAACACATTCATGTTCAACGTATAATATTAGGCACACACTAAAGCTCCCTGTCCTGTTTCCTAGCTGCAATTTGGAAAGTTGCCCCAAGTTTTGGGGCTTGCTTATTTGGTTAATTGGGATGCTTCCAGTTCAGAGGCCTTGCTACATGTTCCACACTTGTCATAAAGTTCACTGGGCAAGGAGCTCATTTGCTTTGTCACAGCTAAATTATCCTTGCATTTGGAATGTCTACAATGAGGTACTAATTTTAAAGTGAATATATACCCATAATTATAAATATCTCAACTATAGCATTTTAAATACACTTTGCCATTATGTAAACTTAAGTAACTCAGAATGGTGAATGCATATGCTCTTCTTTCATAGTTTTTCTTTCTGCCAATGTAAATCTGTAAGGAGAAGCTGAGGCCATCAAATAGAAGACAGTATCTTTTCCATCACACATTCCAGAATGAAGATACAAGATAAAAAGTGTGGAATAAAGGCTTATTAATTACAAACTGAAATGCAAGGCTTGTTAAAGTGACTCCACCAATGTGCAAGTTCTCTAAAAGCTATCCCATTAGGCTTACAAGAATTTATGCAATCCCACCCTTTCTCCAACTCAATGTAGCCAGAAGCCCTGCTTCTTTTCCCCCTTTCCTGCAACAGACAGAGATAATACCCACCAACTCCATCTCCTTACACAGTATGGTGTAAAGGTTGAAGCACTTATGTGTAGCACCCCTCTGAGCCCTCTGATATCGTTCAGCTAAGAGTGGCTGGTTTGGGTTGCCTTCCCCATCTTCCAATGCCTCGGGGTACTTGCCAATCCAATAATAAGAAATACATCACCTGCACAACTCCTGCCAAGGAGGAGGCTAGGATGCTTAGCTCCCCTGCCTCCACCTGCTGACCAGGAAGTCACACAGCCCATTGTGCAGTTCAGCTAAGAAAAATATATCATTTCCCTCATGGGACAAGTGATCTCCATCCAAGTTAAACTGATGTGTGCCACACACAGTTACCTGTCCACACGACAAAAGGGAAAGGTTGAACAGGAGGTTCAGAGGTGAACCAAACTCTATCCACTTTGAGGTCAAAAAGCAAAGGCCAGGATGGTTGTACCTGGAGCGGCAGGAGCTATTGTCAGCCCCATGTCTTCCCTTTATCTTGAGGTGTGTTTTTTAAAAAAAAAAAAGAAGAAGAAGAAGAAGGATGAGGATGCTGCCAAAATCACTGCTCTCAAACTCTACCACTCAAGGCTCCATGAAGCCAATGAGCCTACACAAATCAAGGAGCAAAGTCCCACTGTTGGCCATCTTCTGTCCAGTAATTGTGAACTCCACTGCAAAACTGCTCCAGGAAAGGCAGGATGGCTTTAAATAGCCCCCTTTCCCATGCCCAGACTGGCTGCATGAAACCATTCTACTGTTTCTGCTTCCCACTTCCTAAATGTGGTGCTTACAGTTCCCCCAAAGATGTGAGTGGTAAAACTGTCCTTGCTCTATCCAAGTTGTGCTTCTCTACAGAAGTGACTTAATAAAGGTGAAGAAACAACTTTTTTTTCTTTCTCAAATGTTCTTCCTGTTGAGAACCAACTAAAGTTACAAGGGAATGTTGAGAAACAACCAAAGTTACAAGGGAGTGTTATCTACATGGTATGACCTTGTATGTCTACATGTCTTGCAACTAGACAGCCACAGTGTAACCTCTCATTCTTTCCCCAGATATCTATCTGAAGAGTAGTAGTTTTGGTTAATTCACACTCATTCCTTCCATGTTGTCAAGCTTGCAATGCATGACATAATATCTGTGAAATGTAAATTGTTACCTGTTCCCAAATATAGAGTGCTTTTCTCCAAGGCCAAATTAAATGCACTGCCATTGGGGGAGTTAGCAGGCAGGTTTTCGGGGGTCCCCGTTTCTGAGCAATTTTGTGATTGTGGTTCAGGGAGTTTGGACACTGTTTGACATTTCTTTGTTGACTGTGAAAAGCATGATCTCGCTAAAGATAAACAGATCACAGTATACATTCAGAGGTAGGGACCTCCCCTAAAGCAAGAGATAGTTGCAAAGCTATTGGCTGATACTGATCCAAAAGTAACCCTCGCCGTGGCAAACAATTTATCTATGTTTTTTATGGGTTTTATCTATTTTTTATCTATGGCTTTTATTTGATAAATTTTAACTATGTTTTTTTTTTAATATTTATCCAGGGTTTTAGCTATGGTTTTTAACTGTACTCCTCAGATTTTGCATTTCTGTCAGTTTGGCCATGACTGTATTATTGAATTGATTGAATTTGCTTTGCTCATGACCTGTTGGTCTGCAAGCATAAAGAACAGAAATAAAGGAAATATCTGTGAAAAGCTCACCCCTTTGTTGGCATCATTGCTGCTGTCTTTCTTTCTGTTGGCTCCTCTTTTTTACCCGAGTCACCCCTTTTCTACTCTCTTCTTCACTTTTGGTTCAGCATCTGGTTAATGCAGTTCTGGCTGTTGTGTCTTACTGCGTTGTTCAGCAATGTGCTTTCTGGAAGCTTTACCGCAGTGTTTTGCATCAGTGTGTGGTGCAGTGGGAAGGGAAGTAGACTAGGGCCAAAGAACACCCCAGGTCCAAATGGCCACACAACCATGAAGCTCAGTGGCTGACTTGGGCCGCTCGCATTCTCGGAGCCTTCCCTGTCTCAGGAGGCTGTAATTGGTAAAATGGAAGAGGGAACCCTGAGTAGGTCAATTTTTTTTAAAAAAAGTGACATTGTGAATTAGTAAAGGTTAAACACTGATTTTTTAATCAATAACCAGTTGGTGTTCCATCACAAGGGTTCAGAAGGCAAGTTCTGTTTTACTCAATGGTGCTTACTCCCAGGATGGTGTTCCTCCAAATGCACTGTTAGTTTCCTAGTCAAAACTGAAAAGAGTTATGTATACAACCTAATGTTTTCCATGGATCTTTTAGGTAGAATTTGAATACTGAAAACTACCATTTTGTGTTTGGGAAACCTAATGTGTGGGTCATTTTAGGATCCAAACAGATGTGATACTGTGAACAATCCTGAACAAGCACTAGGTTTGGAACTGATGCCATGGCATGATGTCAGCATAGGGTTGCCAACCTCCAGGTACTAGCTGGAGATCTCCTGGTATTACAACTGATCTCCAGCCGATAGAGATCAGTTCACCTGGAGAAAATGGCCGCTTTGGCAATTGGACTCTATGACATTGAAGTCCCTCCCTTCCCCAAACCCTGCCCTCCTCAGTCTCCACCCAAAAAACCTCCCGCTGGTGGCGAAGAGGGACCTGACAACCCTATGTCACCAGGTTGCAGCAGCTGAGAACATACTCCACCTGATAGGGTTTGCTGCACCGCAGAGGTGGAACGGACAGGATTTGCCTGTAAATCAAGTAGCCATACAAATCTGTTTCAGACAATTTTGCTATAGATAATTTTAATACTCCTCAGCGACTTTGAGACAGCTGGGGCAGAGTCACAGTGCAAAGCTATTCAGGTTTACTCAGAAGTAACATCCATGTTACTCAGTAGGGCTTACTCCCAGGAATGAATCTTTACAGTTGCAGCCAGGGATCTGTTGTCACCTGATCACTGCAACAAGTTTACACAATGTTCCTTTTTAGAAAAATATCTAACCCCCCTCCCCCACAACATTACTTATTTTAAACTCCTGCCATATGTTGCTTCATCAATGAAGACATATGGTTCACAGAGCAATGCCATATGTCTAGTAATGTTGCATAGTGTGTTGCAGTGAAAAGCAAACATTTTTAATTTGTTCAGGAACTCAGTCTGAATAATGTTTCCCTCTTTTTCGATATTATAACTATTTTTAGTGACATTTATGAGCAAACCCTTAAAACTGGACCTTTCCCTTGAATAGGGATACACTGAACATCTGTGATTTGTGTTTCCAGAAGTGAAAATCACATATTTTCTGGATGTATTTGATGAATAATGCCATCCTAAGAGGAATTACACTCTTCTAAGCCCTCTGAATAAATGTAAATCTGCTTAGAATTACATTGTTGGTATATGCATATAGAAGTTTTTCTAACAGTTATCACAAGTCCATAGCAAATAAACTGCAGTTTGTTTGTTTATTCATTTAAAACATTTATTAGTCACCTTTCTCCCTTGTGGAACTCAAGGCATCTTACATTAGAAAAACACAATAAAAACAACAATGATACAATCCATAAAAAGTCAGTCACAATATCAAAACTCCAGTTAGGACTACCAATATCAAAAGCTAGATTAATCAAAAATGCAATCCTAAAGAAAACTGTCTTCAACCGCCTCCTGAAAATCGACAGAGTGGGCCAGACACATCTCCCTGGGGAGGATGTTTCAAAATTGTGGTCATTACAGATTTCTAGCCAACGCAACAAGGGGATACATACCTTCCTTCATAAACCTTTTGTCAAAATCATGCAATCGCTACACGGTTACACATCATACAAAAGCCGGAATCATGAAAAGGCATCACTTACTCTGTGCTTTGTTACTATTTCCCTTCTGGAGGTTGCTCTGCAATTTTGGATTTATTAATCAGCCTGTGAGATCATTATCCTGTTTTACAGCTGGGGAACCAAGGACAAAAGAGAGATTTGTTCAAGGCTAGCCGAGAGTACTTGGACAGAAACTATGCTTCCCAAATCCCACCTGAGCACAGAACCACACTAGCCCCAGTGGCACAGTTTCTGTAATCTAAAACAGATGTGGCTTTTTGTGTGTGTGTGGTAAACTACAGAAGTTGCATCCCTAAAGAATGGACTCAAGTCTTTTTCTATTGAATGCTTCATAGAGCAGCAGGTAGGGTTGCCATTCTTGTACTAATGAAAGTTCAGGGAGCGCTTTGTGAGTGTACATTTCTGCAGTTTGTTTGTTTGCTTGCTTTTTTTTCTTTTTTCTTCAGAAAGTGATGGGCCTGTATACACATATAGTAAGGGCTTTCCCTTATGGAGATTTGATTCAAGAAATATAATAATGACTGAATTATGTACATACTTACTTGATGGATCAAACTGGTATTAAGAAGTAAGGAAGAAGTTATCTAGTCAAGAGGGGGGAATGATTGGAAGGGTTCTGTTGACCATGTCTATTGTTTAGAAAATAATGGCAGGCATGTTCTTCAAAAGGCAGCAGGAGTCCAAATTATATTCAGCTTTAGAATTCAAGGAAGTACTTTCAGGTCTCCTTTCACTGTTTGTTTTCTGCCAGATATATCTAAGAGAAATTGGCCCAGAACAAGCTCACATGGGATTCTGTGATTGTAAGGAACAATTCACAGAGATTTCTTCCATTTTGTCACTGTTGTGTTTATTATGGTTTCAGCTGGCCAGATTCATTCTGGCTAAGCAACAAGCAATAAAATCTTTTGGTAACCACTCCAGGCCAAAGCCAGATATGGATTATCAAGTGTAGGTGATAAATCACAGGGCAGCTTTGCATTTACTGTATCCAATTGTGTCTGTAGTCAACTTGCCTGAGATTGTAGTAAGTTCTTCAAAGATTCTCACAGGGGGCGGTTCAGAAGTCTCCATGCAGAGTGGCCTTTTGGATTCAGCCACGTGAAAAAAGCAGAAGCTGGCTACATACACATGCACACGCACACACACACATACACTAAGCAGCATGCATCATGATGACTTTGTGTGATCTTGATGGCACATTTTTCAGCCATGTCCTTTGGACAAATTGTCCCTGGTGGTGGCACTTTCCAATAATTTACTGATTGGCTGATTTCAATTATAGTCTATCTTTTGATGAGACTCAAGTAGGAGCTCCATACCAGGTGGAGCAATATAACACAGCCCAAGAGTATAGAGTAGCCACTGGGGCATCAGCCAAAAGTCCTCCATAACAGAGTTGGGGAGTAGATTTTTTTAGCTGTAGTAAGTTAGCTGTTTCTTGAACCGGGTACGACCCATTACACTCTCCTACCCTCCTCAAAATGCTTAGGGAAAAGGCTATCAGATGAAACCAACATCAATTTCTTAAAGCCCCACTAGATTTGAAGAGGCTGAGGGATCAACCTGGTCTGTGGAATCCTGTTTATATTTGAGAGCGTGAATCACTTCAGGTAAAAGTCTGGTAAACTGTTCTGCATGGAATAATCTAGTGAAAGTTTTAGGGGAATGGTCAGGGGATGTCCTCCTCTGACCATTCCCCTTCTTCTTTGTCAAAGGCTACTGACTCTGTTCCCATGACAAAGGGTCATTCCTCATAATGCCCAGTAGATGGTGGTGGCACCTCATACTTGTCAGGCTCATGCTGATTGCCCTCAAACATGATGGAAGATTCAAAAATCCCATGAGAGTGGGTTCTTCCCTTAACCACTGCCCTAGGCTCTGGAGAGGAATCTGAGAATTCACCAGATGATTGAACCGAAAACTCAGCACCTTTTCTGTGCCTGCCAAGGTGTCTTTTTGATGTATAGGAAGCCTCCAGAGAAAACGTGGAATACGAACAAAGGGTGTATTGTTCACTGTGGCACCTCTTCCAGGGCCTGCTCTCCCACTTTTTTCTTTTGGAAACTGCCTATAGCTGAGTAAAATATTGCCAGGGAACAAAACCTTGGGGGCAGAGGTTGCTTCTGAAGCAAGAGGATTGGGTACACATGGCAGAAAGGCCATCTGAGGGAGCTCTCTGAAGCCCTGCTGTGACCAAACAAACAGGCATAAAAGGGAAAGGATGGCATCCCCACTACATTGGAAGGCAGCCCTAAGGGAATTGCTGAAGCTGTGCTGATTTGAGCTGCCTGCACAGGCAGTATAGAGCCAAAGAGGAGCATCCCAGCTATATCACAGGGCATCTGATTTAACCAATGATGAAGCAGGGGATGGTCCAGAAACCACCTGTGTGCGCATCCCCGCCAAGGAGGGAGGGATGGATAGGCCCCCCTGGATGCTGGAAGCCTGAGCATCCAAAACCAAAGCATTTGCTGCTGCTGGCCCTGAGAAGAGCTCTGGGGGAAATCTACAGGTGATCCTAGCTGATCGCCACAATCCCATGCCTGGGGCAACAATGGCTTTGTGCAGTTCTGAAGGGTGAGTTGTGAAGAACCAGCATTCCAAGGGGCATTGGTCTTTTCCCTCTTGGTTGCCGCTGCATTAAACTTTAAGGCTGCTGAAGCAGTTGAAGCTTTGTTTTAAACTGCCTTTGGCAAAGTAAATAACAGGAAGAAACTAGCACAATAGGTCCCAATAAACTAGGTTCTCTCTATCTCTCACTCCTTTTTGAATCTGAAAGATAGAGCTGGCTAAGCAAGTCTTGCCTGGATCAGGCAGGGCTTTCCGACTGGGGAAGTTCCACCTCCTACTGTTCCTTTTCAGGATCAGTTTAATTTACATAGACATTACTTAGAGAGAGTAGGGTAGGAGGGAAGGCAGTATGGTACAGCCCGATCTCATCAGATCTTGGAAGCTAAGCAGGGTCAGCCCTGGTTCGTATTTGGATGGGAGACCACCAAGGAATACCAGGGTTGCTGTGCAGAGAAAGGCACTGGCAAACCACCTCTGTTAGTCTCTTGCCATGAAAACCCCATAAGGGGTCGCCATAAGTCGGCTGCGACTTGACGGCATTTTACAGAGAGAGAGAGAGAGAGAGAGAGAGTAGGAGGCATAACCCTGAGAAAGATGACTTTCCCCCACAGCACTGCAACTTTAGAGAATGATGCAAAAAAGAAAAGAAAAAAAAAGAACAGTTAAAGCAATGAAAAGTGCCTAAACCATTTCACATGGATGTCTTCACAGGACACATCTGGGTGGAAGATTTTAAGTCAGGATTTCTCGAATTACTACTACAAAGATTGCATTGGGGTGGATCCTACACCTATTATATCACTTTAACTTTATGTATGTATTTAAATAGTTATACCCACCTTTCCTTTTGGCTCAAGCTTGAAGCCTTCCTCCAATCTGAGGAGTGTTTCTCTCAAGTAAGTAGCTCTGTCATTGAAGGAAGAGCCACTTAAGTTGGAAGATAGATTCTTAGGCTGGAGGAAGGCAACACCAGGTGTGGGACCATCAAGGCTTATGAGACTCTTCAGTTGAACTCTGACCGTTGCTATTTCAACAGTCCAACTTGTGCTGCAGTCTGATGGACAGCTGCACGCACTGCCAAGTGGCCTCTCACTCTCAAGGACTTTGCATATCTTCTTGCCTGCTTCTTCCATTGCTGATTCCTGTGAACAGCTCCAGGACTTTGCACATCTTCTTGCCTGCTTCTTCTCTGGGACTTTGCACATCTCCTTAGGGCTGTTGAATTTAAAAAAATTCGGTATAGTTCGGATTCGGCCGAATTCGGCCCATTTAGATTTGGGATGTGCCGAAGTCCGAACTCCCCCACTTCGGATCCGTTCAATTCGGCGGGAATTCAAAGTTCGGAAAAAAAATTCCGCCGAATAAAGCCATTAAAAACACAATCGTGCCTTTCCGTGGCTCTGGGGGGGCATTTTTGGGGTTAGAGGTCCCAAACTTTCAGCAGAGCTTCAAAGGGCGTTTATTGAAAGACTCCCCAAGTTTTGTAAAGATTGGGTCAGGGGGGGCTGAGATATGGGCCCTGAAAGGGGTCCCCCCACCCTTAATGTGCATCTCTCAGCAGAGCTTGCCACCCACGCACAAAGCTCCCAGCCCCAACAACAGTTTGCAAAGCAACTCAACCTTGTAAAACAACACCTTTGCAACAGGAAAAAACCAGAAGACACACAACTGAAACCTCCCCCCTCAAACCAGGGAGCGAGAGACTCGAGGGGGAACACACACCCCAGGCAGAACCGATGAAAGCCTCCTTTGGCTTCCCCCCCCACCCACAGAAACTGCTCCCTCCCCACACACACACAGACTCTGCTTTCCCACACACACACACACATACACAGGAGAAAAGTTATAGATTAAAGCCCCCAAAGGGGTCTTACTGTGGCTGTCTTCTGTTCCATCAGGAGGGGCTGGGGAGGACTTGTAATCCAAGATGATTCCAATTAGGCACGGGACGTTTTGCTCTGGAGAAGATGCACACAGGATCAGCTCGCTGATCCATTCATCCCAATAGGGAAAAGGGGAAAGGGGAAAGGGGAAAGCCCATATCTCGGGACCCCCTGACCCAATGTTCACCAAACTTGGGTGGTCTCTTAAGAATACTGGTCTGAAACTCCTCTCAAAGTTTGGGATCTGCACCCCAAAAAATGCGCCCCCTGCAGCCACAGAAAGAGAAAAGGGGGGAGGCGATATTTCTGCCCCCACTGAACCCATCTTTACAAAACTTGGGTGGTATCTTTAGAATAACTGTCTGAAGCTATGCTAAAAGTTTGGGGGCTATATCCCCAAAAAAGCGCCCCCTGCAGCCACATAAATGGAAAAAGGGGGGAGGGAAAAGGGGGAGAGCCCATATCTCGAGACCCCCTGACCCAATGTTTACAAAACTTTGGGGGGTATCTTAAGAAGCTTCATCTGAAGCTCCACTAAAGGTTTGGGGTCTGTACCCCCAAAAATGCGCCCCCTGCAGCCATGGAAAGAAAAAGGGGGGAGCCCATATCTCGGGACCCCCTGACCCAATGTTTACAAAACTTGGGGGGTATATTAAGAAGCTTCATCTGAAGCTCCACTAAAAGTTTTGTGTCTGTACCCCCAAAAATACGCCCCCTGCAGCCACAGAAAGGAGCAAATGTGCACAAGCACCCCACACACACACACACGAGGATTTCGCTCTCGCTCTCTCTCTCCCTGGCCGGGCCGCACATCAGCTGATTCCTCCAGTATTCAATCCTGACTGATTGGCCAGAAGAAGACCCAGCTTGCCCATCGATTGGCCGGGGGAGGAGAATGCTGCTTACTGACGGTTATGCTGCTTACTGACGGCCGAATTTGCCGAATTTATTTGCGAACTCCCGAACTCGCTGAATTCGGCCCCCCCGGTTGCCCGCCAGTTTTGAGTTCGGTTCCTCCCGAACTAAAAACCACCGAATCAGGGGAAATTCGGCTGATTTTCAGTTCGGGCCGAACCGAATTGACAGCCCTACATCTCCTTGTTTGCTTCTTCCATTCCTGATTCCTGTGGACAGCTCCATTTTCAGCTGCCCGCTCTTAACCTGGGGCCTCCTTGTTTGAGAGCCAATGGTAGCCAGACTGGGAATGACACAGCTAGAGATATAATATCTCTTATTTTTAAATCACGCAATGACAGACACATGTGTAAAAGGTGAAGTATTCCACTGACTGAACCAATATATAGAAGGCATAGCAAAAAGCCTGCAAAAGCCCAGCATCTGTTGCAAATTGGACTAGTTAATTCCAGTGAAATTTATTTTTCACTACATCATTAAGAATAATAGAGGATATCTATTGGCATAGAAACAAAAATACCATGTCTAGCGCCTGCTGCTAATTCTACAGTTCATGAGCTTTCAACAGCCTGTGAAGTGTAAACAAAGCAACATAAAGCAAAATAGATTTTATTGTATAATTTCGATACTACAGCTGAAAGCAAGCATTTATACTAAACAATATTTTCACATACAAAGTCACATATAATCAAGAACAGCATCTTGGTCTATGATTGAAATCACAGAACAAAGAGAGAATGCTGAATCAATAGGACCAATTGAATGGTTTTTAGATTCAGGTTGGTAGGATGACACTGTATTTTTGTAAACTATAAAAGAAAGTGAGGGTAATGTCATATCAGAGATATGTCGCATTCAAAACATTTGGCAATAATTTATGAAGACATTCTGCAGTCACATAACAATCAGCACTGAAAGAACGCACCCTGCCTGTTAACTGGTTCCAGATTCCCTGAGCATACATACAGCAGTGTTTGAAAATTATAATGTTTAAAGCAGAAAATTAATATTTTGAGTCTAGAGAGTGGGAAAGTTGCTAGGGTGAAATCTCAGTATTTGACCTGTGATAAGTGTGCATGTATTAATAAACTATTAGCATAAATAGTTTAAGGAAAGCAAAGCATCTCTCTCCAAGTCCTGCAATTCTTCTCCTGCTATGAATAGCATCGCACTTACCCCCTCCCCCTTTTAAGCTGTAGTTGTTTCAAACAAGAGTTACCAAGAAGCAGAAGGTCTCATCTTTCCCTTGCTGGTGTCATCTGTTAATAAGAAAAGGGTTTTGAGACGTCTCCCCTGATTCCTTTTTTTCTTTTCGCCGTTAAGTCACAGCTGACTTATGGTTACCCCTGGTGGGGTTTTCAAGGCAAGAGACATTTGGAGGTGGTTTGCCACTGCATGCTCCCATGTCACAACACTGGTATTCCTTGGTGGTCTCCATTCCAAATACTAGCTAGGGTCAGGGCTCAGAGTGTGTGACTGGTCCAAGGTCACCCAACAAGCTTCCATGGCGCAAGTGGGGATTTGAACATGGGCTTCTCACATCCTAGTCTGACACCTTAAACACTACACCACTCTGGCTCTCTCCCTGCTTCATTAGGGAGCATAAAAACTTGATCCATGGTTTCTCTCTCTCTCTCTCTCTCTCTCTCTCTCTCTCTCTCTCTCTCTCTCTCTCTCTCTCTCTCTCTTATATATATATAAAAGAGACAGAGCGAGAGAGACAGAGCGAGAGAGAAAGAGAGAGAGAGAGACAGAGACAGAGAGACCGAGACAGAGAGAAAGTTGTTGAGAAGTAGATGTTGCCCATCATGCTGGTTCCTCAGGACCCATCTCTTTTATCATTGCTATTCAGTTGATGTAGGCACTTGGAGACAGGCCAAGAGACCCAACGTACTTGATCCCTGTCCTAGAACAGCCCAGTATAAGGATATATCTCTGGCAGTGGTGCAAAGTTCTTCCTGGTGGCCACCACATATTCTGAGCTTGCTCAGAAACTTTACAGCATAAGCTCTGAATGTTTTGGCAATTTCAGTAGTCATGATACCTGTTTTAATCATTTCTATTGTAATGTTAAATTGATTATTAGCACGTTCCGTAGCTTTATTTTTTTAAAAAAGTGATGATCAACTAGGAGCAAATGCATTTCAGTTCCATGCACCTGAATCCACAATCACTATATATTTTGGCTAATGAGCCCAGTGTTATAATCTCTTGGACACAGTGTCTTGGTTTCCTTGAGGAAAATCATACGGCTAGTTACATTACCCAGCTGGCCTTAGTTATACAATATTTTTATTCACTTCAATGACTTATCCTTGAATAACGAGCCCCAAAGAGATCGAGTCGTGTTGTTAAGAGATGGCAAGGCACAAGAGCAGCAGACCATTGAGTCATGGTATGATTAATTAGCAACCGTATTTTTATTGCAGTGCTGTACTCATATGCAACAGTAAATCTTAGAAGGCTAACTTTTTAATGTTCAGTAATAGACTCTTGCCAGTTTTTCAGCTGCAGCCACAGTCTTGAGACTGATTCAGACATTACTTCCCACCTCACCCCCACCCCATCTTGTTAAATAGGATGTGCAAAAGAGACTAGATATTTATACCTGGAAATATGTTTTGAATAATCATACCTGAATGTACCCTGCACTAAGTTACTAAAATAAATTCTAAAAATATCAGAAATCTGTGACCTGTTCCAATTATGGTATTCTTTATGTATTAATAGCAAATTATATGTTATGGAAAATGATTAAAACACCTCTGTTCCTTAGTTTTGTCTTTATTCTCCTATTCATGGGGGGGGGGCAAAGGACAACTGTAAATTCTGCTGAGCTCCCCCTTTCCCAAACATGCACCTGAGGTTTCTGTAGGCTTTCAAAATTATCCTCCAGGTTTAATAAATGAAAATAGATTTTTAGGGATTCTGAATGCTGCATGATCATGGAACCACAGAGAGCCAGTATGGTGAAGTGGTTAAGAGCAGTGGTTTGGAGCGATGGAGTGATTCTCCACTCCTCCACATGAGCCGCAGAGGCTAATCTGGATTTGTTTCTCCACTCCTGGATTTGTTTCCCCACTCCTACACATGAAGCCAGCTGGGTGACCTTGGGCAAGTCATGCTCTCTCAGCCTCACCCACCTCACAGGGTATCTGTTGTGGGGAGGGAAAGGCAAGGTGCTTGTAAGCCGGTTTGAGTCTGCCTTAAGTGGTAGAGAAAGTCAGCATAAAAAAACCAACTCTCCTTCTTCTTCTTCTTCTTCTTCTTCTTCTTCTTCATCTTCTTCTTCTTCTTCTTCTTCTTCTTCTTCTTCTTCTTCTTCTTCTTCTAGTTGAGTCCCTAGCCGGTAGTTGCTAAAACTGTTGTTCCCTGTGCTGAGATTAAAGATTAAATAGTGAATAATTTCTGCTAATGATGAGCACAATACTAGCAAAATTCAACAGTTCCTTTTTAAAGAACTTTCTAATCTCCCTCTCCCTCCCAAACATTACTTATTTTAAACACAATACTGGCAAAGTTCAACAGTTTTAAGCCCATTAATTTCAGTGGGAGAGATAAATCCAGAGAACAGCCACAGGAAGTGGTGGCAGCTGCTAGTTCAGAGTTGATGGTGCATCAACTTATTTTGTTAGGTGAATGATATCTCCATGTCCTAAGGCAGTGTATCTCTGATTACAATATGCTGGAGGAATCTTTCTTAGAAATATATAACCTTTGGCTGTGGCATTCTAACAATCAAAACTTTTTCAGGAAGATACTAAAGAGATCATTGATATTATATTGTCAAAAGATTCAGCAGTGGGAGCTGAAAGTAGTTTTATTTATTGATAATATTTATATCCACATTTCCTTTGTGGCTCAAGGCAGCTTAAGCATGAAAACATCACCATTTAATATCTATAAAATAAAACCCCAGATAGCCCCCAACACCCAAAAGATGTCTGCTGGTGAAGAAAATGACCTTCCAGTACCCACTGAAGATTTCTAACAAGGGTGCTCCCCCTCACCTCTTCAGGGAGCTCATGACACCAAGTGGAAGCTATAATGGAAAAGGAAGGGGCTCTGGTTGATGCAATAAAATCAACAAGAGGGAAAAGCTGCCTTGAATCTCAAAGAAAGGATGAGTATAATTAAAATTTTGGCAGTGGCAATTTCTTTAATTGTTCGGTTTTGGGAAAAGAACAAAAATGCCAACAAATAATGAGAAAAATAAGATCTGAACTGTAGTAGTCATTTAAAATTATCAAACGTTCTGTGCAGAAGGAAGGGGTAGATAGATATGAGATTTTAGAAGTGACTAGTACATTTTCATTCATTGGCTAAAATGGTAGCATTGGAAAAATTGGATTGATTTTTATGTTGATGTTTGAATATATTATAGAGCATGGTAACATTAATATATTATAGAGAATTGTAATTTTTTGGTAATATTTCCTGTGTTTTAAATGTCTTGTTCTTTTATAGATGTTTTATGAATTTTGAAGTGGTTCCCCTCACACTCCAGAGGCCATATATGCTGGAAAGTCAGGCCAATAACTTTTAAATATATAAATAATAAATGTATGTTTTATATAGAACAATGATACATTTAAAAGAAATCTCTAGGCTAGCAAATGTCATTTGTCTTCTCTTAAAATTAATTGGATATTTGCTCAATATATCAAAAAATGTTGCATCAGGCAAAACGGAGGGTTATCTTTTACAGCAAACTGACCATTACTTGCATTCATTCTGCTTGTTAACTACCAGTGTGGTGTTAGAAAATATAGAAAAGATGGATTTTAGGGATCTCTTACCAAATTCAAGTGCTTTTTAATTGGACTGTGGCCTCTTTTAGTAAATATACACCTTTGTCTGCTGGTGAGATCTTTGCAGTGTTTCTTCAGTGGGATAGCCCTAGAGCTGCAAAACTGGGAAAATAAGTTGTATCAATAGGCCTTTACAGGCCTGTTCATGAAATATTTTGCTCAGTATTAATCAAGATAACAGCTGCTTGCAGATACTATTGGTATTTAATTAACAAGTAGACATACGCTATCTTGCAGGATCAATGTTATGAGGGTTCATCTAGATTAAAAACATATCATTGCTTGAAATGATTAATGGAAGAACAACATGTGGAACATTCTGTACGGCTAAGTTTTCTAAAGCCAAAGCACTGCTGTGAAATCAGCGCGATAGAAGCAAATACTTGTCTGCCTGCTGTTCAAGAATGCCCTGCGCCAGTTTTGTTTTGTTTTTTCCTTCTGAAAGAGCATCTTGCTTGCTTGACAGCTCTTTTGCTTGACTAGTTGAACTTTTTGACTGATTGAATTTATTGTGTGGTGAGCCACATGGAAGCTGTCTTGCCTTGAACCAAAGGTTCCATGAATACTGGAAGAATGTTCTTTTCTGCTTGAGTTATGATAGCAGGTCACATTACAGCTGTGATCATGAAAAACTAGGTGGTGACTTCAAGCTGTTTGTTTTGTTATTCAGTCTTTTCTACTGATCTATGAGAGCACCTGCACTTGTACATTATCATACTAGATGAGGAGTCTGATGGAAATCTTTCTGGAGTTACCATATGGTAATTGAGAGAAATACTATTTTAAAAATGTTTATCCATTGAGGTAGCCTAGGTTTTGCTATGTACATTCTTCTTACGAGATTCACATTTTAGTTGGATCATGTCCATTTAGGTGCACTTCTTACTTCTGAGTGAAAGTGACCAATGTTGGAGAATATTCTTCCACCCATATGTACAAAAGCTGGTTGGAATCACTGCAGGATGAAAGTAAAATGGCACCCATATACTCTCAAACTCTCTTTTTGTTGTTATGAAATGAAAATAAATATGCATAAATCAAAATTGTTTTTCTCTCCTAAACTTTTTAAAATCTCACTATCTTTTGGTGATTCCATAAATTAATTTAATAGGAAAAGCAAAGATTATTGTTGACAATTTTCCTTGTAATTGCTGTTGTTAAAACATGTTGGTGTTTTCCTTCACAATATTTCCAAGAGGTGTTAATTTTAAACTATTAATTCTGTTAAAAATTCAGTCTATTATTTTTAGAATAGATTATTTTAATATTATTTTATTAGGTCTTCCTTAGGAGGCCAGGAAGGTGCTGCACCGGCATTAGCCCCCCCCCCCCGGGCTGGCGTTGGGGCTACTTATGCCAGCGTTAATAGCCCCAACGCTGGCGGGGAGGCCCGGACGCCAATCTCTGGCTGCTTCCATGGCATTGCCGCCCCGGGACACCAACGGGGCCTTCCGCCGGCATCCCATAAAGGCCCATGCTGGTGTTCCGGGAGGCATCCTGGGAGGCATTCCCGGGGCGGCAGCCTCCTGTCCCCTTTTGCCCTGCATACGCCAGCGGTGAGAAGAGTTTTTTGAGCTTTAGGCACCAGTGAAATGAGTTAGGAGGCACCACAGTGGTGCCTCCTCCCCACCGTTCCCCCACGCTGAAAACTCAGGCATGCACTGATAGAGTACTTTCCATCCTACTGTCGTCTTTCTTTAAGAAGCTGTTGAAAACTCATCTTTAGGCTTTTGTTCATTATCTTTCATGTCTTTATCAATTTTTGTGTGTGTCGATGATAGGCAACCCATTCTTAAAGGGGGGAATGCCCATAGGAGCCAGCATGACCTCTACGCTGGCATCCATGCCACTTGCACTGTGCAAAATGTCATGGACACCAGCATAGGGTGACTTATGCTACCCCCCCCCCCGGACCGTGGCAGCAGCACGGCTCTCGGATGTCAGTATGACCTCCAGTTGGCATTTCCCCAGCGTATCTCTCCACGCAAGGTGGTATGCCCACGGGCGGAATTGATTTTAGGCAGGTTCCTAACCCCTTTCGGGCTTAAAATGCACCATTTTGCAGGCATCAAGATTCGCCTGTAAAATTCATGGGGCAGCATTATGGAACTCTATGGGGGGTTCAACAAGGCTTTAAAAAAAACTTCTTTTTAAACCTCTAATAATACTTTTAAAAGCTCTGTCTGGGTGGATTGAGGTTTAGTTGAAGCTATGGTAAGGGGATTTAACCCCATTCCACCTTGCCATGTCCTTGAAAGAAATTGCCCTCCAAACTGCTGTTAGCCCCAAGTGTACAGGAACCTTTGGCTTCAGGTTTCCATTCTGGGAGAAAGTGGAGTGTAAATGTCTAAATAAATTTAAAGAAACCTGTACATTATTTGTCTTGTTTCCCTATGGGGCTAATAGCGGCTCTCCCCTCTTGTGTGCATGAGTGGTAGGGAGAATGAATGAATATAGAGCATCTAAAACTCTACTTATGGATACACCCATTGCATACCCTTTTTAATATGTATTAAATGTGCTTCTTCTCTCTTATCCTGTCTATATCCTGTGACTGATCAAGTTAAAAGCACCTAGCAGGAGCTCAAGAACCTGCTGTTTTTGCTGCCTACTTGCTATCGGAAAAATACGAAGGAGGCAGAGTTGTCAAGCACCGGGAAGGATACAACACATGCCTTGAAGGCTCATTTCACTTGTGGAGACTGGGTCTATATGAAAGTTACAAACATTTAGGGTTGGTGGGGTTAGGCTCCTTTGCCCCCTGCTGTGCCCATTGATGCAGCATTGCTTGCTTTGATAGAAACTGACCACTGCACACACTGTTCTCTAAAGAGCAAAGTCAAGCAGTGCCTCTCAATCTCAGATGCTCTGTTGATAATGCTCCCAAGAGATTTACAATGATTCAGTTCAAGAGCATAATGAATGCCTTTAAATTGTGTCCTTTCCCCTCCCCAATCAATAAGATTTGTTGCCAATCCATGGCTCTCTCTCATTTACAGCTGACATAGATTTGCTGTAGACTAATTATATATAAACTAGCCAGTTTAAAAGCCATAATGTGCACAGTTTTGTGCTTGTTAGTTTTCTTTTTTTTCCTGTTTGGTATAAGGAGACATAAAGCAATGGATCTATAAAAATGCCAATTATCGTGAGAAGTATGCCTGATGTACTTCATGTCACAGGAGCAGCCTCCTATTTAGAGAAATAAAAGTGCCTTCTCTTAACATTGCTTATTTCAAAACCATTAAAGATATTGCGCAGCGTTTCTTAGGGCTTGCCACTGTCAGGGCCTGCACCAGTACAATTGGCTAGGTAAATATGGTCTGTAGTCCACATGCAGGGCTGCTAAGACCCACCATGGGCCCCTGGACATGTCCGCCATATGACTCTGATCCAAACCATGTGCCTAATTTTGTAATTTTATATTTATACGCACATACATATGTGTACCAATATAGGACACATTTGATGAAGTGGGCTATAATTCACAAAAACTTTATATCACAATAGATCTTCAGTAGGTAAATCAGTAAGAAATCTATTGGGGGGAAGGGAAGGTCTCTTAATATAGTGGGAGACCTCCCAGCCTGGGTCCCCCATTCTGTGCTGCCACATGACAGGCTGGTGGAGGAAAAATGGGGTGGCCTTTCGATACCATGCCTATGTGTGACATCATTTCTGGTAAAAAAACTGGAAATGATGTAATTGTGTTGGCATGATGCTCTAGGATTCACCTCAAACTGTATGCTTTAACCGTAGGGTTTTGGGTGAATCCTATAGAATGCTTTGATGTGATGATGTCACATCTGGTTATATGCTGAAAGTGATGTCGCATGTTAGCATGATGCCAAAGAAATTGTCTATGCCCCCAATTTTTTGAATTCTCTATCCAAGCCCAGCATTTCTACCAGGGTCTCAGGAGCCACTTGTGCAGACATTTCATTGGCAATGATGACCAGTGTCAGCTCAGCAATTTCCTTCTCCTACATTGCTGGTGGTTTACAGGAGAAAGCAAATAGCAAGCCAATGCTCTGAAGTTCTTGGTTCTGTTTCCACAGGGACTGCTCAGCATGGCTTTCTCCATGGTCATTTTATCTTCCTAGTCTGTACCATTTTCAGCTATGCTGTTTCACCCTTAAACCTCTTTTCTTTGTCTTGATTACTCAATGCATGTTGTTTACTTTATTAACCTGATTGTGTCTAGTCATCTTCATTAGCAAAAACCAATTCCAAACACTGTTCTGATTCTGAACATAATCCCTATATTTGGAGAGGGGAAATGAATGCTTGCACGCAGTTGGACAAATCTTTTTTTTATAAAGTCTATGCCTATCCCCAGAGCAGAATAAACAGTTTTATGAAAGAAGTACCGCTATAATATAAACTGTGTACAATATGCAAGGTTACAATGTGTACTAAACACTGAGAAGAAGGAACTGAAAAACAAAATCCAAGGACTGTAGAATAAATCTGATTGTTGAGTCATAATTATGGCTTTGGTTTTACTATTTATAAATGCTATAATCCCTCCAAAATGTTATGTGAGTGTAAATTACATTCTGGTTTGTGGAGGCTTACATTTATGCCTATTTCCCATTGTCATGAACAATTCTTAAGTGAAGAATTTCCTGGATTACAGTTCCCAAAGGTGGGCTGATCCAAATTAAGAACTGGGGATCATAGTCAAGATATTCCTATTGCTATTTGTTTTAAATTGGAATCTCTTTGTTTATTCCCGAGCTGCCAGAACTGATTGTGGCTCCTGCTCCTCCCAAAAATTAACTTCAAGTTTCATCTTTGAGTGTACTTGCCATGACCATGATTTAGTGTAATACAAGCTGAAGAGTGTGAAGAGTGTGAAATCAACCCTGCAATTCTGTCATGTCAGTTTCCTTCTCTCCTACCATTGAAAGTTTCCTTGGGTCCAACAACTAGCTGGTGGCAACTTCATAGCAGCCTTCTGGGAGATTCACCTTTCAAAGAAATGGGAATACAGTGAGTTTCTGCGAATTAATATCAATCGAGAGGTAGCACTAGTAATGCTCTGAGAAACCCTTAAACCATTCCTCAGGGGCAGAATAATTGTCTTCACTTCAGACAAGAAAAAGCAATGGTCAGAGAAAGTCTAATTCCCCAAAGGTGTTTTTTTTTTTTGTGTGTGTGTATTTTGCAGACATTGGAAGCAAAGTGCAGAAAGGCTGAAACAGAGGAAGTTGTTGTAAAAATGTTCAGAACACAACAGGACAGAATTAATTCACACATTAAATGAAAATCTTAAGCACTACTATAGACCAAGCAAAACAAAACTATTATAAACATGAGCTTAAAGTAAATAACTGTTTGCTTTCCAGCTGAGAAAGTAGCAATTCAACAGAGGAATAGCCCACATTTCTAAGCCATTACTGCATACAGTAAACAGGAAAGTATATTTTGCAGGCTTTGCTGTTGTATACCCCACTATCATCACGGTGAACGAGTCATAGAAACTACCCAAAATACAGCAGATTTGTTTGCCATCATCAAAATTAACAAACCTTATCGGCAACCAGATAAGAATTGGATTAGTACTGCCAAGAGGAAAAGAGCTAGACAACACCAGGGTATATGCAAGTAGACTTCCTCCTGTCTAAGGAGTCTTCCTCCAAGTTAAGTTGGGGGAAGGCTCCTTACATTGGAGGGAATCTTCAAACTTGAGCCAAAAGGAAAGTGCTGGTTTAAATATTTAAAACGAACCATCAATCAATACATTTTGCTCAGTACAGCAGTAGGATAGTGATAGGATCCACTCCCGACCACTCGGGCAAACCTTCCATCAGGAATGTACTGTTTATTTTTACATGGCTTATGGTTGTGTAGTATCCAGTTTCCACAGAACCAATTCCAGGCTAGCATAACTAGCCTGTTCGAGCATAACTGGGGGCCCTTTCCTCTTTGATACACCCTTTTTGCCTTTAACCCTTTCCCCTTTGGCTCTACTTTTTCTTCTTTGGCCACTCCCTTTTCCATTTCAATTTGCTTACCCTGATAAAGAGATCATACAAAATTTTGATTTATTGTATAAAACCAGATAACAGAAAATATGCCTTCTATGCTTTTATCGGAACGCTATTGAATAAAATTGGCATCATTTATACAAAAGCAATACAAATATTGTTTTGGAGGACCCTTAGTCTAAGGGTATGTGGAAAAGTTTCTCTACACTCATGAGGAAGCCAATCCACATCCCTCCAAAATGCTTAAGCAGCTGAACAATCCCACAATACTGAAGATTTTCCTTTGGAACCATCCATTAGAGAGAAAGAAACTTAATTCTATCACTCAGCACAGGATCAAAGAAGCTATAGCTAATACAAGAAACATGTATTTTTAATATGGAAATGTAGAATTCCCAGCATTAATGCTGGGGAGGGGTTTGCTCCAGCGCACTAGAATTCAAACACCATTGGGTGTTAGAATATCCAGGCAGCCAATAGAGAAGCGTGACTGCTCAGCATATATTGCAGCTGCGCCTCTCCTGAGCAGGCTTTTTGCTGCTGGCTGCTGCCCTGTATGCTACCATTCCATGCATAGAACCTGGAATTATCTTATATTGCTCTATTTTTCTGTATTCCCTTCTTACTCCCTGAAAAATTGTTCCCAAGGTCTTAGACCCATGTAGAGGAATAGGTGCATGTGTTGGAGGGTGGCTGGAGTGAGGAAGGACAAGAGGGTAAAATCTCTACTCCTCCCACTTCTGCAAGTACAGCTCCTCTGAGGAAAGGGTTCTGAATACATCCCCTTGTCCCTCCTCATTCCAGCCACTGATTTGCATACTAGTTCCTCTGTATGAATCCTGTAACTCCAGGAAGATCTTTCTGGGGGTTGGAAGGGGCTTCTAAATCAGAGAGGGAAGCAGGAGAACTCGGCGTGCCTTTTGTGAAACATACCAACCATGGCCCACCATACTGCCACATTTAAAAATTACTTAAGTTTCAGGTGGGTTTCAGGTGTTAGTCCGTAGTAGTAACAGAACAAAATTAAAGTCCATTAGAACCTTAAAGATGAACAAATATTTCTATGATATGTGCTTTTGTGAGCCAAAGCTTGCCTTGTATGATATTCTACAATTAATTTTCATCAAATCATGACTGTGTTGGCCAGAATTCTTAGGTGCTTGATACAGGTAGAAGAAGAAGAAGAGTTGGTTTTTATATGCCAACTTTCTCTTCCACTTAAGGGAGACTCAAATCGGCTTACAATCACCTTCCCTTCCCCTCCCCACAACAGACACCCTGTGAGGTGGGTGGGGCTGAGAGAGCTGTGACTAGCCCAAGGTCACTCAGCTGGCTTCACGTGTAGGAGCGGGGAAACAAATCCAGTTCACCAGATTAGTGTCTGCAGCTCATGTGGAGGAGTGGGGAATCAAACCCTGTTCTCCAGATCAGAATCCACCGCTCCAAACCACTGCTCTTAACCACTACACCACGCTGGCTCTCAGGTAGCTATCATAGTTAGCTATCAGCAAACAAGTTCTTCCTTTACTAGGGAAGCTACTGAATTTCATGTTTGTTCTGGTTGGATTTGAACATCCCTCTTTTGATTTCGCTTCTCCCTGATACAAATTAAATGTATGCTTCTTTATTTTCATATCATTTTCTATTCTTGTGTTGAATTTTTCCAAGTAAAATATAGGCATTTAAAAATATTATTTGTCCTTCAATAAATCAGTATTATAAATTATTTGCATATTATATACATAATGTATATAATTTGCATATTATGTGTGCATATTATATGTATAAATTCAATATACATTGAGTAAATTGGATAAAAGAAACAGATTCATTATATCAGCAACAAAAATTGATACACCGAAACCGTTTATATTGATAACATATAGAAACAGAAAGAGACAAAAAGTGCATATTTGTCACAGAGGAGTTTCCTGACAATATAGGAAAAAAATATTCATAAACATAATGTAATTCTATGTGTACCTTATTAAATAATGACACATTTTCAACACTTGTAAGATTATATACAAAAAAGTGTGAAAAATCCAATAAATTTTCAAACAAAAAGAAACACTTTAGAAAGCAGAATATAAATTCATAGCAGCCTCAGAAGACAATAGTTTGAGAGTGAGGGCTCTTAAATGAAAAATCAAATAAATAAATAAATTCAGACATATTAAAAAAGAATCATAAATCACATTCTAACTAATATGGATACTTTAGCAATAGATGTTAAATGCTATCAATCAGGACATAAAATGGTGACACATTTTGTTTTGTTGTAGTTCTATGTACATCCCAGAAAGAAAGATAGATGCCTGAACTTTCATCTGGCTGAAACTTTAACCAGAAATTTAACCAGATAATGGCTTGTATCTTACTTTCCCCTTAAACCACGTTTCAAATCTTCCAGTTCAGCAGAAGTGGCCCTAATATTGGAGGCTGTCTCCTTAGGACACAAAAAAACTTCAGGCTGAACCAAGTGGTGAGATACAAGCCAAAATTGCTGTAAAATTGATATTCAGTGCAGACATAATTTTACCTACACATCTGCCATACCATTTAAAGCTTTAGCTGATGTGGTTTATCTTTTTTGGAAGAAAAACATTTTAATGAATCTATATTTGAAAAAATAATGACAGCATATCCAAATGAGAAAAACATCAGATGTGTGATTTTGGCTATGAAACGTGCTATAACACTTAGAATTAGACACATATGTTCTTATTCACAAATGAGAATTTTAATAGCTTGGTATTGTCTTCAGGAGCTAAAACTTCACTCTGTGGATTTGAATCTGAATATATACTTTAATTTCATTTTTGTAACAATAAGCCTCTTGCTTAGGTAGATAGTGTCAGAATAAAACGAAATCAGCAATGTTTAAGCATTCTTCAGCAGCTATATTTTTGTAGAAATTTGTGACTTCTGTGTGTAAACATATGTCTATTCCAGTACTGAAATCATGCAGGTATTCACTTACATTAGAAAATGAATTGTTCAACTCAAACCAAGCCCCAGATATTGTGCTTAGCTTCAGCACTCTTTAGCTGACTTTTAAAAAAAGAAAACGGTAACCCTTTCACAAGCTACCTCTAACAGTTTAATACACATTGCAGCCAGCAAACCGAGCATATTTGTTTTATAAGGGATAAGCAGTTGGTTTTTGAGTCCAACAGTGTAATCCTAAAGGGAGGGGGCCAAAAGAGGTTTGGAGGCAGTGTGACCCCTCTGCTGGCGTAAGTGCCACTTGTGCCATACACATGGGCACTTATGCTGGTGCAGGGCCACTTATGTCATTGCTGGGGAGCGGCACAGCAGCGCCACACATGGGTGCTGGTGCAGCTGCAGTGGCAGCATTCCTAGGGTTGCCAACCTCCAGGTACTAGCTGGAGATCTCCTGCTATTACAACGGATCTCCAGCCGATAGAGATACAACTGGAGAAAATGGCCACCTGGGCAATTGGACTCTATGGCATTGAAGTCCCTCCCCTCCCCAAACCCCACCCTCCTCATGCTCCACCCCAAAAACTTCCCACCGATAAAGAGGGACCTGGCAACCCTAAGCATTCCTCTGGCACAAGGGTTTGCACCAGTGCCAAAGGGAGCATTCCTGGGGGCGGAGCTGACATTAGTCAGTTCCCTAAGTCCATTTGCCCTGGGAATGTCCCCTTTTGCTGCTGTAGATTTATGCCAGCAAAAATGGTGTCTCGTAGCCCCATGGAATGGCATAGAGCAGTTTCACAAAGCTTGGAGGAATTTCCGAGATCAGCTTGCTCGCTGCAGCACAGAAAACTGATCAGAAGGCAGTGTGGCTGCACCATCCCTGGCCATGCCAGAACTACCAGCCAGCATGGTGTAGTGGTTAAGAGCGGTGGTTTGGAGCTGTGGACTCTGATCTGGAGAACCGGGTTAGATTCCCTATTCCTCCACATGAGCGGCGGAGTCCATTCTGGTGAACTGGATTTGTTTCTCCACTCCTACACATGAAGCCAGCTTGGTGACTTTGGGCAAATCACAGTTCCCTTAGAGCTCTCTCAACCCCACCCATCTCACAGGGTGTCTGTTGTGGGGAGGGAAAGGAAGGTGATTGTAAGCCAGTTTGAGTCTTCCTTAAGTGGTAGAAAAAGTTGGCATATAAAAACCAACTCTTCTTCTTCTTCTTCTTCTACCCACCCCCTTTAGGATTGTGCTGCCCCAGTAATTAAAAGAAGCAACACAGAAATAGAAGAGATCATGCAAGATTGCCTGGGCAGTACAGAAAGTAAACTCTCAATAAGCCTCCCAGCCAAGTTTGAGACAGATCACAATGAGCATAAGCGTAAAAAGAGGCTTGACAAGACAGATTGCATAAAAAGTCTCTGTTTCAAATAAAAGGATCTTCATCAAGATGATGTCAACTGCAACAGAATCCATCAACTCTGAACTTGAAAGGCTACACTGTTTACTCAATTATATTTGCAATTGGCCTTGCACTTCACTTCTTTTTTTAAGTATAAGGAAGATCATGTGTGGTACCCAAGTCAGAGTTGCAAAATAACTTTTCCAGTTGCCAGGGATGAGTCTAAATTGTCCTTGAATGACCAAATAGTGAATCAGAGTGTCTTCTTCCCAGCTTTTCTCCAGCATGAATCTAGATTTTTAAAAAGGAAATAAATTTATTGCACATACTCAGTCTGCCACTGAGTGAGCTTTCATTACCCTTGAGTAGAATCACAGAGTTGAGCTTAAAGCCTCCGGTTTGTTTTACAAACAGCTCAATTGCCTTTCATGCTTAATTGAGGCCTTGTAATTATTTAGCTTGATTATCTCTTCGAGTTTAGTTGAGAGTTCCTATTCCCCTTCCACTTACCTTCTGTCTGCATGCCCTGAGGCCAAGTCATTTGAAAAGGGAGTTGTCTTTTTTAAGGAGCGGAAGCTATTAATTCTTTACAGACTTGCCCAACTGATAGCCCAAAGGTTGGATGTGATTCCTTGAAAAATCTGATTTGGTCCCTAATGATTGTACCCTAAAATTGTGTCAAGTTATAATAGTATAGATTCTGCATTCTGATACTTCAGCTGTCTTTTGAATAGTCCGTATCATATGAAAACATATATATTTTATGTAACCTTAACCTTCAGCAAATATTGTGGATGAATGAAACTTCCTTATTTAGCATTAGACAGACAGACAGACAGACAGACAGACAGACAGACAGACAGACAGACAGACAGACAGACAGACAGATAGATAGATAGATTTTTGCCAACAGTTTCACGTCTCTCTTCAAGTCACTGTTGGTTTTGTAGATTCATTTGTATTGTGTAAGCATGTTGTATAGTTTTATATACAATGTATATGGTATTTCTACTTACAATATGTCATTTTGAAAGATAGATGGACAGATGGATGGATGTTGGAAAATGTATATATCTTACAGGGGGAAATCAGTATAAAAATGAAGAATAATGGGTTCAGTTTGCACAAACAAAATCAAACAGCAATTTGGATCTTTAATCAACAGAGGTGAAGGTGAGAAATTTACAATTATTTACAAAGCTGGCCACTTTGAAAAACAGGATGTTGAACCATTGTTCTGATTGATCTGATCTAGCAGCGATGTTCTTATGTTCCTGTATCCGTTTGGGTAAAAAGGAAGATAGTGTTTGTCTTCAATGACCTGCAGGATGAGTACCACCATTTTACAAGATGCTCAGAGATCAGTGATCAGTGATCTTTTTCTTGTCTAATACAGCCTTGTCCATAGAGGAGGGGAAATTGTTTTTTAAGGAGAATATCCTTTTTTAAGCTTAAACATAGCATAGCTTAACTGTAGAATAATGGTTAAGAGCACAAGCTAGGGCTGTTGAAAAAAATTCGTTAAAGTTCTGCTTCAGCAAAATTTGGCCCTTTTAAATTCAGGACGTGCCGAAGTCCGAACCCCCCCTCTTCGGATCCGTGAAATTCGGCGCGAGATCCGGAGTTCGGGGGGAAATTTGTCCGAGCCCCCCCCCCCACGCGCCTTCACAGGGCTTCCATGAAGGCACGCAGGGGGCTCTTTAAACAGATCTGCGCCTCCCAGCTGGGAGGCACAGATCAGTTTAAAGAGCCCCCCATGCGCCTTCATGGAAGCCCCGTGAAGGCGCGGGGGGGGGGACTGAAAAAAAGGCAGGAACGCCGAACCTAATGAATTTATTCGGCGATCTCCTCGAATTTGCTGAATTCGGGGTGTCGTTTCCCCACCTTTTTTCAGTTCGGTTCCATCCGAACTGAAAACAACCGAATAGCACAAGCTATGTATTACATCCCTGATTCAAATCTCCATTTAAGCATGAATATAGGTAGCGCCCCTTGGCTGTAGCTCTCAATCTGTAGGACTTCCATTTACTTAGTAAGTAAGTTAGTGTATTTATTGGTTACTTTCCCCCCAACAGGACTTAAAACAGCGTACAATAAATAAAATGTAATCAGATAAATAAAAAGAAATGCAGTGTAAATGTATACAGATAGACAGCAAGAACAAATGTAACCTGGAGTTGGTCTGGAACTAGGTTGCCAGGTCCCTTTTTGCCACTGGCAGGAGGTTTTTGGGGTAGAGCCTGAGGAGGGCAGGGTTTGGGGAGGGACTTCAATGCCATATAGTCCAATTGCCAAAGCAGCCATTTTCTCCTGGTGAAGTGATCTCTATCGCCTAGAGATCAGTTGTAATAGCAGGAGATCTCCAGCTAGTACCTGGAGATTGGCAACCCTATCTGGAACTGAGGGGGCAAGTCTCCCACTATAGCAGGAGAACTCTCGGCATTGCCCCCACATTCCTTGCTGCTGCTTCACATGCTGGTGGGGGGCTTGCCACCATCATGTCAATATGCAACATTACTTCCAGTGCAAAACTGGAAGTGATGCCAGCTCATCAATACAAAGACCCCACCCTTCAATTGCTCCCAGTGCCACAGCTGGCAACCCTATTTGGAATCCCATAGTCAGTTATCCAGACCAAAGTGCATCAGCCAAAGGCTAAGAACCAAAAGCCAGTGTGAGATGCTGCAACCACTCAGGAAGATGAGGAGGAGCTTCTTAAGCAAACTTGGTATAACTTTATTCACAATGAACAAAGAAAGGAACACAAGCCCTAACAGAGGCCTTCACAGAAATTTTCCTAGTCAGGTTACCTTGAGCTCCAAGAAAAACCTGATCTGGTCCTTTTTTTATAGGTTCTGTCACCCTGGAATTTGTTTTGTTTTTTGTTTGTTTGTTGACCGTAAAGTCACAGCTGACTTATGACGACCCTGTGGGGTTTTTAAGGCAAGAGACATTCAGAGGCGGTATTCCTTGGTGGTCTCCCATCTAAATGCTAACCATGGCCAACCTGGTTAGCTTCTGAGATCTGATGAGATCAAGCTAGCCTGGGCTAGCCAGCTCAGGCCCCCTGGAACTATAATAAAATGTGGACAGGATTCTAAATATTATAGCCAAGAGCCCTTTTTTCTCTTCCCCTTGAGTAAGCCCACTCAGGGGCTCACACTTCCTTGCCATTCTCAGGATACCAACCTAAGATAGGGAGAGCAAACAAAAAACACAGCTAAGATGTTGCGGATGGCAATGGAGTTCTCCCAAAGCTGCCCTCCCTGACCCATTGTAATGAGTAATTAAATGTATGTGCTGCTTTTCAATATTCAGTTGTCAAAGTGGCTTACAACATAAATCAATTGAAACTAGCAATAAACCCAGGAAAGCAAACTCAACAACTGTACATCCCCCAACCAGTAGGCAATTGCCTTGCAGACATAAAGATGGTGGTCAGAAGGAAAGACCTGGAGGTAAGCCTCTTGGGCCCTGGGGAGGGGGCAAAAACAAGGAAACAGAGAACATGTTGTGTTTGTGGTCTGTGTATCTTTCTCTGCTCATGAGTCAG